>NC_045694.1:24410058-24713089 GCF_003331165.1 Xiphophorus hellerii
AGCTGAAAACGAGATGGGTTCGTGGGGGTGAGGGGGCTCGTTTTCGAGGAAACTTCCAGGAAAGTTCCTCTCAGTCGGGGTCTGCTGCCGTGGCTCCCGGCTGTTCCTCAACTTCGGCAGAGCCGTGCATTCGTTACCCAAAAACGCTCCCCTGCCGGAGCTGTCACTCACAGTCGATGTGCCCTAAAAACCCTTTTTTGGAAAGATGCAAGCTGCCGCTGCTTTCAAAAAGTCGGTTTCTAGGGCTGGGATGCGTAATGCGCCTGTCCAGCCCACTGGGCTATTAGAAGCAGGGTGTTGATTTGGCTGCTTTAAAGAGATTGTTTTGTTGTTTTTTTTCTTCCAATAAGTTTCAAGGGTGGCCATCCTCCACATGTAAGAGTTTGGATTTTTCTTTTCCCTACTCTTGCTGTTCAGCTGGCTGCTGTGAGTGCAGAAAGTGCTGAAAATGTCAAATATAATTCCCAGAATGAGGGCCTACTTTAACACCGAATAGGTGGCATATAAGAAAGTACTTTGACATTATGCATTTCAGGGGACTTTTCCTCACGATTTCCACTTTACGAGCGGCTGCACTTCCTTTCTGCTAGCATTCTCTTTTTAATGCAGTGTTAGTACAGATAAAACATTAACAAATAATATATATAAATAAAATGCATATTTTAAGAGAGAGTTCTGGTAGTTGAGGCTTTTCTCTCTTTTATTAGCTATTTGATGAAACTTAAAGAAGTCGCGCCTCAGGGCAGTATTTCTGCATATTTTTTTCCTCTCTTCTCTAAAATTACACATAAAAACCCTCACTAGACTAATCAATAATGAAAACAGACATTATTCACTCCCCCCCCAAGGCGCTTCCTTCTGCAGCCACACTGTGTTTTGTCTTAGCAAACACAATAAAAACCAAAGCCCCGCTCGGTTCTGACCCCAGATGTTATTGTGTGTTCGATTCAAACATCCTCCGTCTCCGCAGCTCAGTGCCTTCTGCTCGCCAAGATCGCCCTCCATCCCCCGCCCCTCTCTCCTGAGTCCGCTTCCAATCTTTCTGCACATTGTGCTGTGTACTTTGGAGATTGATTCCAGTATAAAATGTGCACAGATTCTTTTAGAGACACATTTATGATGCATGTGTGTGTTGCCAGTATTTGTCTTTTTAGCATTTTGACGTCAAGGAAGCTTCAATGTTTGGTGATTTGACAGGGGGGAAAAAATACTAAAAGTAGTGCATAATTGTGAGAGAAATACAGATTGTTCAAAACTTACAAAAAAAAAAAAGAAACTGGAAGAAGCGTGTTGGGTGGCTCAGTTTGTAGAGGCCAAAGTCCTCAATCTGGTTCTCCTCGGTCCTATTCCTGGTTTTGGGTCATACACTGCAAAAACACAAAATCTTACCAAGTAGGTTTGGTCTAGTTTCCAGCGTAAATACTTTAGTACTCTTGAAATGAAAGAAAACTAACTTGCAAGTAACTTTTAAGCAAGATATAGGAGCTGATTTTAGGTCAGGTTCCAGATTTTTTCTCACTTATAATAAGACATTGTTCCCATTTTATGAGTGAAATAATCTGCCAGGTGAACTGAAACATGTTCACCATTTTGAAGAGATTATTGACTTAAAGCACCATCCAATATCTTGCTGAAAAATTACTTGTAGACTAGCTTTGTCTTATTTCAGGAGTACAGACATATTTGCTCTTGAATCTGGGCAAAAATACTTTTAGATTTTGTGTTTTTGGTGTGTATTTCCTGTCCAGTCACCATTGAGTAACGGTGACCAGTTCCTAGAAAACCCTTAGAAAAAAGAAAACTTGAAAGCTGAAGAATAATGCTATTTTTTGTAGCAGATGAGGGGGCCAGAATAACATCTGCACACCACACTTCAAAGATTTCTTTGTAAACGATTGAAAACCATGCATTAGCCTTGGTTCCAATTCACTGTTGCGCACTAACATGCGTTGGTGTATCGCATTAAATGGTAAAAATCATGCTCTTTATGTCACTTATTTAAATGTCTGGGTATACTTTTTTTTTGCTGTTGTTTTTCTTTTCTGCAAAAAACCCCCCCAAAAAACAAACACTAAAAAGGAAGAGAAAGTGCCTGAATGGGAAGCTCATCATTTATAAGTCCTCTGCTGTTCAGCAGTCTCTCTCCCATGTCACCTTCCTCATTAGAAATATGTTGACTCACTGCCACGCATGCATCTCTCCCTCCTCATGTTTTTCCCTCCATCTACGTCTCCCGACATCCCTGTCTCTCCGCTCTGTCACTCCATCATCATCGTCTCCCCTCCTCCCCTCAGCCTCTCCCCTCCTTCTGGTAGCTTGGCACTTCTGAGTTAGTTGCTTGTCTGCCTAGCTAAGGAAAATGTCAAACAGCACGCACAGGGAAAAAAAAAAAAAGAAAAGGGGGTCAGAACATTAGGCCGCGGCATGCACATGCTCAGTGCCCGGGCGCGTGCGCGCTTCGTAGTGAGTCAGATCAGTGCTGTCCGCACGCACAACCCCCCACCTCCACCCCTCCGCCTTTCTGTCATGCGTGAATGTTCCCACTTCTCACTCCTGTCTTTCTCTCATCAATTATTGACAAGGCACAACAGCTCACGGCTAAGTTCGGCGCTGATTGCAGCAACGCCGAGCTGCTGAGGCTGCGGTCGGGACATGGAGAAGATGGAGCTGCAGAGGAGCCTCCACCATCCCATGCAACAGCATAAAAAAAAGAAGAAGAAGAAGAAGAAAGAGACACCATAGTCCAATTTCTTTTTTTTTATCTTCCCCATCCACACCCAAATCATTTCTCATTTCGACTCAGGATTTAGCCATAATTGCTTGGAAATAGAAAATTTCCTGCCAGAATGACTGGCCCCCTTCCTATCATCCGCCCGTGCTTGGCCACACACACTTCCCACGGGGGACTCGAATACAAATTGCCTCCCCACGAGCCCCCTTTTTCTGCCCCCTCCTCTTTCTCTCTCTCTCTCTCTCTCTCTCCCTCTCTCTCCTCACAGCCCTCTGAGTGGGCCTTGGGGCAGATGCAGATAAGGTCCGCGGCGTGGCAGAAATATCTGATGGACTCCTGTGGAATCCATCTTTTAATAGTGTCTGACTGTCTTCTACCCCTTGTAAAAAAAAAAAGAAGAAGAAAAACCCCGCTGGAAGACCCTCCACTGTTTACTGCAGCCAAGCTTTCAAAGTGTGTGTGCTGAAATCACAACAGACAGTCAGATAAACTGTCTGTTTCCTCTGCGCTCCCCTCAGAGCTCATACAATCCTGCCCCTCCTCTTCTCCTTCTTCTTCTCTCCTCATCTACCACGACGTCCTTTTTTCCGGTCCTCTTATTACCCCCACTCCCCCCTGCCCCCTGTGAAGTGTGCCTCTTCTAGCAGAGTTAAAGCCAGGGCAATAAATAAGGCATATTATGGCCTTTTAACGTGATGAATAATGTAAAACAATAAAAAGTTAATATATAACTACTTTACCCCCATTCTGCCAGGCCTGAGTGTATTGTAAGTATATTGAAGGTGTGTGTTTGTGTGTGTGTGTGTAGGGGTGGGCGGGTGGGTGTGTGTGTGTGTGTGTGGGAGGCTCTCACGAGTGTGTCGGTGTTGGAAATGCCTGTCTGAGTGTTTGCTGAAGGAGCTGCTGATGTAGATGTGAGCTCACTTTTTTTTTTTTTTTTTACAACAGGACAGGGATATCTGCGTGTTTCACAGCCGTTCTCAAATCCCCCCTACACCCCCCACCAAACCCTTCCTCTCTTTTTTTCCTGCTTTCATCTTCCCTTCTGACACAGTTTCGACACAGGCGAAGATAACCGTCTCTGTGTATAAAAGATATATCAAAAGATAATAAGCATAATCCTTTGCTGTAGCAGAGGAACAAGTCATTGTAATTCATCGCATGCGGCTTTCCAAGGCTGACTTTTTTTTGTGTTCTCTCTCTCTTTTTTTTTTCCTTTTCTTCTCTGTTTTCCCACAGACCCAGACGCAGCGAACCCGGAGGCTCCGGAAACCCCGGAGGACAACTCAATACCGGAGACCAGCAGTTCCGGTCTGCCCGACCCGAGTAAGACTGGGCCTGTGATGCCAGGAATCCCTGGTGAGCGCAGTCACACACACCCCAGCCATTAGCTTTCGCTGTCAAGGAACTGAAATATTTGCCCATTTTTCTGAGCTGAGTAACTCCAGTTGGGTCAGATTGGATGGAGAGCGTCCACGGCGACACATTTTCACAGATTCTTGGCTGGATTTGTTGCTGGACTTTGACTAGGCCTTACTGACACATGAGTATGTGTTAATCTAAACCATATAATTGTTTCTCTGCCTGTATCAAGTCTTTGGGGACTGTCCTCTCGTCAGTCCCCACAACATGATGCTGCCACTACCATGTTTTACTGCAGGAATCCCCTGATCCTGTATCAGAGTATTGGTCACCCACCTTCTGCCCCCAGATCTGAACTGAAACTACTGATTATTGTAATCGTTATTGTAGACTGTCAATTATTCTATCAATTATTCTGACGATTGATGAATTGATCTAAAAAAAAAAAAAGTGAACATTTTGCACCTTTTTCACTTAACCACTTAAGCCTTTTTATACAATATTCGAAATACATAAAAATGCAAATAACTCAATTAATTTAAATAAGAAAATAAGTCTTTTGTTGCCCAAAATGCAATAACATAGCATTCATGTACACTTTATTCTTTGTATCTGCATCTGTAGCTAAAGAAAGACTTGTCAACGTCAACAGGTGAAAAACTCACTCCTTTTGTCTCGACTTAACATCCGTACAGTGAAGCAAAAGGCGCTTAATCCGACAATTACCGAATTTAATCCAGGTTAAGCTAAAACTATGCCACTTGAGGAGCTCTGGGTGGAACAAATTTACATACAGAGGTGTTTTTCTTTATCTTAAATGTAAATTCTACATATGTTTTGTATTGATTACTGCTCTGAGGCTGTTCTTCTTTCAGAAAATATATATATTTTTGAGTCCGTATACTTCAGTGAATGATTTACCGATTGCTAAATTGATTGACGATTAATCGCATTAATCGTCTCAGCCCTAATCAGATCTAATTTTGAGTTGGAGACGTAAGACAAGTTGAAAACATTTCATCGTCTCTAGCGATGAACGTCCTATTTAGGGTTTTCTTTCAAGCAACAAAAGGCAATCAGTGTTTGTGCATATCAAAATGAAACTTTAATTCACTTCCGTAGATAAATATTTCAACCAGGGGTAAGAAGAGCTTCCTTAAAGACATAAGAGCCCATGAAGCATTGCTCTATGACTTCATTGGTGAGTCAGAAATGCAACAAGATTTAACTAAGACCAGACTTAATTTGGCTTAATATGGCTCCAAAGGGCTAAATTCTGTCTACTACTAGATGTACATTGTTTTCAGCACAAGCTGTTTTTTTTGTTTTTCAGGGTTTGTTGTTCTGCTGAAATTTGAACCTCTGCCCCAGTTTGACATCGTTTTCCTTTTGCAGCTTTAAATATGTCTGCTTCCCATGAGTAGCTTCCTTTTCCCAGCTAACATCTCCCCACACCATAATACTGCCACCACCCTTATTTCTACTCTTTCACATGTTGTTGCAAATCATATGCTGAACATTTTAGCTTTCATTTAGCCACTCCTCTATGCAGGCCAGATTTATGAAGTGCATATCTAGTTGCTGTGGCAACGGATTCTTCCACCTGAGCGTCGGATCCCGGCAGGTCCTCCCAACCGTTACCATGGATATCTCGGCTGCCGCTCTCATTTTTAACTGTTTCCCCTTCATCTGTTCACTTCTGTCATAAATACATGACATCATTCAGCTTAGCGAGCAAACGTAAAAGAAAAAAAATCAAAAAACTTTTTCAAACAGAATACCTACATCCTGAAGGCTGCGCTAGTAATTCATCACATTCGGTCTCCAGGGAGAAAATTAAAAATAATAGTTTAGCCTTTCAAAGTATGCTATTCCTCATATGGCTCTGACACGCTTCAGGCAACTCTTAACTCAGCATGCTGGAGTGTTTGCAAAGCCAGAGTTGCTGACAGGATAGAGTGAAACTCTCCAAAATGCAGGTTGTGATGAAAAGACATAAAACCACACCCTAAACAAACAGCTCGCCCTGAGTCACACAGGGAGTGTGCTGCATGCTGGGAGACTTGACGACAGACCTTTTTATTACATTACCTGCCTTAAATCTCATTAGAGATGCACTTAAATCAGTCTAATCAAAGCAGTTGCTATCTGTTGACATCGACCAGTCACTCCACTTTTTTTGAGGTCGTGGAAAATCTCACAAAATCAACAAATCCCCGCATTTTTTCGAGCTAATGCTTAGTTTTGAGGGTATTTCTAATTTTCTGTGTAAAGTGTAAAAACATTGGCTTTAAGTGCTAACTCCCACCTGCAGGTGGCAGTATTTCATACTCAGCCTTACTTGATATCAACTTATAGTCCCTGAAATTTTACTTCCTAATATAATGCCTTAAAATTGGGTCTGTCTCTTTAAAAACTCCTGGCCTTTCTGAAACATCGCCTTCAGAAAGTCATCACAACATGGCTCCTCTATTAACGCTTTAACAAAGTTTTACCAGCGTCGCAGTGGGAAGTAGCTCGTATAATAATCTCAGCAGATTCGTAGTTCCATCAGGCGTTTGCTAATTGCTGGTGGCTAGTCTGAAGGAGTGGAGTCGTGGGGGAGGGGTGATCTGTGAGGCAGAAGCTTGGAACCTTTGCAGGCCAAAGTGGGCGCTGGGTCCAACCAGGCATTTTCCACTGAATGGTTGCCATGGAGATTAAAGTATTTTTTTCAAGCATGCATGGTAGAATCCAGGTGCGTTTTTGATGAGGGAATAACATCTCAACTTGATGTGAAGCTCAAAAACGTTGATTTTACACAAAACTGCCCCTCTAAGACATACTTATTGAATGCAGACACTGATATTTATTTGTATTTTAACAGTCTTTTAAAGGGGTTTTACATGTATGTCATGCATTCAGGCGCCTCCGGCCATTTGAGAACACTCGTTGTCTTGGCATGGCCCAAAATGAAGATAAGCTTATCTCATCTGAGCTGCCTCTGTTTCTTATTTCTTACCTGCATCTTCTTCACCACTGCCTCCCTCCACAGGAACCACTTCTTCTTCTCCTTCTTCTTTTTTTCTCCAAAGAGTGGCTGCTTTGCAGGGAACTTTTTGGACTTACTCCACAACTTTGTGCACCACAAACTCCCCCTCTGCCCTCAAAAGTTCACACTGTTCCGCCTGTCCCGATGTGATAAGAGGCGCTTTTCTTAATAGTTGCTTATTTGATATTAGCTGCTCTAAAAAAAGATGTCCCTATGTCACTTTTCCCTGTATTCTTGGGGCTTTTCACCTGCCTGCCACTGTTGGATCAGTTATTATGTCAAGTGAGGGTGGAATGAAGGACGAGTGGTGGCGGGGTGGAGGGGGCTGATATTTCAGGAATGAAATTTCTTGACAGCCTCTCTCCCCGGCTCTCTCAGAATGTACGAAGTTCCCTCAGCCTCCGATTTCTCCCGATAAGAGCAGAATTGGTAGCCTTCAATCACGGTGTTCGGCTGCGATAGAGGCTCAAGGCACGATTATCCCCTTATCAATAAATGGTTAAGTGCAAACGGGGGCCGGCAGAGTGTGGAGACACAGTCATTACGGGGCTGGCAGGCTCCTGAGGTATGAGACTTTTGTGTGCCTGTGGAAGTAAGAGGGGGGCGGCGGGGGTGTCAAGGGTGAGGAGGGGTCACGGACAGTAAAAGAGTGATGGCTGAGGCGAGGGGTTGGTGTGGGGGGTGAGTGCTGGTCTTTGGCAGCAGCTGCATGCATACATGGAAAACAGATTTGGTTCCTCTCGGATTTCAGTCACCGGCGGAGCCAGTCATTCCCTTTCCCATCCCATCCTGAGCCCCCCACCCCCTCACCCCCCGAGCAAAAGGATAAAATAAAATCAGATGTTCAGATGTGCCCTCCACATTTGGTTTTTCCATCGCTCGCTTGGCCTCTGACACGCAAAACATGTCGAACAACTTGCCCCTCGCTCACATCGCTCCCCCGAAATAAAAAGGAAAAAGAAAAGGGGAAAAAGATCAGAGCGGGAATCTTTGTGGTGCTGAGTGTCGACTTCGGATTTTATTGGTGAGGGAACGGGGTGTGTGTGCGGGGGGGGGAGCTGCTTTGATTGAGCTTATGCAATTAGATTACATCAAGGGAGCTCAGTGGGATGCACTCAGAGTTGATTCAGTATGGTCTGTACATGTCAGGACAGACTGACCGTGAATGCGAGGCTGCGAGGTCTAAGGGACTTCTTGAAAGTTACTCATAAAGGAGTACAAGGAACAGGTGGGGGGGAAAGAGGCATTGTCTCTTCTAACAAACAATCAAAGTTCTCTGGGTACGTTAGATTTAACTGGCAAAACAACCCAGCAAACGGTGATGCGACCTCTTTCTTCAGTCGTTCCATATATTTGCAACATTAAGGAAACAAAGAACAGATAGCTTTTGTGCGCGCTGCACTTTTTACGGCAACTCCTCAGTGCCTTGCAAAAAGTCTTCACATCCCCTTGATGCCTTTTCACTTTTTTCCACGTTACGACCACAGGCTTCTAGATCAAAACCAGAGTTCTCCATAATTGTGAAGGGGTATGGAATGGATAGATTATACAACAATATCCTAAGATTTCAAGCATTTTGGCAAACCTACAAAGACACCATTGCACACCTGAACGGACGACTTGATCAGAGAAGCAGCCAAGATGTCAAAAGAGCTGGAAAGATGCACCGCTCAGGTGGGAAAATCTGTTGATGCAACAATTAGCCGTACACTCGACAAATCCGGCCTTCGTGGAGGCGATCCGAGAAAACAGCAACTAGATGTTTCTTTTTGTGCAGTTTGCAAATAAATAAAGCAGTGTGAAGAAGATGATGAATGAAATTGAATATACCTTAATAATTGTTCCAATACTTGAATATTGTCTATATTTATTTTAAAAAATCCCAAAATATGAACACAACTCAGCTAACTATGAGTTTTACACGAAGTACAGTGTTTGCAAAACATGGTGGTGGCAGCGTCATGTTGGGATGCTCGTCTTCAGCACGAATAGTGAGGCTGCTCAGACATACAGGCAGTAAATACTGTTTGACGCCGCAAACTGGAATGATTTAGATCAAAGCATACCCATGTGCTTGAGTGACCCAGTCAAAATCCAGACCTGAATCCATTTAGGGATCTGTGGCAACAGATGCTCTCCATCCTGTCTGGCTGAGCTGGAGCTACAGAAAAAAAGAAAAGAAAAAAAGAACTGGAGAATTTTTCTGTCTCTACGTCTACAAAGCTGGAAGATATTCACCCTAAACAGAATCTGCTTTAGTCCGTTTCTATCCACCTTCTGATTATTCAATGCCTTGTGTTAGCATTGCATATAAAACCTTTATAAAATATGGTAAAGCTTGTAGGTTTAATGTGACAAAATGCAGAAAACATAATGGGATTATGTGTAGGGCTGACACGATTAATCGGAATAAGCATTATGAATCGATTATTGAAATAATCGTCCACTAGTTTCGAAATCATAAGTAGAGTATACAGACTCAAAAAAAAAGGTCAACTACTGAAAGAACAACATATTCTGAGCCATAATTAAGCCAAAAAGGTACAAATATATATATAATTTGTGCATTTAAAATAAAAATAAAACCTTTGTTAAATATGTGACATGGTTTTATCTTCACCCAGTTCAAATGCTGTAAAAGCAAAATCTCCTTTTAGGTACCTTTTGCTATCCAATTATTAATTGGTTAATCCAAAAATAGTCAACAAATATATTTCTAACATTGAATAAAAGGAAATATCAGCAGGATATGCTTATTTTTTATCTGATTAATCATCATAATAATCAATAGATTAATCGATAACTAAACAAATTATTAGTATTTCACATCTATAACAAAACACACTAAAGTTTGTAACTGTAAACTGACAAAATGCAGAAAACTGCAGAAAACAGTGGGTTATCTGTACTGCTGAGACGATTAATCGGATTAATCATGATGAATTGATTATTGAAGTAATCGTCCACTAATTTACTAATTGATTAATCGTCAGAAGAATTGATAGACAACTAAATCACTTGTTACTTGCAGCCCTGGTTATGTGTTTGTTTTCAAAACATATGGTGAAATAGATTTTTTCATTTAATCAAATTCTTTAAGCGTTGCTCACATAAATCTGTAAAGTCCAAGTCATGGAATAAGGAGAGACGTACATCAGGAAACAACTGAATGATAGTTTGCCGTTCATCAAAAATCTTTCCTCTGTGCAGCTCAGAAAAGGAATAAATTATCTCCGCCTTTTGGTGACCTTCCTCTCCTTAAGCTCTCTCTTTCTCTCTCTCTCTCTCTCTCTCTCTGCAGGTCCCAAGATCCAAGATGATCCCGGGTCCTCCTCCAGCACCGACGGCTTCTTGAGCTCCAAGGTGGCCGTGTTCTCCTCCATCGCCATCGGATGCATCATCTTCCTCGTGCTCATCCTGCTCCTCGTCATCCTCCTCATCAAGATGCGCAAGCGCTCCAGGAAAAACGCGCACTCGCAGGCCCGCCCGTCGGCGCTGTCGCTCAGCACGCTGTCCAACCCCAAGCTGCCCGGCGGCACGGCCGGCACCGAGCCCAGCGACATCATCATCCCCCTGCGGACAGAGAACAACTACTGCCCCCACTACGAGAAGGTGAGCGGGGACTACGGTCACCCGGTCTACATCGTCCAGGAGATGCCGCCGCAGAGCCCTGCCAACATCTACTACAAGGTTTGACGCGCTGCGGGGGAGCCAGCGGCGACGGCCAGGAGAGAGGAGCGCTTGATTTACGTTCTTGGGAAGAACGTTTTCCTTTGAATTTTTTTTGAGGGGGGGAGTGCGGGGACTTGAAGCCACCCCCCCCTCCTTGTTATTTGTACCACCTGCTGCACAAATCTGGAGAAACACGTACTGAGCAGTCACCAGCGGGGTTGGGAGCTGACTGATGAGAGACCCCGACCGTCGTCCCTCTCCTCCCTCACCTCCCTCACCTCCCCACCAGTATGCATCTCCCCTCCGACCCCAACCACTCCCGGAGACTCTGGACTGGACCAACAGATGGACCTTTAGCTTCCCTGTCCCTGCTAATGGACAGGATATAACTTATCTCGGCTCCCCGAAGTACAGCTTGTGCTACGCCCAATTAAACACACCATCCCAGCACACAACCGGCCGGGAAGCAGGCAGGCAGGGCGGGGGTGCCGCTGGTGAGCAAGTAAGAAAGGAAAAAAAAACAACATCAACGTGTGTATACGTGTGCGCCACTGTGCGCGTTTCGTGTGGGGGGGCCCTACCTCCCCACCCTCCTGCCGTTGCTGGGCCAGGGAAACTCTCCAGATAGCTCAGGTATCTTTACACAGTGTGTGGAAAAATGTGCTCCTCTCCCTTACGCACCTCTGATGTTTGCCTTACTTACTATTTTTGATGGAGGAGATTTCCTCGAACCCTGATTAAGTTCACAAAGCAGTTGTATTTTGTTAGACTTTTCCTACGAGTGCACAATGTATAGAGCTAAACCCATTGTCATAACGACTCCCATCCCCTCACTGCCCACGCCATCTCGCCGCTTATAATCTGTTAAGACGGACTTTAACCTGGACTCTTAGCTGTTGAGGCGTGTATGTTTGCAGGTGTGTGTGTGTGTGTGTGTGTGTGTTGCGCACGTGGAATTCCTCCCCTCCTGCTTGGTTGAAATGAGTTCCAGCGTTGCTCTGGCACATTTGTGTGTGTGTGTGTGTATTTCAGGGTGTGTCCTCGTTGAGTGCGGTTGGACATGTCCAGACCGGTTTCTCTAAGAAGTGTGGAGACTTTATTGGATTTGACGTTGAGATACTGTATCCTAAGCATATAAATAAAAAATAGAGGGTGATGCGCCGACTGATAAACAGACAAGATCTAACAAACACTCTTGAGTGCTCCAGTTGGCACCGATCGGAGATCTTACCGCCGGATCGGCTTTCAGACAGGCAGGCAGGTTGCTATTTGTTCGCTTGATCTCCTGGAGCCACAGTTGAAGCATCCAAAAAAAATGTTAGTTTGAGGGGCGTCGGTCAGATGGCTCTCCCTGATTGGCTGGCCTACAGAGGTATGATGCCCCACATATAGGTTTGGACGGAGAGCCGGAATACAGTATCATCACATTCCAATTGGCCGCCATCTGCAGATGAGTCAGCTTGTGACTAATCTACGTGCCATCTTCATGCCCACTCTCACCAACCGATTGGGGGGGAGGAAGAACGAGGGGGAGAAAAATTGTTCCCGTGACTCGGCCTTAACCTGAGAGGATAATGGAGGTGGGAACGGGTGAGGCAGGGCTGGCCGAGGCGCTTTCGTTTTCGCAGGCCTCTCTCGCCGGCTGTGCTGTGAATAAAAATGCTGCGTGGAATATTCAGCGAGGACACTGCAGCCCAGCTATCACACAGCCCAGGGCGACAGCAGCAAGGCGGGATTTTACTGCAGCTGCACGAGTGTGGAGTGGCAGGGAGATAGATGGAGGGGGAGGCGGATGTTTTTGTGTGTGTACACATAGGTGCTTATTTGTGCTTATATTTGCAGTTTTCACTCAGTGGATGTGTGCAAGTTTCGTCTGCTGCTGTGACAGACAGGTTTTTTCTTTTCTTGGGACTGAGCACCTCCTCTAATGGAGCATACAGCACTGCAGTCAAAGCTAATGATGTCTGATATACGGCAAGCCACTAGTGCCAAATATCGGCAAAGCTGCGATGTTTAGTCAGTCAGGAAAATGTCAGTGAAAACTTTGTATTTTACACCAGCAAATCGTATTTTGAGCACCTCCTTCCTCGTTGATCTCATTGCCTGTTTATGAAAAGCCAAGGAAAACGTTCTATCAGATCATAGAACGTCACTTTTTTTTTTTGCCTTGTCATAAACAGACAGCCGCTGTACATCTGCATGACACGAACGAATGAAGTAAAAAGCGACGCGTGCTGTAAAGTAGGCGAACACCTCCCCCCGAACAGAAGGCCATATTTTACACCAGCGAGTCACAGCGTTTTGAACGCCTCCTTCTCACCCTGTACGGTTCGATCAAGTCATCAAAACTTTTCATGCCACATGAACACGGGAGAAAAAATTGCCCCTGGATCTTGGGAACGCCACTTTTTTAGTCCCTCATCATCAGGCTTGACTTAAAAAGTGGCTTCCCTGGCAACTTTTAATCATTCTGACTTTTTAAGCAGCAATTTTTATGTACCGAAAAAAACATAAAATCTTACCATTTTTGTTCTAGTTTTTAGGGTAAATATCTTGGTATATTTGAAATAAGGCTAAATAATAAACAACTTTTCAGCGAGTATTATGGGCTTAATTTAAATTAATACATAACTTCTTATCATTGATGAAGAATTACTAGCTTCACTGGCTGATTATTTCGCTTATAACTAGTATTTTTTCATAAATATTAAGGAATTATTGACGTAAAACAAGCCCGTACATCTTGCTTAAACGATTCTTGTGAGTCCGTTTTTGTCCTATGTCAAGCGCACTAAGATATTTGCACTAGAAACTAGACCAAAATTACTTGGTAAGGTTTTGTGGTTTTGCAGCGTACCAATATTTGGCACTCATGTCTTGCCGTATTAAAAAGGAAATAGGGAGGGCCATACGTGACGACAAGCTGTTGTTTGCGCCCACACGCCAACACAAACACATCCAGACTGACGGGTCCAGGTTTGTTTCCGGTCAGGGTTAGGGTGCGTAGCGTTTACTCAGCGACAGAGTCCAGCCCATCATCAACCAGCGCTGACGTCACCCTCGGACAGGCGCTGCAGGGTTAAAAGGCGACCCTGGCTCGAAGACTCGGTGAGGACTCCGGTGGCTCTTGCGTGTCGTTAACCTCTTGAGTTAACAACCTCAGCAGCTGCCGGTGATTTTTTTTGTGTGTGTGTGTGTGTGTGTCCCTGTGTTTTAACTCAGCATGCGCCCATCTGCAAAACTCATCTAGAGCATATATTTTTGTTTCGGATCACCGCGCCTCTATTCATCTACACCAGCTTAGGGAGTCATTACCAAATTACCACAAAGCATATCTCATTTTCATTCATTCTAGCGACCGCTTAGTGTTATTCAATTTCGGGAGGAATTATGAAAAAAAATAAAATAAAAATAATAATAAAAAAAAAAGAGTAAGCAGAGAAATGTAAATATATGGATAGAGCCCAGTTTAAGATTTAATTTCCACCTGAACACTGCTCATAAGAAGAATTTAAGATTAGATTTTTGTAATGGAGGATGTTTGTAAATAGCCGTCTTTCTAAAGTGTGTTTTGTATGAATCCTTGCAATTTCTTTGTTTTTTTTTTTGTTTTCATTTTCTTTTTCCTTTAGACTTTTAACTGAATATTGCAACATGTGCTGTCTTTTACGCAGCATCCAGTATTGTCGAAAAAGTCTTTGTTACCACACGTGTTTTAAAAATATTAATATTAATAATAATAAAATAAAATTAGGATTCAGAGAGGGGGGGGTTTGCTTTTTTTTATGTTGCCGTTCAACAGGAATTTTTACATCTCCAGACTGAACCTTTGTCACCGAGTGGCTTTGAAACGGGATAGGTTGCTGGAATGATGATGATGATGATGATAATGATGATGTTGGAGGCACGGCTTAACTCTGCATATGAAGGCTGTGTTATTTCGCTCCATTTGAGCCTCCTTCACCCATGGCGACGCCAAAAGCGAAAAGATGTTGGTCCCAAAAAGAAGAGTCTGATTTCAGTTTTTATAAGTCCAGAGGGCCAGAAAGGGGAAGGTCGCAGGGAAGGAGGGAAGGAGGGAGAAGGAGAAGCTGAGAAAAGAACGAGGCCACGTATGAAAGCGTGACAGTGGCGCGCTCACCAATAAATCATCTGGTTTACACCACTCATTATCTCCCAGGCGGTCTTTTGTTTTAAAGATGCTCCCTCTCCTCCCGTTGCCCTTCTCCTTTGTCGTCCCCTCCTTCCTAATTTAGCACAAGGATGCTGTAAGGTGGTTTCTGCTGGGGTTTTTTTTTCTTCAAAGCCACAGTATTATGATTTATTTTTCTCTCAATGTGCATGTGAAAGCAAAAACCTGTTGAATTTACTTTCCTTTTGTTCGAATCACAATGTTATTTTGTTTCTTCTTCTTGTCATTCACTTATTTACCACTTCTCAGCGTAACCTGTCGGCACCAGCTACAATGGAAACAACGTTCCACCAGTTTGGAAACTACAGCATATTGATAAATAAAATTTTTCCCATGGAACTTGGTCTGGCGTGATGTTCTCTCTTCGATAAACTAAACTCTGACCAGATTCCCTTCTTTCACACATGACATCACGTTGACTTTTGGTTTCATCTCAACTTTCACTTCCCTACAGGGCTTGTGAGCAATGATTTTTTTTTTTTCTCTCAAGAATGGCTCTCTTGTTTTACTCCCACCTGGGTTGCGGGGTTCAGCAGCTCCTCCAGTGTGACAATGTGACTCTTTGCTGCTTCTCTGAGTAATCCCGGTTTATTATTCATTTCTAGATCATCTATTGTTCTCCTCTGTAAAGCCGAGGTGACGTCTCCACCGCACTGCTCTTCATTAGACAATAACATTAATGTGTGACAGTCATGTGCCAAAATCACATGACATGAACAATCGATGAATAAGCTTAGTCACACGCACCGTGGTTCACCACACAAAATGTGTAAACAATGCAAATCTATAGAGAGTAAAAGGTAAAAAGAAGACGAAGGTCATCTTCAGGTGACATTGACACAATCTGAAAATGTTGCTGGTTTGAATAATGAAGGTGCTTAGAAGTAGAAAGAAGAAAAGAAAAGCAGTCAACTGAAAACACTTGAAGTTCAATACATCATCTAAATTGTTGCCATTTTTAACTCAAATAAAAATGATTACTTCCTATAGCCGCCCTTGCATAAAAGGCTGAATAAGTATTTGTTTATTTAGATGCTTGTGAGAGAGTGTCTTTAAGGTCTATGTTAAAAATTTCAAAATGAAGGTGTTCATGTATGTACCTCTGGTGGTCTGAAGGTAAAGCATGCTAACACTGCAAGTTTTACAGGAAGATGTTTGTTTTATGAGTGGAATGAGGCGATTGAAAACGGCTGTGTATTTTTCATTTTGGTTCCACGTTCAACAAAGCTGTAGACTGAGGAGGCGGACGACGGCCTGTCTTATTGCACTTAAATTATCTCTCAGATTATACGAAGGTCTTTTGAACTCAGCTCTGGGTGGAATGTCCAAATGTACTTTAGAGAAAGAATTAGCTGAATGTGCTGAGTGCTTTGGTCAATTACTAAAATTATTTCTATGCTAGAATAAGAAGGAAAATATTCTTTTAGAAAGAAAATCTCAAGATTCTAAGGTTTATGTAAATTTCCTTAGTCTTGCGTAGAATTGCATTTTAAACTGTGTGACACTATTGAATATTAACTCCATTCCTTCCGACAGAACTGGTGCAAATGAGTTGCCTTCGTACGCCACCTTCTGCCAAATTTTCTAAATGAGGACTTTGTAATGGCCACTCCAAGTAACTGTCCTTCCTGTCCTTAAGTCACTTTGTGAGAATTTTTTTTGGCATGCACAGAGTCATTGTCCATTTCGAGGACCAATTTGTGTCCAAGCTTGAACTTCCTCGCTGATGACTTGAGATTTGGCTTCAGTACTTCCACGTAAAGTATTGTTCTCTTCTCATAATGCCATCTAATTTGAGAGCTGCATCAGTCTGTTGTCCCGCAAGACACCCCCACAACGTGACGCGGCCTCCTCCGGACTTCACAGCTAGCATGGTGTCCTCAGGCTTTAGATGCAAGCCTTCTCCTCAATTTAGCGAGTGTAGTCAAGGTGATTACTGAAAACCAGAAACTGAACATTAGTTTTCTTTCTTGAGAGCATTTGCAGACTGTCGCTTACAGAGTAAAGGCTTCTTCTTCGCTGATTGACCTTTGTGATGACGTCAGTACAGGACTCTCTGTGGATAATGACTCTCTTGCGAGCTTTAGCGAACATATTTAGAAGGTCATGTGAGATTATTCTGGGGCTGAATCACATATTTCAACACATTTCAAAACAAAACAACTTCACTTCTGAGTCCATCTCCATTCCTTCACTTTATGATTGCTGGATTTGCATATACATAAACGTTTCAATAGATGAGCGCTATATCACCATGCACCTGAAAATTGTACCCAAGGATGTACCAGACTTTGGGAGTCCACGTTTCTTTTCCTGATAATTCTGCCCATATCTTTTGATTTTTTTTTCCAATTTTCTCAAATGGAAGCAATCCCAATTTACCTAAAATAGTCAATGTTTAATGCTACCTGTATATAATGCCAGTCAGGAAAAAAAACTGTTTTTTTTCTTTTGTTGCTTTTTTTTTTTTTTTTTTTAGGGCTGTAGCAATTACTCGAATGATTCGAGTACCTCGATTATTAACATTTCTCGAGGAAAATGCATCTGCCCCGAAGCTTCGTTAAATTATGTTTCAATATTTAGCGCACAGTGTTCCAGCCGGGTCGTTATTTGCGTTGCGCAGGGCTCTGACTTCCGGCCTATGAGTTGTTGACGAAAGCTAAGTGCTAACAGCATAACGTCCCATTTTCAACTTTGGATTTAATTGACTGATGATAATGTCCGGGTTGTTGTCGTTTTTCGGTGGACCAATAAGCATACTTAATATGACTGGAGCGATGCCTGGAGTACGACAGCCTTTTCCGTCCCGGAGCTGCTTCCTGGTGGCCGGTGTTCAGAGCGAGCGGCGGGAATATTTCTACAGGTGAGCGGATAGACTGAGCACTGCTGGCGGCTGTGCTTTGAATGCGTAGCTTTACGGAAGAACCGGAAAATTAATTTAATTTCATCCCGGTCTCAGCAAATTGGCGGCGGAGCGCATCGTGATGGTACATAGATGTGTTTCTGTGTGTGACGAACGAAGGTATAAAATCCCGTCGCTAATATGGACACAAAATGGCTGGGCAAGGTGAGAGTTCACCTATTAAATTTAATTGAATTTAAATTGACTGAAAGCTGGAGGATATACATTTTATTATAAGCGTATTTGTGAGCCTGCCTCTATTTATTACATTGAATATAATTTCAGATTTTTGTATAACTTCAGGTTAATTTAAAAGTGAGCTATTGTTGTTCATTTTCTAAACTGTATAAAAGTTATTGGTATGTGAAAAATTGGACTGATGTCTATATCCGATAACACTGCTGTTATGTTACCAATGTTTTATTTTATAAATTTTTTTTTATCCGATTACTCAATTAAGTAAGAATAATCAATAGAATACTCAATTATTAAAATATTAGTTTACAACAGCCCTAGTTTTGTTTTTCTACAGTATATCTCTCTCCAGCAGTTAATAATGGATTGAACTAAGGAGCATGACGGTATAGAGAGCAGAGCAGAGCTCAACTGAGTATCTATAATTTTACTTTGTTTCACATTATCTGCTACCTCGACAAAATTTGGAGAAAGTTCCGGGGGCATGACTGCACTTCCTGTCTCCCTGGCCGTCTCGGAGCAAACGCCGGACGCCCACGCTTGAAATCCCCCTACCGCCCCAACACTCACCCCAGACCCTCACCTCAGGGGTCAGTGTAGCGCAGATGGCTTTGTTCTGATACATTAGTCAGATTGAAATCACAAGCAGACTTCCATACATCCATATTTGCGGAATGTGGACACGGCTTTTTTAGCGGCGTAACCAATACCCGCATCAGCCCCACTCTCTGCCCCGGTGTCCTCCAAAATTACATTTCTCCATACATGATTAAATCTGATTGGCCGCACTCGGCATTTCCATTGCGTTTGTCTGAAATTACAGTCTGTGTTTCTTTTCTTTTTTTTTTTTTTGTGCGCGCGACTGAAGAGCAAACGCCAAGTCCTCGGTGAAAGCGGAGATGGCATGAAATGCTATTAAAGTGACGGGGCATTTTTTCCTCTGACAAACACATCAGTGTTTGTGGGCCTGGCTTTCATGCTGATGATGATGTGAGCAGAGACAGAGTGGGCGAGAGAAGAGGCTGATGGCAGGGGAGAGAAGAAGTCAGGGCAATGAGAGACATAATGTGCCTGTGGCTTCACAAATCCCACACCCCCTCCCCACTCACCCACCCTCTTCCACTCACCCACCCTCTTCCTCCTGTCCAAGCCCCCTCCATCCTTGCTGTTTCTGTATGCGCCCCAGGGTGGGTATACGTTCATCTGGTTTCCTGGCTCCGTCCCGAGACGCCCCCACAGACCTACGTTGCTGTGGATTTATTAAAACCTTCCCGCCCCCCATTGGGCTTCTGTGTGTGACGGCTTGCTATTTTCACTTACATCTCAGACTGCAAGTGTGTTTTTGAGGAAACATAACAGACGAGAGTTGCAACAGCAAAATGCATCCCCCAGATTAGTCTGTAAATTATTTAATAATTCTCATAACCTAGAGCCGCTACATAACAGCAAAAGCATTGCTTCCCCTTGAACCCTTTTTGCATCCTGTCATGTTGAAACCATGACCTATTTCCTTGGGTTTTTATGTGACAGACCAGCACAGAGTGACTGTGTAGCAAACAACCCAACATTCAAAAATAAAAACTATATGGCACAAGTGTCTACCTACTAAGATATGGCGATTTATATGCCTGGACACCCGCCGGTAAGAAGAGCATTAATCAGAGAAGTAGACAAGAAGTTCTTGGTAACTCTGGAGGAGCTGCAGAATATGTTAAGACAACTATTAGTTGCGATTGTGCACTCCACAAGTAAGGTGTTTAATGAAGAAAATTAAGAAAAAAATTAAGGGAAGATGGTAAATATGTGGAACACATGAGACCAGTTTTGGCCGACATTCAACTCACTTCATCTGGCGGAAAACCAAACAACGCTCAGCGCCGAGAAGCACGGTGGCCGCGTCACGCTGTGAGGGATGCTTTTCTTCAGCACTGACAGTGAAGTTGTTCGCATCAGATGGGAAGACTGGATGAAGCTAAATTTGGAATATTCTTTCAACAAAAACTCGCTGCAGCTTCAGAAGACGTAAAATAGGAGTGGAGGTTTACTTTGCAACTGGACAATACTTCTGGACACACAGACAGACCTAAAATGGAACGACTCAAATAGTGGGTCTCAAAACTGAGGGGAACTTTTTTATAACTTTCTGATGCTCAGCTTTTACAGACTGGAGTCTAAGAATTATGCCACAAGCAGGACTCTGTAAAACCTGAACGCACGCTGAGGAGGCTGTTCTCGTCATTGGATTCAGGTGTATTTGGAGCAGCGGACATTTAAAGCTCTAGGATACGGATCTTCAATGACTGGAGTTTGAGGCCCCTGCTTAGGATCAGAGCACATTCATAAAACGGTTCAGTCCAGAGCTAAATGTAGCTCCCAACGTAGAATCTGTGGACTTTTCATAGACACTCTCCATCCAAGGTTGAGTCATTTTACTGAATAAAATGAGTGAATATTTTAGTGTCTAGATGCACAAACCTGATAAAAACATGAACAAAAAGAGAGGACTAACAGCTACTTTGCAGATTTTTTGTTGTTGTTTTGGTCTATCAATTAAAATTGATAGACCAAAACAACAATGTTCTTATATACTGTATGTATGTATATATACGTATATACAGTATATATATATATATATATATGTATGTATATATATATATATATATATATATATATATATATATATATATATATATATACACAGTACAGACCAAAGGTTTGGACACACCTTCTAATTCAATGGGTTTTCTTTATTTTCATGACTATTTATGAGGCAAGAAATCCCACTTATTAACCTGACAGGGCACACCTATGAAGTGAAAACCATTTCAGGTGACTACCTGTTGAAGCTCATCAAGAAAATGCAGAGTGTGTGCAAAGCAGTAATCACAGCAAAAGGTTGCTACTTTGAAGAAACTAGAATATAAGGGCTATTTTCAGTTGTTTTACACTTTTTTGTTTAGTGCATATTTCCACATGTGTTATTCATAGTTTTGATGCCTTCAGTGTGAATCTACAATGTCAATAGTCATGAAAATAAAGGAAACTCATTGAATTAAAAGGTGTGTCCAAACTTTTGGTCTGTGCTGTATTTATAGTATATATATATATATATATATATATATATATATACACTGCTCAAAAAAATAAAGGGAACACTTAAACAACACAATATAACTCCAAGTAAATCAAACTTCTGTGAAATCAAACTGTCCACTTAGGAAGCAACACTGATTGACAATCAATTTCACCTGCTGTTGTGCAAATGGAATAGACAACAGGTGGAAATTATTGGCAATTAGCAAGACACACTCAATAAAGGAGTGGTTCTGCAGTTGGGACCACAGACCACTTCTCAGTACCTATGCTGTCTGGCTGATGTTTTGGTCAGTTTTGAATGTTGGTGGTGCTTTCACACTCGTGGTAGCATGAGACGGACTCCACAACCCACACAAGTGGCTCAGGTAGTGCAGCTCACCCAGGATGGCACATCAATGCGAGCTGTGGCAAGAAGGTTTGCTGTGTCTGTCAGCGTAGTGTCCAGAGGCTGGAGGCGCTACCAGGAGACAGGCCAGTACACCAGGAGAAGTGGAGGAGGCCGTAGGAGGGCAACAACCCAGCAGCAGGACCGCTACCTCCGCCTTTGTGCAAGAAGGAACAGGAGGAGCACTGCCAGAGCCCTGCAAAATGACCTCCAGCAGGCCACAAATGTGCATGTGTCTGCACAAACGGTTAGAAACTGACTCCATGAGGATGGTATGAGGGCCCGACGTCCACAGATGGGGGTTGTGCTCACAACCCAACACCGTGCAGGACGCTTGGCATTTGCCAGAGAACACCAGGATTGGCAAATTCGCCACTGGCGCCTTGTGCTCTTCACAGATGAAAGCAGGTTCACACTGAGCACATGTGACAGACGTGACAGAGTCTGGAGACGCCGTGGAGAGCGGTCTGCTGCCTGCAACATCCTTCAGCATGACCGGTTTGGCAGTGGGTCAGTAGTGGTGTGGGGTGGCATTTCTTTGGAGGGCCGCACAGCCCTCCATGTGCTCACCAGAGGTAGCCTGACTGCCATTAGGTACCGAGATGAGATCCTCAGACCCCTTGTGAGACCATATGCTGGTGCGGTTGGCCCTGGGTTCCTCCTAGGACAATGCTAGACCTCATGTGGCTGGAGTGTGTCAGCAGTTCCTGCAAGATGAAGGCATTGAAGCTATGGACTGGCCAGCCCGTTCCCCAGACCTGAATCCGAATGAGCACATCTGGGACATCATGTCTCGCTCCATCCACCAACGTCACGTTGCACCACAGACTGTCCAGGAGTTGGCGGATGCTTTAGTCCAGGTCTGGGAGGAGATCCCTCAGGAGACCATCCGCCACCTCATCAGGAGCATGCCCAGGCGTTGTAGGGAGGTCATACAGGCACGTGGAGGCCACACACAATACTGAGCCTCATTTTGACTTGTTTTAAGGACATTACATTAAAGCTGGATCAGCGTGTAGTGTTATTTCACTTTAATTTTGTGTGTGGCTCCAAATCAAGGCCTCCATTGGTTAATAAATTTGATTTCCATTGATGATTTTTGTGTGATTTTGTTGTCAGCACATTCAACTTTGTACAGAACAAAGTATTCAATGAGAATATTTCTTTCATTCAGATCTAGGATGTGTTATTTGAGTGTTCCCTTTATTTTTTTGAGCAGTGTATATATACTGTATATATATATGTGGGTTTTTTTTGCAAAGCATTGTATTATGAACAATACGTGTTTGTTTTTTTTGTTGCTTTTTTTTTTAATCCCACAACTTGATGGCTCTCATGTCTTCATAGAGGAAACAAGTCACCTGGGAAAGCAACAGCTGCCACTGTTTTTGTGAAGACAATTTTATATATATTTTTTCCATGATAGTGAATACCATCTAAGAACCAAGAAAGCTCTTCTATCTTCCTGTTCATTTTTTTTTTTTTAGGAAAAAAGACAAATTTGTTCTCTTTGCAGGCATTAGGGCCTCCAAAACAAGCAAAGCTACATTCTTTTATATCTGAGCAGAATTTGCACTTTCCTTTTCAACTTTCAAAACCAGTGTATGAAAGCCTAAAGGGGACTTTTTATGCAAGGTTTTACACACTTTAACATTGCTTTTATACTGCAATATAACAACGTAAGCACATAAAAACAAAAAAAATACACCCAGGCATTTTTTTGGAAATAAGTTAATGTCTGGAAAAGGTGCCCTTTCAAAAAATTCCTCACGATTGTTAAGTCACAATCTTCAGGCACTACACTGTTACCATAGCAACCAAAGCCATCTCTATCACATTTATTCACCTGGTTTTACCGTTGTATGGGCTGTACAATGGTTGCTGGAAAAGACAAGTGTTTTGTTGTTGACCTACCTCTCAGAAACCACTGAATGCATTCTTGATGATTGTACAGAAGGCTCCACTTCTGCTTTTCAAATATCTACAATTGCATAATTTCGCTTCTGTTTGCAGCCATTTTCATGCGCAAGTGTGAACGTTGAGTTGGGGGCGACGTGGCGAGCAACAGCTTATTTGGATTTAAAGAAACAAGAGACTCATTCTGTAAGGAGCGCAAAATAGACAGAACCAAGCAAACTGAAATGTCATTATTTAAGCAAGATTTTGTGCAAAACATGCAATAAACATGTTTTGTATAGCCCATAAACTTATGCTAACCTTTTCAAGGAAGCAAAGTAGGTTCCTTTTAAAGCCGGAACTTTTGGGGCCAGGAAGCAAAAATTACAGCGTCGTCTTCTGCTGCTTTTATTTATTTATTTTTTGTATTGGCAACAGGTTGTCCATTTTCTCCCATTGCATGCCTTGCGTTTTCTGTTTTGACAGGGCTGGCACAGATTGCGAAGCCACAAATGGAATACAGCAAACCAGATGAGGGAAAAGAATTTAAGAGCACTGGTAGCTGGCGCTGGTTCCAGCCTCCCCCCACGCCGTCTCACCCCCGTCACGTTACTTCACACACCCGACGCAAAAAAATCTGCCTGCGCGTCGCAGACGCCGCTCTTGATCCGCGGAGGTGAGTAACTTTAAACCTGTGCAGCTCCCGAGCATCATGGGGGAAGGTCTGTCAGGTCGGCCTCTTTAAGTGTTCGACCTCCTGGCGTGCTTTTCTCATAAAGTCCGTCCAGGAGGCCTGTAACTCACACCAGAATCAATATGACATGCGATGGGGGCATGTTCTTTCTCATGTAATGTACACATACATATTTAATGAGTTAATGCATCACTCGGCCGTTCATAAATAATGCAGGCCTGCTAATGCCTTTCATCAAGTGCTGCTCATCAAATATCAAGCAGATTTTTGGTCAATCTCTGAGCTCGCAAGGGGATGTTGGGGGGTGGGAGGGAACCTGAGATGGCACGAAGAAAATGGAAACCGAGTGCAGGAAAAACCACAAGAAGTGAGTTCATCAGTCAAGCAGCGACATATACTGTAGATCATTCTTGAAAGGGCTAATTAATGTGCTTCAAATCCCAATCAGCGAGGGGGGACCATATCTAAACAGCACTCCGCTTTAATCCCTTCAAGAGGAGCAGGAAGTGGAAATTCCACCCTCCGCTGCATGTCTTTCAAATTTTTATTATTTTTTTTCCATCACACACACATACACCCACATATATATATATGATCGCTCCCAGCCGTCAGGAACATATTGATGGCATTGTTATGACCAGAACATGCCTGATCAGGCCCGGGCCGTGGCAGGGATCCAGGTCGAACCGCAACTCATCAATCATACAGAGTCTGAGAGAGAAGAAGCAGAGAGTCTTGCACACACGAAGACAGAAAAAAAAAAAAAAAACGCACGAAAGAACGAACATGCCGGAGAAACAGCAAACGGCGCCTGGCTGCTGGGTCACAGGTGTGAAGGAAAGTGGGAATTATTTCCCTGCTTTTTTTTTTCTCTTTCTCTCCCTTTCTCCTATAACCCCTCCTTCCGTTTTAAAGAGATACGGCCCCCTCCCACCCACGTCTTTGAAAACATCCCATTTCCATCCACATTTCCTTCACCCAATTTCAAGAAACCCGCAGCCGATTCGCCCCCTTCGGCTTCCCCTCTCTCCTGCCCCCCCGTCTCCTACTCTCAATTAGGCCGTTGCCTCGAATCTCAGGCATTATCTGCACGGGCCATTTATATAACATGACTCCAAAATGCATTTGCACAATTTTCCAATTACAGTATTATGCCTTGAAGCTCTGGTTCTCTCTGTCGCTCTCATTTCCTACCTTTCACTCAAGCTGCCCTTGATGTTTAACACTATAAAAGAAAAATAGAGGCGCACATTTATACTTTTTAAGTAATAATCCTTTGTTCCCTTAGGGATTATTGGTGTTTACGAAACTTTGTTCTCAATTGTTTTGAGGCTGTGCGCCGTTTATGTTCTGACCTTTTTGAGCGACGGGTTTGTAAAAAGGACAAGAAATTCAGGCTGAAATTAAATTGGAAGAGATTGACTCAAAAAGCTGAACATTTTTGGGACTGCGTCATGACAGTAAAAAAACCCAGAACATCTAAATAACAAAACAGAAATGGAAAAACTCAGAAACAAACAATAACACTGCCTTATAATAAAAGGAAAAACATTTACTCCAAGCAAAATAAAGATTCCAAGATTTTGTAAGAAAACTAAAATTGTAAATTAAAACCAAACACGACTTGGTGACATTCTTGAAACAAGAGCTGGAGTGAAAAAAAACCCAAAAACATAACATGAAAATTTAACAAAAACATTTGAAATGTTTTACATGCATGTACAGGAGGAAAATGACTGAAAAGAGGCATATTCAGCCTTAAGTTACTGCAATGTCAATAAGAAAAACAGAAAATGCAACCATTTACATGAGAAAATAAATATTATTTTGTAAAAACTAAAATTCACATGAAGCCTGAAACTCAATGAAGTTCATAAACGGTGACAAACCATAAAACAATTTGCTTCTGAAAGCTCCTTTGTCTTTTGCCGCATTGTTCCTGTGTTTGTTTTGTAAACTATTGTGTGCCTTTTTCCTATTGATTTTCAAATGTGCTTGGCACTTTTTGTTGTAAAAATGATGTTTGACATCGTCAAGGTAAAGCAAAAGTAAACTGAGCACACTAAATAAAAATAAAAGCTGACCTAATCCACGTACTAAGATGAAGTGTTTCAAACCCTTCTAGTCGGCAACGACAGCCAGATTTGCAGTACTGTAATTTCGCCGCTCTTTGTGCTATCTGAAAAATTCCAACGGCTTTTGAAAGGGGAGATGTTGCGCTTTCCAGTCGATATCGTCTTATTATGGTAATTTAACCCCCGCCATAGCAGAGAGTGAAATTAATCTGAGGGACACTCTTTGAATAGACAGTAAATTGCGAAAATAACTCGCTAGATATTGAAAGTTCCAGTTGTTCAGGATATATTTTCCCACAAAGTTTAAAAAACTTTGTACAATTAAAGTACGCAAAAATATCCAGACGGAGACTTAAAACGTAGGGCTCAGAGGGGTTAACTGTTAACATATTTAGTCATCTTTGTCATACAGTAGTGTATGCTAGCGTCTGGGGTCTGACGCATTCAGGGAGTTGGCAATCATTTAAATTTTTTCACATTACAACCACAGACTCTCCATCCATCAGACCTATTTGCAAAAACATTTGTAAAGTAAACTAAATTATCTTCCTTCCACAGAACTTCTACGAACAATTCTCTGTTGGCCTATTGCATAAAATCCAAAATGAAATGTTTCTGGAGTTTGTAGCTGTGGCACGCCAAAATGTGACGAAGAAATTGCCAGGGAAATGAACAATTACAGAGGGCACCGTAATAATCCAAGACAAATCTTATCTCAGAGGTATTTTACTCATATCCTGGATTCTCTCAGGCCCACACAGCTACAGTTCGCATGCGGAAATCGGACCTTAATGCTGTTTGGTGTCCTTGAGTTAGCGCTGTCCAGTTTGATTACCAACAGCGGCCCTTCCGGTCCCACCAGGGTGGCCGCTGTGCGCTGATTGGTCTATTGTGTCAGTGTGTGGAAACCCAAGCTGACGCAGGCGTCGCTGACCACCCATCTGCAAACCAACTGACCTAAATACTGCATAACATCTGTGGGGTGGGGGGAGAAGAGCAGAACGATGCTCACAGAGTTTGTGCATCATGCTTGTGGGTGTGTGTGTGTGTGTGTGTGTATTCGTGAAATCACATTGGCCTGGAAATGTTTCTTGACAACGGCAATGACAGAATAACAACGTCTCTCAGCCGGTTGCACGGCAAAGGAATCTCTCAATGTCACCCCGACTCGAGCTTTTTTTTTTTAAATGTATTTTATTGGGAACAAATTCACAGCGAACGCCCAGCAGAGAAATTAAAACCAAGAAGGAGCAGCCGGGAAACATCACAAGTGCTTTCTTTATATTCTTTCCTTTCTCTCCCCCCTCCTCTCCTCCTGCTCCGTGCGACGCTGTGGCTACACAGCGGTTGACAGGATGCATTAGAGAATCCCTTAGTGAAGGGTGACTGACCTAAACATGTGACCTAAGTGCTGGCCTAGTTCTGAGAATGCCACATGAGATCAAGACCATTTCACTCATCTGCACTTTGTAACTGGCTCCAGATCAACAATGCTTTGCATTTAAAGGATGACCTCCAGTACAGTCCTTGTTTTATCTTTTTTAGCAACAGTAGGGAAAGCTTTGAGGGAATAAATGTTGCTGGGGCAACTCGCTTTCTCATTCGCGAGCTAACATCAGTGGGACGTCAGTGGGACTTTGAGGGTGAGGGGAGGGGGAGTGAATATTCATGAAGGGCAGGGAGCCATTTGAGCGTGGTGAACACTCCTCTTACTCCACCTCACACACACATCGTCCTGTCACAAAATCCCGAACACTCGAGGAAGTGCAAGGACTCGTTCCGTACCAGCAAGCACATATTCATCTCACGCTTCGTTGCTCTCATTCACATCAGAAGCGCATGCTCATTATAGCCGATACACACACACACCCCCACGCGCACACGCAAACAAGCACAGCCATTAGGCTCAGTGGCAGATCTAGTGAGACTGCTGCCCGGGGCGAGCCCCTCTTTCTCTTTCCTCATGTCCAGAACACCATGTTGGATTCACGAGAATGAGATTTTATTTTTCTCCTGTGATTTCACAAACAGAATTAAGGTTTTATAAATTCAAAACAGTTCAGTGTTCACTGAAGGAATGTTTTTTTTTTTGTTTTGTTTTTTTTCCAGATTGGATCAGTCTGGGTTAGGGCTTTTCAAAGTGTGGTCCGCCGGTTTTGACCACAATTCAAAAGCCGGTACAGAATTTGCCCTCTGGTGCCGATCAACAATTAAAAACATGAAAGTTGTAACACAAAGTTATGTGTCTTTTTTTTTTTTAACCAAATGTTTGGCTTTTGTTGGACCACAAACATTGAACAAATTATTATCAGCAGAAAAAAAAACTTGAGTATTCTAGTAATTACTAATTGCAAATCTAGCTTTTGTTTTTAATTTCATAATCAGAACTACAAAAATCTTCATAGTAACCAGGCACACATTTCTTGTTATTATTATTATTTTTTCATTTATTCTTCTACTTTCAGCTTGACAAATTTGCATGTGTGGTACAAACAGACCTTGGAAATCATGATATTGAACTAGAAAAGCAGTTCATGTTTAGAGTAGCATAGAATAGGATCCTGAATCTGCATTAGCCACGATGTACAACATTGCGCAGGAAAATGGCGCCCTGTGCAGAGAGCCCTGAGGCATCATGTGACTCGACTTCTTCCAAAAAGGTTTAGAAAGCATCTAAATATTTAATATAAATGCTACTGTTTGTAAATTGATTGGCTCAGTGGCTGCATTTCTTTTTAATTTTTTCATTGTGTAATGACTGCTTAAAAGTGGCTTAAGAGAGGACCAGTCTGTCATGGGAAAATAATGAGAAGTGTGTGAGTTTTTGACCGAGAGCTAATCAAATGCAGTCGAGATTTAATTGAAAGCTGAAAAAGTATCAGATGCCAACTTCATTAGCCAGCCGATCCGTGCAGTGATTTATTTATTTATTTTACCAGCGCTTAGACTATAATAAAAATCACAATAGGCAATAAAATATGTATTTTTAAAATGCTTATTCTGCCCGTTAGCACAATGACACCCTGGACAATGAGCCATATCCTCCGTATTTTAACCACCACTGATGACTTCTCCCACAACGATTTTCAGAAGATGAGAATAATATCTCTTAAAAGCAGCTGTTTATGAATCAATTAGTTCAGCGAGAGCATTATTTTATTTTATGTTTTTCTGGTGCAAAATAGCTTCTTCAACTTGACTCAAAGCAGAATCTGCCACACACGGAGAAGCAACGAGAAGAGACAGCCCTGATTCAAGCAGATGGTTCCTTGTAGCAACTAACAGCTGGATTCATGCTTCCTCTTCACAGAGACATTGTTTGACATTACGATCATCAAACAGAGCTGTTTCACCCCCCACCCCCCACCTCTGCTGTGTTATTCCGATATTGGTATGCAAAGGCAGCCCACACGAGAAGGCGGAGGAGGAGTGGACGGTGTGATGAGAGGATAGGGCTTGGATGCGATGAGAGGGGCTGAGGGCAGGCAGGCAGTCAGTCAGTCAGTCTGGACGTTTGGCACGGAGACAGCGGATTCCATTTCCATGCCAATCTGCCTTGTCTCTATCTGAATCAGACTTGACCTTCACAGGCTGATGACTCCAGAGGCCTGGGACCAGGCAGACGCTTTCCGCTTAAAACCAGACACGCACACACGCTGATACGTTACAGAAATGGGAAAAACATTCCCCCCTTCTTCTTCTTCTTTTTCTTCGTTGTCTTCTTCTTCCGCGCACTCACTGCCGGTGTTTTCACACGTGTGCGCGCGAGCACAACATCCAAAGGCAAAGGGGTTGGAGGGGGAAGGAACACTCTGGGTTGATTTACAGTAAAGAGGGAGTGACGTAGAGGACTGAAACGGGACCAGACCGTCTTCGGAGAGCCAACCCCTTCCATGCAGATGGCTCTGTTTTTCATCTTCTCCCCTCATGAGATCTCATTTTCTGTGCTCTGTTCAGCAATTTCAAAATTTTTTCTCCCTCACCCTCCACCCCCCACAACCATTTGTTTTTGTCTCCCTAAACTACCAGCAGATTCCCTTTCAACAAAACAAATAAGCAAAATAAACAAGTCTCTGTAGGTTCGTCTTCCGCTCTTAGGATGTGCTGTGCCTTGCGAAAGCATTCGTGTGCCTGTTCCTTCCACTTCTTCAGATTGCAACCACACATTTCATTGGATTCTGTAAAGGACCTAGCTCAAAATAATGCACAGTTGTAAACTGATAGTAAAGCTACCCCATTTGTAGTCAATCCTCACTAAATCAACATGTTATACAACCACGTTTTAAGGCAATTACAGCAGCACTTCTTTTATGGAATTATCCATCTGTTTTGCACATTTTTCCCCCCACATTCTTTGAAAAATATGCATGCCCGCTAACGACAATGTAAAGCGACACGCAACTCAATGCAGGCAGACCTCACACCAGAACCCAAATCCAGATCTCCTTGTTGCAACATTGCTATACAACTATGCCACTGTGCAGCTCACCGAGAGGAAGCTTGAAAACATCTTTTTTTTTTTTTTTTTAAAGTTTTGGCACATATTCTCTGGACTTTGTATCATCCTATATGCTTTTGTTTGAGCTATTCTTTTGCAGCTTTGGCTATGTTTTTTTAATGTTGTCCTGCTAAAGGGCGAACTTTTACACTCCAGTCTCAAGATTTTGGCAACTTTCGACAATTTTCCTTCCATGATTGACGTTTTCGCTCCATCCATCTTTCCGTTCAGCTCTGACCAGCTTTCCTACCCCTGGTGCATTCATGGTGATGTGCAGTGTTAGTTTGCTACCACATGTTTTGCACATAATTGCTTTCAAACTTTTTTCCACATTTTCTTGGATGGCTTGTATCAAATTATAAATGGGCCTTATTATGTATTTTTTTCTTCTTACCACTCTTCCATAAAAGCCAGAATTGTTGGTCAGCTAAAAGTTATAATGGCAGCAAACGCTGCAACCTGAGCTACGGATCTTTGCAGCTCCTCTAGAGCTCCGATGTGCCTCATGGCGGCTTCTCTTACTGTTGCTCTCCTTGTGCAGCCTGTCAGTGTAAGTGGAATGCAATGTCTTGTTAAGTTTGTAGATGTGTCATATTGTTTTATAACGCTGCCGTAAATATTCACGACGCTATTTTGTTCACTAATGTCCTCCAACAAACTTCTGAAACCTTCAAAGAATATGTTATCCTTTGACTTTAAATGAAGTGCAGGTGGCGTCTTTTTTACTTATTCCAGGACTTCTGAAGTTAATGGGATGCATCAGAGTGAGAGGGAGCTGAGCACAATGGTGTGTCTGCCACACGATAAATAATTTTGAAAACTGTCCTTCCAGTTCACAAGTATGCCCCCCAATGTGTTTGACTGTTTAAATTAGGATGAAATGCATCAAAGTACAAAATTGTGATGTGATAAAATGTAAAAGACAAAAGTTTGATACTTTTGCAAGGCTCTGCGAAAGCCTTTTGGGGTCCAGCACCGAGCGCCCGCTCTGTCTGCCTCCCTTGTGTTTCTGTTTAAGAGCCAGACTAAAATAGACCTTTACAATTCATCTAATGAAAGTGACTCTGGCTCCTCTGGTTAATTGACCACCTTTAATAAGTGGCAAACTGCAGCGGTCATTAGACTTGGGGTTGCTATGGGTCACTGCAGGGGTGAGACAAAGAAGAAAGAAAGGAGCAAATGCAGGAAGGAGAGAAAAAAAACACAAAACAGGTAGGTAATAAAAAAGCATAAATTCTCCTTGTTCTGAGGTCTGCCCCATTTTTTTTGTGTGTGTGTGTGTCTGAGGTACGGCATTTGTTAACGCACGCTGCCTAAGGGGCGCACCTGTCCTGCTAACACATTTAACATACAACACAAAGCGTTGTCCGTTTGCTCTGCAATAATTTCATAATTTCCTGCCTCCACCTAGAGCTGCTTTCACGTCACGTCTCCGCGAACATTACAGCAGCTGTTTGTGCTTCTTCATTGACCAAATTTGAAGTGAGAGCCGAGGAAAATGGAAACATATGCCCTCTGTTTTTGCATGAGCCTACCGAGCTGTCTGTGATTTTCAATCCTCCCTTATAATTTGGAAACCGCGGGTGCTAAATGACCACAATCATCTAGTCTGTCATCACTGATAGGGGAAGAGATTTCTGATTTTTTTTTTTCTTTTTTATGAGATTCAGATGATCAGGAAAACCTCTGTGAAGGCATGCATTTCCTCCTGATGACCCCATTTTAGAGGCATATTGCAAACAAACCCGCCATCCTTGTCCCTTATTATGTGCAACCGCCCCTTAGGGGCGGTTGCGCGTGGACAGAAACATGGGTGTGTGCTTGCAGACCCGAACCCCGTCGCGTTATTGAACTGAAATTGAGCCCACCGCACATTTCCTTGGAGTATTGATTTAATCAACCGAATATCACGTTGAGGGCCGTATCATCTGATGCAACACACACCACTGCCGGCAAAAAAAAAAAAAAAAAAAAAAGAAGCGATCCATCTCCATTTAGCCGGACAGGCCCTTGTAGTCTAAACACGGAACCATTACGCATGGTTTAACATGGACACTTTGACCTCTGGGAGGTGGCAAGGCCAATGACATCATTAGAGTAGTCAGTCTGTGTGGCGGAGCGAGACTAATTGCTATCAGACCTCAATCACAACTAATAACTGCTCAGATTTGTTTCGATGCTCATATGATCCACTTTTAATATCCTAAAAGGTTTCTTGGCGTTGTCATACTGATGTAGGAAGAAGCTGCTTGAAACCTCGTTTTGGTTTTGTTGCTGCAACAGCTCTTAGGAAGTCTTTTTCCCGAGGCTCTGTTACTCTATTGAAAGGCACCTGAGCTCACAAAATAGCTTCAGGGTGATTTCCCAAAATGGAGATAAAGCCCAGACTCGAAAGCACTTTCAAAGCAGCCTCTCATCTGGGGATGCTTTGAAGCCCAGGAGAGGAGCTTGGAAAATCGGTACATGGGGACTGACATTCTTCAAGGCCTGGCGTTTATCCTTCTTCGACCCTGAAGTCTGGGGCCTGAAACTTGCGGATCAGGTCGACGGTCGGTGTCCTGTCGCAGCAACCCGGGCTCGCCCGATAGGCGCCACACATCGCCTCGCCCATCGCGGCTTTGTCAACGGCCTCGCTGGACCGTGAACGGAGGTAGACCACTGTGGAATGTCGGCAGAGCCAGTCCCGACCTTAGATGGACCAGTGCACAGATGAGCACAAGCAAAGACACTCATGAGCGCCAAGGTAACCTGATCCAATGATACAGGAGCTGCCTCGGTGTGCGGCTAACTGCCTTATCTCCTTCTGGCCGCGCTCCTCTTTCCTCTCAACATTCTTTCAGGTATTTGGCCGAGACCTTTTCTCTTTGTCTGCCCTTTTCAAAGACCTGCTTTATGCTGGGAGCCCTCCAGACGTAGTGCTGCAATCTCTTTACTGCCTCTCTTTTCTTTCCTTCCCCCTCTCTCTTTCTTTCTGACCACACATCCACAGGACTAACTTTCTCGCTTTCTGTCGCACTCCCAAGCACAGCCTCATACTTCCAACTTTGTTCTACTCTAATATTCCCCACACAATCCCAAACCAGAATTTAATATATGAAGACAGCTGGCATCAGGATACTTCCATATCTCAAATAATAAAGTGAAAAAGGAAATTGACAATTAAAAAAGCTTTTTTTGAACAGTGTTTTAAGTATTTCTCAATTGACAGAAAGGTTGATTTAAGTGTCACAGTACATTGCCTTCCAGTCCTCTGTACTGCTAACCAACTTTCCATATCTTGCTCATTTCTTCCGTTTGCCTTTCATTTCGGTCTTCTTCGATCTTTCTTTTTTACTTTGTACTTTAGGTGCATTTTGTTATACTATTTGAGGAAATTCATGGAAACATTTACCAACAGCGACGAAGAACCACGTGGAGGGTCGCTGCTCCTGGATGATGCAACATACTTCTAAGTTCTTGTCATAAAAGGAGCAGTTTCTTCTGGTCAGGCAAAAAGTCTTTCTTGTCCTGGATCTAGGCCTACATATTCTCTGTGATCTGCATGGCTCCACATCCATGGTGGTGGTCTTAACAAAGATCTGCCTGTTTCCCTTCAAACAAGGGTTAATGGACTCCTTCTGGAAGCTGAACTTGGAGATTATGCTGCCCTTTTATAGCTGTTTACAGGAAAAGATCAGCCTCTGCTGGTCAGAGGTAATGTCTTGGCTTGCGCGGTCTCTGTCGTCTCCAATTGGCTCCACTTCTACGAAGAGGGTCTTACAAGTGAGGGCTTACAACACGCAATACTTCAGATGCAGGATCAGCTAAACTTTGCACTCTCTTTTGGTTGTTATAGTCTAAAAGGGGTGCTGCCATCCTCCTTCTGCTAACCATCAGAGATCAGCCTCTTCTGGTCAGGGGGAATTCCCTCTCTGGGATCGAGGCCTAGATGTTTTCACTGTTGTCACTATGCTCATCCTTCATCACTGAGCACCTTCAAATAGGTCTCCAATTTTGTCCAAATGACCTTTGTTATTTAATGCATTAGTTTGAAGATGACAAATGAGGCACCCCTAACACAGCAGAGAAATATCAATACCTCTACAATATAAGACCATTGGTTGTGGCCTCTGCCTGCTTCCATTTTCTTGTTACTTATTTTTAAGAGCAATTTCTATATTTCTCCTTTATACGTTCGCTGGAAAAACAGTGAATGTATAAAGGAGATTGTGTCCGAACAGACACAATCAAAAACAAAATACATTCAAGAATATATCTCATTTCTTTGTTAATGTCTTTCCAAAAAGGTTTTATTTTTAGATATGGCCAAAATTCACTGCAGTTGGCATTATCATTTCAAATGACTTCCAACATGGATGGCTGTGGTCGAAATATTCTGATAATTTGGTAACTCTTCCCCCTCCCAGCTCTTCCACATTTGCTTCCAAATCTTCAAGGGATATCACAATGTGTAGTTTTTCTTGTACACATTTCCTTAACACATTCAGTCAGGTGTGAGCTTTTCACTCAGTACTGCGTGCAAAACTTCTGATGTGAATTCTCAACAATTTTTCTTCCTTATTTGACACCAGAATCGTGGCTGGTGATGGAGTGGATGTTTACCACCATGTTGCATCACCACACTGTTAGCACCCTACAAGCGTTTGGGAGCTAGCGAGAGTAATTGCTGTGATTTTGAAAGTGAAATGTTATCCCACTTTTGCTTAATATGGAGGTAAGCTACTCTCTGTTGCATTTCTTTGTTTCATAACTGGTGAAATTCATTCAGGCGATGGCAGCCCTGGGCTGCTGTCAGCTGGGCTATTTTATCACCTGATGCTGCGGTAATACCTTCAGATTGTTGTTTTGTTTCATCTTCCGAAGGTCTTCCCGGAGAAAAACAGCTCATCTGTGATATGCGGGGGTTTTTTTTGTTTTTTTTTGCTTAACATGCAATAATCAACAAATTTAATACCATCATTTATGATAGTTTGTTCACCTCTTTGAATACAAACATGCTAGCACTCTGTAAACTACAGCTGCAGCAGGAAAGTAGTGCCTCTAGTATAGAAGATAAACTGCGTTTTTGGTTTGCTTTTTTAAAGAATGTGTTTTGAAATTTAAAGTGCCTCGCAAAAGTATTCGCACCCTGTAAAATTCTCCTCTTTTTCTCATACTAATTGATGATTTTTATATTGACTTTATGCGATAGCCTAACACGGTGGGACATAATACAGTTGGGAGAATTTGAAAAGTGTGGAGTTTATTTGTATCTAGACCTCATTCTTCTGATATCCCCAAATGAATTGAGTTGCAACCAATAAAACCAAGAAGTCACTTCACAAGTAAATAAAATCCATTCATGTGTAGCTGTGGAGAAGTGTAGAGCAGGGTGTTTTTTATAAAACAATATCCAAAGCTTTTAGCATGGAGTGCAGTTCAATCCATGAATCAAAAACTGATGTTGTTCTAGGAGAACGCAAGAGTCCAGTGGCAACTCTGGAGGACGTGCAAAGATCCACAGCTCAGGTTGGAGAGTCTGCTGCCGCAAAAACCATTAACAATGCGCTTCATAAATCCAATCCAAGCCTGCGTTGAAAGAAAACCATAAAAACCCAGAGCGAGTTCAGAGTTTACCACGTCATGCAGCAGAAACGGAAAACGTATGGAAAAAGGTGCTCCCCTGGTGCTTCGCTTTGTGTCTAAATCTACTTAACATAAACATATTTCTCATTTCCTGGTTGATTCAGCAAAGCCAGGAGGTTGTGTATATAAACCAAATCCGAGGGTGAGAAAAAGGTCACCAGGAGGGCAAAAGTGAAACTTTTGTGCCGTGCCAGGCCGTAACAACAGACGTTATTCTGACAGCTCCCCACACAGTTATTCTCATGACCCCTGCAGGTCACATATTCTTGAAATTTGATTATGGGTCAAAATGTCCTGTGTGAGAGAAGGAAAAAAAAGTGAGCCTTCATTTTATTTTATGAATGGAGGATTGTCTTGCATTGTCCCACCCAGATACGACCACAAAAACCGTAACTGTTCTTAACTGGTTGTGTTGTGGTACAACCAGTTAAGAGAAGTTTAGAGAAAACCACACTGTTGATTCAGATGAAAAATAAAATCAATGCTTTATCGGAGATATAATTGTGTAGTTGACCCTGAAGAAGGTACTGCTAAACTTCTGTCAAATAAACCTAAAATATTCTTTACTTCTGCATTTAAGCAGTATATTTTCCTTCTCAGTTCTTGCATTTAGAATTAGTTCTGCCTGATAAAGTGATGTGCAGCAAATTTTCATTTCTAACCTTTGCCCTTTCCAAACAGAGGCATTGTTTTCGGATACTAGGAGCATTTTGACCATAACTACACAGAGCCCAAATGTCCTGGGGGATTTTTCCAGTGAGCTAACAGATTTTTTTTCAGCACTGACTCTTCTCATTTTCCTCTGTGGTCTGAGGTAAACAGTAGATTAGGCAAATGAAATCTGTTTAAGTGTGAAACAAAAATCCTCACTGCAGTAATGCGGCTTCTGTGGTGGAATAAAGCTGTAACACCGGAGCTAGTGATTTATAGAATCACTTTATTTTTTACCTGTGGTACCTCTCTAATTTTTGGGAAACATTTTGCCGGGTAACACAATATAAATCGCTTATGTTTCTACATGAGGGAGAGTTTACCGACATTAGTCGTAATTGCTCCCTCACAATGTAAATCCAGTATTTTTAAAGTTACAAACAGTTCCAGTCAAATGTGAAATTAAACATAGGAAGCAAATATAATCAATTAATAAATACACTGCTTATAAAATGATCTAACGTTAAGCTAGCTGGAGAGTAGCTGCCGGTTTCCAGATAGGTGGGCTTGTGCAAGTCTGTGATTATAGCGTCTCAGTTTCTTTGAGCACCTTTGACAAAATCTTGATCTCCAAAAACCAGAAAGTTTTTCACAATACTAAAATATCAAGTTTAACACCAAAACAAAACAAGAAAAAGACTCACATCTTTGAAGGCTTTGAATGCCTTTGAAGGTATTGTGTTCTTTCTATTTGATTAGTAAAGAAGTATTAATAAGTGAGTTAAATAAAATTGGTGACAGCAGGACAGCGTTTTATTGCCATTATTATTTTAAAACCAATAAGAAGTAGGGAGCTCAGCAGCTGTTTAGATACAAGATATGAACTTAAGCATGTTTTTCCTTATCAACAAAAGATTACACGAGGTAGCGCTTTATAGTTGGTACACAGCATTTATTCAGCTTTTTCAACAGTGTGAACAAGAATGTGATCCATGCAAATGTTTTCAGAGCAAGGCATTTTCAGTTTCAGTATTTCTGGTAAGTTGGAAAGGTAAGTTGCCGTTTCTTCTGACTAGTTTCAGGTTTTTAGCCTGGATTTTCATAAGGAGAAAATAAAAACTGCTTCATTGTCGTTTGATGATTCTGCTGCGGCTGTAGCTGTCTGCCGCCAGACGTTTCATTCCAACCATGTGTCCAAATGGGCCCTCCAAGTGCGCTGACGTGGCTTTTAGCAAGTTGCTAATATGTAAATGCTAACATTAACTTTTGGCGTTGTGAAATCTTTTTAAATTCCTCATTAACGTCAGAGTCCTAGTCTTTATGATCCCAAATAAGGGAGGTGAAAATGACTCAATTTGTATCAATTTCGATGGAAGTGAGTACCTTCTGAACAAGAGCGTTTTGGTGTCAATTATATTGAAATGCTGTTTTGACAACTCTTGTTGCAGCTCTTGACATTGCCTTTAAACATGTCGATTAGATAATTCTCAGACTTTAATCTGTTTGTTCGATGTTGATTTTTGTTTTCGGGAAAACAGGACAAAGCACGTGTGCCGTGGAGACTGTTGTTGCCAGCCTCGGTGATCGTTTGATCGAACATCAGCGGCAGCATCTAGAGGGCAGTGGAAATGGAAGCTTAACTGTGCTACCTCAAAATTGATTGATGTCACACAATCGTACTTTGTTATCGACAACCCCGGGCATTAATGATGGAGTCCGACTGTTGCATGCTTTGGAGGCACAGACGGCCCATAATCTCACCACATTGACTCATACAATGTGGATAACAAAGTGTTTGTTAAGGGACTTTATTTTGCAAAAAAATAAATATACATAATAAATAAAGATTCTGGTAAATTTCTAAAGCACTACTTTAATTCTAAAGCTTTAATTTGGCTTAGGAAGACAAACTAGACTGGAAATATTTCCACGTTTGACAGACAGTCATTGTCTGGAAACTAAGGTGGTGCCGCCCGTCACTCTTATCAACGTAATGCTGTTTTAAAGCTTTACTTGGCAACCATTGAGCATGAATGTTAAACAACCAAACTCTGGCCGGCTATTTGTGTAGATTGCTCAACTAAATACTCAGCTAATATTGACTTGTTCTACTTGTGTAATGTTGGAAAGAGCAGAACGGCAGCAAAACAAAGCATTGGATTTTAAATCTTCTACTGAGTTTATTCTGGTTAGACCTGCATTCTATAATCTAACACCAAATATACCACCATTATTTAGCAATATTTAATAATTTAATGACTGTAGTAATACATTTAATCACGTTATTTTAGGATTATAGAATTTTTCTGTATTGAATATAGAAAAGATGATGTTACTCTAGTTAGCCATCTGAAATTGTCAGACTTTTTTTTTTTTTTTTTTAGGAGTGCGGTACGAGAACTGAAGAAAAAAGCTGAAGGGAGGATGAGGAAGTGAGCCTGTCAAAAGTCAGAGAAGGATGTGCTTCAGTTAACAGAATAATCACAGATCACAGCAAGTCCCCCTTTAATTGGTGTAACATTTTTTACCAGTAAGAGGATGCTTTGGTTTAAGATTTCTTGCCATGGTTCTCACTCCAGTCATTAAGTCCACATTAAGTCAGGGAGTGTTTACATTTGTGGCTCAACTAGCGCTTGACGACGTGCCAGACTCAGGAGAATCGGTCTGTGAAATCTCTTCAAAGCGTGCCTGAACATTTTGCCTCCTCAGCTCTGACCAGGCAGAAACATGACCAACTTCAGCACCTTCACCCAGAAACAAAAAAAAAGAAAAAAAAACCACTTCTCACATACATGTGTAGTCCTGGCAAGACGTTCCCGGAGCAGGAGCTTTTCCTCGGGAGAGATTTCAACAGAGATACTTCCTGTAATGCTTTCAGAAGCTTGTAATAACAATCACAGCCTGTCAGCTGCAACAAAAAGCATGTTTGCTTTGGCGGCACGATTTGCTAATGTAGTCGTTTCACGGTGACTGGTCAAAGCATGTTAAGTGTGTGGGCCAACTGCGAAGATAAGACTGAAACTTAGGGGAGGAGGGGGAAAAAAAGGCTCCAAATATTTTCCTTCCAGTGCACTTAAAGATGCTGGAATTCTGTTTTTGTGCTGATCAGATCCTTAAGTGCGTTCTGCTTTTAAAATCTGAAACCCTACCCTTAAATCCAAATAAATTATTTTTGTACGCGCACACTGCTTCTCAAGAATGATGCGATAAAACAACATATTTCTAATCTTTTACTCCCTTTGATCAGAGGTTTTGATGGTTCATAGGTTGGATTTGAACCATTTTCAATTAGATGTAAACTTCTTTCAACCCCTTGAACTTTTTAACATTTGGGATGTTTACAGTTGGGATTTTACATCGTAAACCTTCACAAATTAGTCTGTAGTTGGGAGGTAGAAGAGAGATCCAAAACATAAGTGGCATTTATCCGCTCACCAATAAATCCATTGGTGAGAGAAAGTTATTAAGTCATGTTTTTAGTTTGACAAAGCCATGTAGGAGACATATTCCCACAGTAAAACATGGTGGTGGCTGCATCATGCTGCGGGGTCAACACAGAGTTGATAAGATGGATGGAGCCAAATAAAGGCAGACCCTGGGATGATGTTTATTATCCCAAACAAATAGACGTGCGTACAATGAACAGTTTAGATCAGGAGTCTCAAACTCCAGTCCTCGAGGGCCGCTATCCTGCAGTTTTTAGATGTGCCACAGGTATAAAACACTGGAATGAAATGTCTTAATTACCTCCTCTTTGTGTAGATCAGTTCTCCAGAGCCTTAATGACCTAATTATTCTATTCAGGTGTGGTGCAGCAGAGGCACATCTAAAAGTTGCAGGACTGCGGCCCTCAAGGACTGGAGTTTGAGACCCCTGCTTTAGATCAAATCATTTTCATGTGTCAGAATGGCCTAGCCAAAGTCCAGACCTAAATTCAACTTTGACCCAGTGGAAATGCTTGAGCCAGTGCTATTATTGCTGTCTGGAGAAATGCATCACTCCTGGTCAAAAACAACCAAATCAGAGCAAGGAGGTGCATCTTAGCGCTGTCAATCAATCTTGTGTATCTGCTATCATCGGTGGCCATTCTAATTAGCCTGAGCATTCAAGGCAGGCTACATTGCAGTAAGCTAGCAATAGCTTAGCAAAGAGCAAGCACGAGGGTGATTGACAGCACTAAGACCCTCCTCCTGGCTCAGATTGGTTGTTTCTGACCTAGCTGTGTATTGCGATAGTTAGCACTGGGAGAAGGCAGCAGAGCTCTTTTTTTTTTTTTTTTTACAAATTATCCATCTTGATACCATGCAGTCATGACACAGTGAGCGTTTTAACAAATATGTAAAAAGTCACATACCCCAGCTTTAAAGTTTGTGGTAGTAAAGCGACCAAATGTGAAGAAAAAAAGTGTCGTTCATACAACACTCGGTCCCGGTTGTGACATTCAGATAGAGCGCTGACCTTAAACTTATTGCACCTCTGATTTGGCCTCTTATTAAACCGACAGGTGGAGTGGATCTCGCTGCACACAGGGGCAGATTTCAATCAGTGTGCATCTACGAGGGCCGGCCAGCATCTTCAAAACCCACCACGCTAATCTGCCACGGGATAACCGATCACACTTCACGGAGCAATTGCACCCCGCCACCTGCGCAGATGCTCTTTCCCGAGGTGATCCGTAGACTTCTCCTCGTGCGTGCTCGCATACGGGCACAATCAACACAATACCTGCGCCGCTTTTTGGAGAGCTTTTAGACTAATCAGCTCTGACAAGTGGAACAAAACAATTTAATACAGAGCTGATTTCACATCTGAGCGGTTCGTCATTTACATAAGCTTTTCACAGTCTGCTCACTGAGCTGCGACAGGCATGCGGCGTGCCAAGAGAGACCGAAAAGGCTCGCTCCAAAATATTCTGCTCCCCACCTCTTTATCTGACCTCACCAAGGAGAGTGCAGAGGCTCATTTGGGATACACGTGTGATTTTTTTTTCTTTTCTTTTGGCCCTGCAACCACCCTGTTTCCATCTTGCACACACCGACACACCCCTACACACGCACACACACTTTTAGTGTCCTGTGGTTAGCAGAGAGAGGAAGCAGTGGCGCATCTCTGTGCTGACTTAATGTCTTTTAACAGTTTGGCTCCAGGACCAAGGGTTGGTCAGAGATGAGCTAAAGCCAAAACGGGGCCTGATCATCTGTGACGGCAAGAGAAAACCCGAGGCGAAGTGGGTTTGTGCGTGCGTGTGCTTGTGTGTGTTTGAGAGGCGAGTGCCCTCACTGGCTCTCCTCTCCACCCCTCATTTTCTCCGTTTCAGTGTGTGTGTGTCCACATGTGTGTGAGCCCATTTGTCGGCGGAGGCTACAGGGGACAGAAACACCAGCAGACTGAATTACCCTGGACAAAGCCATTGACCAAGGCATTAAAGTGACAATAGAATATTTACAGCACATGGAGCCGATTCAGTCCGCTGCCTAATATGCAGCACATCAATATCCTGGAAAACGCTCGTAGCACGCTGCAGTGGAAACTGCCCGGGCTAGCATGGACATGCAGTGCATTAAAACAAAAAAGGGAAAATAAAATAAAAGTTTTTTCCCCCCCATTACTGATTTCGAAATCTGGACGGCCTTATGTGAAAATAGGACTTCCTCTTTGCCCATTAATTCTGCTCTGCCTGAAAACCCTGACATATGGACATCAGTTCATAACCCTTAAGCTCAGACACATTGGTCATGCGGGAGGACAATGATCTAAAGCACACAGCCAGAGTCTGCATGAAAAAAAAAGTGAAGGTTTTGGAGTGGCTAAGTCAAAGTTGTGAGATCGATATGCTGTGGCATGATTGAAAACCTTGCAATGTGGCAGAATGAAAATAATTCTGAAAAAGAAAAAAAAGTTAAGCAAAAATTCTCCACAGTGATGTAGAAAACTCGTAGCCAGCAATTGGAAATACTTCTGTGGCAGTAGGGGGTAACTGCTTTTTCACCCAGCCTGGTTAAGCCAGCCCCCTTTTTCTATGCTCTGCTTCATTCAGAACTGTCTGGACTGTCGGCGATTGAGAAACGATTTCTTCCTGGAGGCGTTGACTCTGTTGAGGTTTAACAGTTTTACCTGTAACCCAGTGTTTAAAAACACAAGAAAAAAATAATAGATGTTGATTCAATGTCTTATTCTACCAAAATAGCTAAAAGGTAATTACGTAAATCTTCAAAAAATGTGAAATATGCTTTTAGTGTTAGCTTCTATTGACAGATTAGGCAGCCAATGGCTGGCGCGGTCTGGTTTCGTGTCGGCCAATGGGGTTGATCGTCCCGCCCCTTTTTAACAGCTGGCGGTTGTTTCGTTCGGAGCGCGGCAGACAGGCTTGAAAGCTAACAGCTGACGGTTGCTTCGCTCAGAACGCTTGAGAGCTAACAGCTGACGGTCGTTTCCGTAAAGAGGTAGAAAGAAATTGACGAATCTGGAAATTGGTAAGGAAAACAATATTAATATAAATTCACTAAATATATAATTCAAAATACTACATTCGGTTTTATTAGATCTCGGAGGGTTTCCCCCGTGAACAGCTGAAGCCCGAAAAATAGCCGTTGACAGCTCGGGGCATCGGTGAGTCATCGCACGCGCTCGGCAGTTGGTTAAGTAAATTTGGTGAAAATTGGCTAAAATACCTATTAAATTATAAAATTTAATATAAAATAAAATTGATTGTAAGATTTTGTATTGTTATTGTTGTGTATGTTGTATTTGTTTTATGTAATTGCATTTATTTTAAGATTGAATGTATATTATATTCTTTTTTTTTACCACATATAAGCTAATCTATTTAGTTTTACTAATATGTTGGAAAAATTGTGTTCTGTTAACTTGTTGTTATACAACATGAAAGAAAAAAATAAGAAGAACTTGAGAAATGATTAAATAGCATCTTATGTGCTAAAATGTTTTACTTTGGCCTTGTTATAGGTCAGGTTTTTTTTTTTGGAGTGTGTACAGTACACTTTTGGCTTGGAGGGCCAAAGATTCCAAGACCCTCTTCACCTGAAACTGGATGGCGAGCCCCAGCCCAGAGGACCAGGCGCACGGGTAGATAGTAACCCGACTGGTCACCAGCTGAGAGACTTTGAGACTGAAGAATTAATTCATTGGAGACTGAAGTATTCAATTTATTTATTTATTTATTTTTTTTAAAAGCGCGCAGTATTTGTTTGTCTGTTTTAAATGTGGATCCACAATTGTTTATTATATTAAATATTTGCTCTTTTCTTGTAGACACTGTGTGTTCTGTTGTTGCTCACACCTGGGTTCCCTAGAATTTAATATCTTCTGATTAGGCCCAACTTCCTATATATATAGTATAAATTAATGAACCTGTTTTTGTGAGTTGCAGGTTACATACCCAATCGCTAACTTTTCTGTGACATCTGCATTGCACCCGTTTGATACCAAGACCCTTAATGGAAATTTAATTCGCTGTAAACATTCAGCCTTTTCAAGAGGTGCATTGCTCAGGGTCCCTCTTGTCAATGAGATCTAGATCTGAATGGGGTTTTAACTGGTTAAATAAAGGAAATAAATAAAATAAAAAATCCTCTACTGCGAAGAGAGAAGTACCGATCCGAACAAGATGGCTGTTACTGTCGATTCAATATAATTCATAATTAGATGGCAAAAGGTGCCTAAACTGAGGATTTGTCACATAATTTGAGCCTGGTGAAGCTAAAATTACGCCACTTGGGGAGTTTTGGGTAAAATGTATTTACAGACAAAGTTGGGTTTTTTTCTTAAGTGCAAATGTCTATATTCTTTGTATAGTTTTTGCTTAATTATGGCTCTGAATATGTTGACTTTCAGCAAGAGTCTAGTTATTACTTCAATAATCGATTAATCCCATTAATAGTTTCGGCCCTAGACTGAACAGCTTCGTTCACTGTCTCTGCTACCGTTGGTAAAACTAGAGGCAGACTGCAATTCTAAAACAGCGCAGAAAATTAACGTCACTATTCATAACTTCTCCTTCTGTTCGATGATTGAAATTCTACCGGAGAAATCCAAGTAAATGGGAGAAATCTCTGACGGAGCAGTCAGGGAGATTAGAATAGAGCAGGATTGCTTGGGAAGATAATGTCCAGACTAGTTTTCACTTGGAAAGATTGGAAAAATAATACCTTGAATAATTTAAACCCTTTGAAAAATACACTTTGTACTTGTTAGGTTATTTTTGTCTGATGTTAAAATTAGTTTGATGATCTGTAACACTTAAAAGTGACCAAAAAAAGTCACAAAACAGAGGGAATACCAAAGTGGGATAATACTCGAGGATGCTGCTGTACCCCTCCACTTTCGTCCAGACAGACTAACCCAGTAACTGGTGCTGACTTGAAGGCAAACTGGGAGGCAATGGGAAGAGAACAGGGCAGGGCGGGGAAATGACTGCTGCTCTGCTTGACTAAAGTTCCCCTTGGCGCTGGAGAGAACAGACTGCAGAGGCCTCACCTCTCAGGTGGCCACCATGTCACCTTGTCAGCTAATATCTGACACAGTAGAACAGCCGCGTCTTACCAGTGTTTATGCAAGTGGGGATTGGTGGTGTAATTACGCAGAGCTGTGCCTAAAACGTGCTCACGAACGTTTAGGAACGATTCGAGGTTCGAAGCCCGAAAGGCTCTGAGGTTGCCCCCCGGCCCCCTCTCATACGGCTCGACTCCAAAAAAAAAAAAAAAAATCTGCATCGGATCACCCAAACATGTCACTCACGTTTTCAAGAAGTTCCACCCCGACAGCTAACCGCTGCTCCGATCTCCCCCGTATGCACAGCCAGTTAGATCATACTCACACGCACCACAGACCTCTCTACCTCCTGTCTCAGTTTCACAGTCCAGAGCCGGGCGAAATAGCCAACACATGTTGGGGAAAATAAATGCGGAGTGTTGGAGGTCAAACCATGGTCTCTGCACAGCTCTGTTCTCATTTAGTTAAGTACAGACCACCGCATACTTAGCTTGATTGTGAGACGCTGTCTACCGTTGCTCCTTTGCTCCTTTTTTAAATATTTTATATCATCCGTAACTCGCAAGCTGCGGAAAATTAAGACCACTTTCCAACAGCTGTAATTTGAGAGAAGAAACAAGTCAGCCGAGTGCTGCATGTTGACAGTGATGTATTTACGCAGCACTGATTAGAAATGTACAAACTGCTATGTTACATGCATTAGAGGAGAAATAGAGCCTGATGTATTGCACGTTGGCATACGGCGCTGTAGCGGAGTGTTGAAATACACAGAGCTGTGGTCCAGGACCTTCGTAGGAGCGGGCCCGTTTCTCCGTTCCTTTGGCGTCGAACATGCCCGGCAAGAAGATGTATGACAAGGATCTGCAGTCTTTATGCAGCGGAACATCATGCGTTAAACCATGACTTCCTTATGTTACAGCAGTTAAAGAGGGGAATGTGGTGTTTTATCATGCGAGCTGCAAAAGTTATTTTTCTGTGCGCATGAAAAATGTTTCAAAATCTGCTGCCTCCATAAAGTGAAAGAGAGCGAGAGGAAAAAAAAGATCCTCATGCCAAGCGATGCAAAAATGACACATGAAAACCACTCGGAGTGTTCCCAGAATGTCACAGAGCCACAAAATAAAGTAAAAAAAAACAAACAAACTCAGAATCTGTCCAGATCCGGCAGGCCATTTCTGTTCTGGCGTTTTCCTCTTGTTGTTGTGGAATTATCGATCTCTCTGCGAATGTGACGGGTTGGATGCCTTTGTTTAATAAAGACTCGGAAAATGTGTGCATCAGCCATTTGTTAAAATCTGACATGTTCGCCTCACAGGCTTTCATTCACAAGCTACAACAAAACGCTGCCTTGAGTCTCAGGAGGCCGTCGCACGACACAGGGAAAAAGGTGACCTGGTAGTAAAAGTGACTAAAAAAACTTCATTAACTATTAATATGGATGATTTATGACCGAGTAATATTGAAGGGGAATAAAATGAAATCCTTAAACGACTTCAACTGTGACTGGACTCCTTGCATGCTTGTTAGCTGGACTTGGCCTTCTACCATTAACAGGAGGAAGCAGCAGAGGCGGGTCCTGCGTGGCACCATGGGGGGAAACCTGTTATTCTGTTTCCCCATAACTTTTCAGAACAAATGATAGACTGATCAAAATACTACATTGTTGGTGTCGAATTGAGATTTTATAATTTTATAAAAAGCAAGCCGTGCGGATGCTTGCAGTCTGTTTAAGTCCCACTCGGGCCCATTCAGTGTGGAATTTGCATGTTTTTCTTGAACATAACTGGGTTAGCATTAGCACTGTAAGCTAACTAAAGACTCAAACTTTAATTCTTGCTCCAAAGTTCTAAAACCATAAGCCATAAGACAGGTTTTTAGCCAAGTTGGTTTTAATTCACAAATCAAACATGTGTCAATAAATCTGCTAAATTCCAACCAATCTTTACTTACTGGAATAAGTTTTAAAATTATTTTTGCTAATCTGTTTTCAATGAAGAATTGCTTTTATAATAGCAAAAACATACAACTGGACTAAAAAAAATAGTAAGAAACTTTTCAAAAACTTGTAAATTTTCACTCTGACGTCCACAATTTAAATGTGACGTTCATATCCAAGCTCAACTTGCTAGCAAGGTTGATTTTAGCATTAGCACTATAAGCTAGCTAATTCTGGACTCAAACTTTCATTATTGCTCCAACTTTCTAAAGAAATAAAACAAGTTGTTAAATGAGTTGATATAATTATTCACAATGTAAAAACACAACAAATGAGTTTACAGTGACGTAAAGCAGCACATTTAGCTAATGCTAATTAAAGTGTTTATGTTTTTGTTACAAACAAGTTATTTTTATCAGAATTTAACAATTATTGAACATTGCATTGACAAACTAAAAGTCAATTTAATGTCTAAGATTTAATACACCCCAAAATGTCATTTTGTAGTGTAAATTCTCTATAAAGTAAAATTCAATTCAGCCTCATATAATAAAAGGAATAGAGATAGTTAACTTTTGTTTTCTTTCTGCTTTTCAAAGTCTTTTTCATAAAAATAAAAAATCCTCCACAACTCTCCAGACACCAACTCTCAAATTTCACTGTTTACAAAGCATAAAATGAAAATGTATGAAGGAAGGAATGCTTTGGCTAAGTTTATTGACATAAACACACAAAAGAAATAACAGTCCTCTCCTCACGAGGTGTGAGACTTTCCCCCCAGCAGTCGAAGGGAAACAAAACCAGAGAGCAATCCTCATGCTGGGTATGAACCAACAACAGAAGACAGATGAAAGAGTCCAGCTTGTCTGCTGTCCTTCATTAGGACTTGTCCGGAATGCAGCTGGATGTACTTACCTTTAATAGTGCTGATAATTAGCCCTGCCATTCTACATTCGCCTGACATAAACACACCGCCACTCACACACGCACACACGCGCTCTCCACAGAGTTTATTACTTGGACGGGAATCATTATCGGGGATAATTTGAAAGCAATTTTGAGGCTCACCTATTACCTCTGTTTTGGTTCCTTCTGGTCATTAGCGGAGCTGTCAGGAAGATTGAATATTACACATTTCGAGGGGGGTCTCTGACTCCAGGTGTCAAGAGAGGTTAGGAAGAGCAAACGCACTGACAGAGCGCCGTGAGCGCAGAGCCTGAACCGGTCCCACAAACTGGACCTGCACTCGTGCTTCCAGCCGAAACAAAATGAGCTCGGTTAGTAAATTTGCCCCGGTTGTGTTTCAGAGACAGTCCAGGATTTTGCTCTTGCTACTTGTTGTGGGCAACGGGCGCCTTAGAAAGTTAAGCACGTCTCACCGCCATTTTATTCTTTTCATCATCCGGAGTGAGAGATTAATCACCTTTCCAGGTGATGTGAGAGGAGAGGGCTGTGGAATATCAATAAAGAGCCCAATTATGTATGTGAGGTGCGACCATTGTCTGCGGAAGTCTTCCTCTTTGTGGGATTAATTATGAGGCTGCATTTTACCTGCTGATTTTATTAAACCCTTTCATGTCTCAGCTCCCATCTATTCTTTGGGCATTAATATGCAGATCAAAAAAGATAAAGGAGCCTGATTTTCTCCAGCAAACAGAGAGGTCATGCTTCAAATTAGCATATTATTAATCTACATTAAACTGCTCCAAAGACATAGTCTTATTAGTGTCACTGCTCTGGGTGCAGTTTCCCATCGCCTGAACCGTGACAAGCCTGAGTGGGCTTGTTATTCTGAATGTAACACTATTAACTTTACACTGGTACATTCCATGGTATGCGCATGCATACGCTCCGGCTGAATGACGCTGCATTCAGGGCGCTGTGATTTACGGCTCCTGTATCAGATGTCGCCCCATTGTAAACTTCACTACTCGCTCATCTGTTTCAGCTCTAAAGTCTTACAGGGTGAAACCAGAAGACAGAGCAGGAAGTCATGATTTTTTATTTTATTCAATTATTTTTTACATTTTCATAATGTAGAAAAAAAAATTTCTATTAAGCCACGTTTACTCAGATAATCCGAAACAAAGTATTTGATCGAACCACATTTTTCTGCTACTACAGCTACAAACATTTTGCAGTATGCTTCTCTCAGCTTGACAAATCTACAGTCTGGACATTTTTTTTTTTTTTTGCCATTTGTTGCAAAATAACTCAAGCTCAATTGAAGTCATGCTCTGTACTTCACTCCATTCATCTTCCCATCATGTCAGAGAAACTTCCTTGTCCCTGCTTAAGAAAAACATCCCTGTAACTCGATTCTGACACTGCCATATTTTACTTTAGAGATGGTATGTTATGTGCTCTAATTACGGGATTTCTTCTGCTGTCGTATAAGAAGTCGATAATTTACTCAGTAGTTTGTGGTTGTACTGTGTAAAAAATTTTTTAAAAAAATGTGTGAAAGGTGCACGAATACTTTTGGATCGCTCTGTAATTAGGGGTCCCTGAGAGGCCACGCAGGCAAGGCTGGGCCTATGAATAAACTACCAGAGAGTTGTTGGTATTTACAAGCTGAATGCAAATGTCAAAGTCTCTGTAGATCATCTGCTGCTATCCGCTGAACTCTTTAGACTGTTTCGTATTCTTACGGCGCTTTAACTTAAAGCCGCAGAAAATTAAATCATGGAATCATAACGGCGAAAGGTCAAAATATAAATATTTCATCATCTGATATTTTCTATGTAAGGGCTGGGGTTTACGCAGACTGATGTTCAGGCTGTGGGAATGCACATCCATCAGGCTTCTGCGTCTTTATTTTGACTGAGCAAGGTCACACTTTGATGGAATAGCTAAACTCAGACCGGGGTCGGAGTTGAGCACGGGTCAGTGTGCGATTCCCGTGGTGTTATTATGACCAGGGGTAAAAATACAATTACTTCCACTCTTGCTAAAACAAAATAACACTGATTAAAGTGGTTATGATAATCCAGTGTTGAGGATAAGACACAAAATATAAATCCCGGTGTAGAAAACACTGATCACAGTTCAGAAATTTTACTACATTGTATCTCTTACTTTTACTTGATTAATTTTACCATGAAGTATCTGGATATTTTACCCATTCTGAGTGACTACAGTAAGCAAAGAACAAATTTGTTTTTACCAAAATACACCAGATACAGAACCACAGCTACGGTTTAAGATAAACACAGTCTTAGTTTCTATTTGCTGAAACATTTGAAGGTCAAAAAGATACAATAAACACTACATATTGTCACTAGAAGCACTTTACCGTGTTCTGATATTCAAATACTTACCTATTGCATTAGTTTAATAAGACTTATATTGAAAAAACTTCAATATTTTTCCTGCCAAATTAAGGCAGGAAAATTAATTTGTTATTTTGTAATTGTGTTATTGATTTGTATTATTTTGTTTCATTTTAGTCTTTAAAATACAGGACTTTGCCCATAACTTTACACTTTTTGTCTGCATTTTATTATTTTTAAATATGAAATCAGATGTTTTGATCTGTTACTCAGTACTTTAGTAACTTTTTCAGCTAATACCTTTTTAGTCTTGCTTGAGTAATTTCTTGGATGGATACTTATTACATTTACTTAAGTGAAATACGTTGAAGTTGTCAAGTAGGACAGCTTCTGAATGTGTGTAGCATTCAGTAACATGTTGCTGCCCCCTCCCTCATGACCCCGCTCAGCTAGCTGAAGGGATTTTTTTCCCCCTCCTCATATGTGTTACAGAAAAGACCTATTCGGCTTTCTGGAGACGCTTCCTGTTGGGAAAGAAAAGGTCAGTCCTCAAACTACAAGATGTTTTAAACTAAAGCAATTTCCTTGTGTCATACATTTTTGTTTTAAATCTGTGTGGGAATACTGTGAAACCGTGGTATTTGTTCTCAAGGTTATCATACCAAGAGGATCTCGCACCGACCCAAAGTAGATACACATGCAGAGAGTGACAATGAACAGGTGATCACACTGACCATCTGCTTAAGATCAGTCACCTTGTTCATGGACGCATTACAATAACTAACAAAATCAGTTTTCAGATAAGAATATCCTTAAAATCAACGTTTAGAATCCACTTCATTGACAAGTAATGAGGTTCAATTTCAACTCAATGTTATCCGTTAGCAGCTAACATTTAGCCAGTGAGAGGGATTCATCATACAAACAACCTAAAAAGAAGTCGCTTGGCTTAAAGCCTTTATATCCTGCCTTAGATGACTTTATTAGCACAAAATATGATACTTTTTGATCTTTATAGAGCAACGCTAGGAGTATAACAAGCTAATCTTTTCTTGTATAGGTATTTAGGCTATTGGCTCTGGTAGCTAGCTTGTTTTTAGCTTTCCAAATGTACTTTCAAATAAGTGCTACCATACAAAGAGTGACGTTCACCACATCTTTCTTGTCCACACAATGATTTTGCAACCTTTATCTTGCCAGTAAACATAAACTTGCAGGCATGAACAAACAGAAATAGGCGGGGAAAGTGATTCTTCTCCAGACAAATGAAGAAAACTGTGGCTTTCATTTGGACCACAGAAAGTGTACGACACTGACATATGGCGGGCCTGAGCAAAGATGGGGTGGAACTAAAATGGCGGAAAATCTTTGTAGTGTTTGCTCCAGCTGTCTTTGCGTAAGTTAATTCATTTTAACACTTCGGGCAGATCAATAGGCCTCCATACCTGCCGGTGGTGCGGCCAATAAAATGGTCGAGTAACTCAAGTCTCTGCACCCTGTCCTGGAGCGCTGAGGCCCACTTGTCTGTGCAACCCCCCCGACTCCACACACCCTTTTCCTTTCTTAATGATCAGGATTAGAGAGGCTGGGGCCTCTACTGTAGGAGGAAGCAGCTGCTTCCATGCTCATTATAACCTCACAACTCCGCAGAGTGGTAACAGCTGGAACACACGTTCCAGAAGGAGAGAGCCGAGACACTATGAAGATCTCATGTGGCAATAGGCATTCCACGGCGAGCGGCGGCAACGCATGTCACGCAGATGACAGGGCGAGCAGAGGTGGACAGACTGACCCATTAACGGATCCGTTTGTTTTGGTGGCTTGCTTTGGGATCTCATGTCGATTGAAAACTCCGCGCAACTTTCCGTCACAATCATGTCATCTCATAATTACCCCTCGTTTCTGTGTTCAGATGAAGAGATGGATTCGCTGTAAAGTGACAGCAGAGTGTTACTTAATAGATCACTTTAATCAAAGGGTTGTAGTGTGGTTAAATGACAACTGTTATCTCCGGCAGACGATATCAGCTGCTGCTGATGATAACAAGATGAGGCGGGCTAATGAAATGAGTAGGGGGGGATGCATTGATAAGGCTGCCTATTCAGAGTCTAGACTCCAACGCTGCTTTAATGACTTGATGATCCTTTGAATTTATAATAGGACAGGGCTCATCTGTGGAGGGATGATAAAGCCGTACCTTAGTCTGGAGCGGTTGATGGGCCATTTGCTTTGCAGAACCTCTCGAAGCCTCTGCATACCTGCAGGGGAAGGCAAACAGATACGAGACGAAGGGGGGGGGAAATAACACATTTGCACCCCTAACTCATAACATATTGACTCTTCCTGTTGGTTTTTGAGCTGCTCTACATAACGAGTTTGCTGTGTAACAATTACACCGTCGGTGCTCACAGATCACGTAAAAGGGAGCGCAGGGAAAGAACGGGCTGTTAGGAATTTTAATTACAAAGCTCAGGTTTTCCCTCCTTTCTGTTAAGATAATAATTCTGTTGTAGTTTTGACACGTTTCAGTATGTCATGTTAATAAAGCAATTTGTGCAGCCTGCATGGCTGAGTTATTATGACCAGGACGGCCTCACCTGAACCGTGCTCACCTGAACCGTGACTAGAGATACTTATGGGGATTTTGTGGTTCAGCTCCAATCACAGATTTTTACTGATTTGGACGTCTTCCATCTTTTCTGGGTAAATTGAGTGATAAATTGAGCAGTAACACATTTACAATAAAACAAAAGCATATTTTCTCTAACTGCACAGCTGCAGCATTGAAAATCTACTGAGTAATATTCTCTGGTTTAAAGGATAAATGTATCCGTATCTTTAAATGAAAGCAGGATAAAAGCAAATGTAGAAGAGCACCGTACGATAAAAGATATTTCAGTTCTTTTCAGGAATATGACATTAAAGTAAATAACACTTGAGTCAAGCTTGATATTTGAAAGGAAAAAAAGCTCTGGTCCACGTTTACGTAAGACTGTTCATTTATTGTTAATATTCAATGAAGCCTTTCTGATATGATTGGTAAATATTTATTTACATTGAGACTAGAGTGTAAGAGTATGCAGCTCTGCACTTGAGCACATCTTTGCTTATATTTCAAAACAAGAACAACGCGATAAGGACTTTGATATCGTAAACCGTTTTTATTGTAGCAATTAACGTGGCTAGCGCCGTTAGTGTTGCCGCCAGTAAAAAGCTTCTCTGTGTGCGTTCCCTCTGTTATCAGCTGATGCATAACTCCCTCTGGCAGCAGCCTTGAGTTTCTTTTCTCAAAGCTTCCTGCACGTTTTGAGCTTCCAGGAATTTAATTCTGAAACTGAGAAAATGCCATCACTCAGTAAACCCGTGCAACCTGAAAAATGATCTCGTCAGAGCAACCCGGTACCGTTTGCGTCGCTTTCACTGGTGGGAAAGATCATCCCTCTGCATGTCAAAATTAGAGGTCATATCAAAGCACTCAAAGCAGTGGTCAAGAAAAGTGTAAGAAGGAAGTAATCTTTTGATTTGCTTGTCCGGAAACCAAACACACCGAGTTGAAACACGTGGCAGCTGGCTGGAAAACTCTCTTAAGCAGACTCTTATTAATTCGATTTGCTGGAAGTGCGGCTGAGATTCTCCAGTCGCTGCTCACGGAAGCTCCCTTCAGGTCAAAATTTCCATCTGTGATGTCTTCTGCAGCAATCTTCTGAAAGTTTCCACGTGGGAAACGGGGTCGAAGCTGACCCTTCGCTGTTCTGGCTCTCAGGGATTCAAAGGAATTTGTGGATCTCACAATAAGACCCTGCAATCAGCGATAAACAAATTTGTTTGTAGTTGATGCACAAAGAGAGTGCGAGACAGATGCAATCGCCCATCATCAATTGCTCTGAAATTAATTGCAAATTCATCTTTACTTTATAAAAGATGACTTTGTGGATCCTGTAGTGTCTGTCTTTGTGTGCTTGAGTTTAAATTCAAACTATTTTAGTATGTGGGATCATTTAACTGAACCGAGAGAGTGTGGGCTTTCATTTCAGCATAATTGTATCTCTTTCTGCTGCCGCGCTTTGATCCTGCAAGCTTTGACTTATTTTTAATACAGTTAATAAACCTAATTAGACCAACAAGCGTGCCTCTTAAAGCCCCTGTTAAAATTACAGCCACTTTCACTACAGCTTGCTAATTTAATACGACTGTTTGTAAAGTTATGCTTTAATTCAAATTACTTTTAGCGAGCAATAATTTTTTTACTAGGCAGAATAAAAAGACGCTCCAAACCTATTACCTGGCGCAGAGCAAACAATCGAATGGTGTGTGTGAACTGCTGAAGGACCAAACTATAATTACAATCAATTTATCTTCAATAAACAATCGTGTTTATAGGTTATGGTTGAAATAGCTATTACAGACTAAAGGAATGTCAAATTTTGTTATTTGCAACAAAGCTTCTTCCCAATGCGCATGGAACTCAAGACCCGGGGGCCAAATCTGACCCGCTGTAGCTTTTTCTGTGGCCCTTTAGACTCCAAATTACATCAATACTTTCTTCCAGTTTTTCACAAATCTGCAAAAGTCACACAAAATTAACAAATCTCCACATTTTGTGTCTGATTTTACTGAAAAATCTCAGAATTGGTCAAAAACATTGAGTTTAAGTGACAGCAGCCTTACTTGATGTCATGTTATAGTCCATAATTGATACAGTATGTAATAAAAGGTCATATTTAACATCATACATTAGCGTAAATATCATAAAAATTCCTTACTCCTAATTGCTTCCTAATTTCTAAATTGGCACCACAAAGTATGCGATTTTGATTGCAGAAAAAATCCACTAAAACATTCACAAAATCCTGGAGGAACAGCTATTTATTGATATTTTAACAATTTAATTAGTTCTATCAATATATTCTGACACAACCGGCCCTTTTAGAACATTCAGGTTTTTGATATGGCCCGAAATGAAAATGAGTTTGACTCCCCTGTCCTAAAGGATTAAAACTGTTTTGTTGTTTTCCAGTGAAGCAGAATTACTTAATCAGCCTGTAGTCTGATTCTGTATGTTCCATCTGTTCCTCTGTGTAGCATAACGAAGCAGGTGCCCTCCTTTTACGCGAGTGGGTTCTTCATCATGGCCGGCAGCTCACTCCTATTTTCTACCTTAGCTGCGGCAAAGTTTGACAGGGGTTGGCTGTCAAGCGGGTCAACACCGCAGCCTCCGGCATCTGCGTCTTTGTCTTTTTTTGGGAATTTCAACACCGCGTTTCGCCCATCAGTCACAGCAGAAGTTTCTGGAGTTCTGCCACAGAGTGAAGACTTGCTGGACGAAAGTAGCAGACGTAGTTACACTGAGCAGCACCGCTCTGACAGGCTGCGCGGCCCTCCTATAGAGCGTGATCAGTTACAGACAGACCACTTTCTGGCAATTCACTGGAGCACTATTTTATTTTATTTTTTTTAATTATTGCTTTGCCCTCTTTTCTTTTTTTTTCTTCTTCAGGGAAAGATGTGAGTCAAAGTATATTTAAGCACTGCACATCAGCAAAACGTATTTAAAAGTAGAGATTTATTTCCTCGGTGGTCTTTTGGGGGAAAAACCATTTTCACCAATTTAAGTGGACCCTTCGTCTTCCTCCGATTTTTGCCAAAGATAAAAATCGATTCTGCGGGGGGGAAAAAATAAAAGTGCAATCATCCTGGTTATTGTGGTGTGCTTATTTTAGCACTTTGCCAAACTTCCATACTAGCTTCACTAGTGTTTTCAGAAAATAAGACCACATTTTCTCAAATATTGCTACTCCTTCACTTTAAATCATTTGTAAATTCATCTAAAATGTCTACTCTGAGGTGTTTAAGTGTTTTTTGCTTCATCTTATCTGTAATCTGCTGCTCATACATGTATATTACTCTTTGGTCAGGAGGGCAGAAGCTGTGGTGATGGAGCTCTGGAACGGTGCCTGCCACTTTCTCTTAATGTGTTTAAATCAAAACATACTTTTGCTCTTTGGTTTTTGACCTAATATGAGTAGAGGTCTTACATAATGCTTAAAACATGGCACATTTCTGTAAAATCATGGATCTGTTGGATTACTGAAAAGCACAAACACAAAAACAATATTTCATAACCGCCGTTTACTTGTTCTGTGGAATATCACAAGGCTCCATTCTTAGTCCTCTTTTTTTCTGAAAATCTAAAGTTCCCTTTAGTTTTTAAATTGTGCTTAAAACACAGTCTCTTGCTCTTGTTCAAATGTACTGTATGTACCTTACTGTGGTTTTATTGCATTTACATTTTTGTCTTTTTCTGTAAAGTTTCATATATTTTGTTCATTTTAAGAGTTAATCTGACCTTGTGAATATTAAAAACTCTACTTTGTACCTGCACCTTGTCATTTTGCAACCTTTCTATTTCCATTTTGTACTTGTAAACAATTTTGCTCTCATGCAAATCATTGGTGATTTTTTAATTGGATATATTAAAGAATCATGGCAATAAATGGGAAGAAATAATGCCCTAATCTCACATATAATTAATTAGTTTCATTATCTGACAACTTTGTATTACAGTTTCCCCAATTATTCTGATCTTATCCCTTATAAAGAGTTTACTGTTAAAAAATATGCACATAGTAATGCTTATGAAGGAAACCATAATGAATATATTTGAATCATTTAACTTCATATTCTTACAATGTACTATGAATAGATTATCGGTTGTTCAATGAGGTACAAACTGTCCTCCTGTTTTGTGGCCACAAAACCTACAACTTCTGTATTTATGTTTCATGTTCAGTTTTTTTACATTGTTGTTTCAGATTTCCGCTTGATTTATAAACATAGTGGTAAAAGATGTGGCAACTATAATTCATTATTTGCCACCGCTGGCTTTGCCAACATTTTCTGCACAGCTACAGCAAAGCGCCTCACGATTGTTACGTTGCAAACTGGGAAAACCTTCAGCATCAGCATCTGACGAGGCGGTAGTGAGAGCAGCTTGAAAATGAATGTGCTGAGGCAGAGATCTCCCCGACACGGAAACACTTAGATGCTGAATGACTGCCGCAACCTCACTTGACACCTTCAAAAATACCTGTCGAAATTGAACCCAGCTCCTTTTGAAGTTCTCCTCGACTATCTATTTTCTCTCCTCCCCTCGCTGAGGAAATCTGAATACATCCCTGCTGGCTGGCTGGCAAGGCCAGGGCCGAGGCGAGGCGGAAAACGGTGAAAATACCCAGAGGCTCCCTTTCTATAATTCTCCACTAATTGTCTGGAAGGCTCTGCGTTCAGGTGTGGAATAATACTGACCCGGCTGCGTATTGAAATTCCGCTGCTCTACTCCCCGGGGTCACATTCGCCATATTCAGCCTCCTTCGCAGAGCAGCGAATCTTGAGTTTTGCCCCTCTGCATGAAGTAATGAAGAGCAGCATGCATTTAAAAACGAAAGTAGCTCCTCCTCCACTGTGATGAGGCCCTGGCACCTCTGGGCCCATTATCCCGGCAATGCTGTGACAGGTACAGACGCCTCACACCAAGAAACTCTGAACTTTCATTAAACCTCAGAAGAGGTGTCAAAATCTTAACAAGCACTTTTATGTTGCTACATTCATCCCATCGTGCCTACGAAGCGGCTCCTACAATAGGACGAGGCAGAGAGTTGGAGAGAGGATAACGGGGAGCGGAGGCGACAATGGAAGGTAGGCGAGACAATGAGAGACAGAGGGGGGAAAGAAAGACAAGGAGAAGAGATTTTTGCATGATAAAGTGACACATGACAAAAGCTCCACAGCAACGCCATGGCAAGACTCCTTCCCATTGTGATCCCCGTCATTGAATGTATGGCCTGCGCATACATCCGCTACCGCAAACTCCCCTGATGACTAATGACGTTGACACAGCGCCTTTCTACTATTCATGACTCGAGGCCTGAATTATTTGTTGAGATGATGCAAGCAGGCAAACCGTGTTTCCAGCTATCAAACCTCCGTGAAAAACGGTGCCCCTCTGTGGGAATTTTCTGACGAGGCGCGCCTTTGATTTCGGAAAAATTCCCGTCTCTGTTTTCCACATCAGCGCCGTGCTCCTCCGGGTGGACGCCTCGCCGTGCAGCTGTGGGGATGTGAGGTAGAAGAGGAAAAGGGAAGAGGCTAAGTTAAAGCTCATTATGCCACTTGCTTACAGAGCGCTGTGTGTGTATTCTATTAGCCATATCTAAAGTGTAATTGTACCACTGGGGTGGTGGGGAGAAGAGGGGAGTGATGGGGGGGGAGATGTTGGGGTGCCAAGCTTTCTCTCAGCGACTAGCGAAGTGTGGTAATCTCACACACCATCTCATTACAGTCTAAACCCCCAGCAGCTGCTTGCATTAGACTTTTATTACACGCTGCCGCTCACAGCTGTGCTGGCACAGCCCCGGACAGGATGGTGAGAGACGGGAACAAAGACAGACAGACACGGGGATTCCAGCGCAACATTTGGCTCCCATCAAAAAAAACTAAAAAAATAAATCCCCAAAAAAGTGGAAATATTGAAGCAGAGAGTTGTAATGACCCTAACAGCCTCTCAGTATGATAACCCTGCAGTCCCCCTCTCTCCGTCCTCTACCCCAAACCTTACACCAAGGCCAAGGACGGTTGCACAGATGGACCGAGTCAAACTCAGTCAAACTGGGATTCAATCAAAACTGCTGGAGCGCCGGTCATGCTAAAGCGTCACGCAGGGGAATGCTTTCACAAGCATTTGTCTCCTTCTGGAAACGGTATGGAGCGGCAGCGCTCTGTTATCTCAACAAATACGTCGGCGCTAAAAACAAAGGTGGGGGATGATTAATGTGCTGCGGCGCATGAATGCAAGTAGTGTTCACAACTGCATAACCCGGAGCTCGTAAGCACTGTGCTTTATACGCAGGGCCCGCTGCAGGGATGTTCTTGGTTAATGCTCCTGACCTTACTGTAAGCAAATTCTACCGCCGAGATGTAAATACACAGCTGATGTGATTTCTGCGTAATCTGCTAAATCTGATTTTGCTTAATGAAGATATGCGCTGAAAATCTGCTTCAGTGGCTTTCAGATGGAGCAATGACGAGCCTTTCCTGGCTAAATATCCCCAGCTCTATCCAGTTCACCCACTGTCCATCTGGGAGCTGCGCTACTGGGTATGGCAGGTGAAAATATTGTTCTTTAAACTGACTGCAAGCTGGACCGGGCATAAAATGAAACAGATTTCTCTTTTTTTCTTCTTTTAATTTCTTGCTTTAGGTGAGTTGTGTGATGTAGCTACGAGTAACTTCTCAGCAGGAAGTCAAACCAAAAGACACTTAGAAAATTTAAGAGCAATTTCCATCATAAAAAGAAAATATATCAAAGGTCTTCTTTGACTATATGAACACTCATTTCTGTATTTTAATGTAATTGCATGTGACAGTTGAGTTTATCGTCCTGCCTAACAACATTTTTGTTATTATACGTATGAAACTGAATCATCTGAAACCTGTGAGGTTGCCAGTACATTACAGGTCAAAACAGATAAACATAGGACAAACAACCACACACACACCCACACACACACACGCACACATACACAAACTTGTATCTTAGGGAAATCTGGAGAGACCAATTAACCCAACAGTCATGATTTTGAATAGTGGGAGGAAGCCAGAGTACCAGGAAAGAGCAAATGCATGCCCATGGAGAACATGCAGAAAAACTAAAATATGCTTATTCATCTGAATTTGTCCAGTTCAAGTGCTCAAGATAATCTGTCTTGCCTGTTTAAAAAACAAAACAAAGAAAAACAAGTATTGGTTTGTAATTAAGACATAAAACATGCAAAGTGGTGACAAACGCTTTGAACCTAGATTACCGATGTGATATGTAAATCTTTTTTTCAACTGCAGTTGTAGGAAAGAGGCTCATCTTGTAGCATGTTTGACTTTAGCATTAGAACTACAACTAACCTACTGAAAGCTGGATACAGATTTACATTCTTCTACCAACACAGAAACTCTCTCAACCATAACTCCTACCGTCGTTCCTAATTGTTCCCACATTTATTTACATTTGCTGGTGATTTTACTCTTGTTCAATTGCCTGAAAGTACTAATAGTGACTCAGTCAATCACAAGGAAGCGACTCAATGCATATTGGTAACTGGACAAGGTGAAGAGGATTTATGAAGCTCAAACTGAACACCAGCCAGACGGCCTGGTTTGAGTAATCTTCAAACTGCTGATCTACTGGGATTTTTACAGAGAGCAATGTTTCATGTTTACAGTGAAAAGTCCCCCCCAAAAAAGAGAAAACAACAAAATATCAAGCGAATGTCAAAACAAAAGCTTCTTGTTGATGTCAGAGGTCAGATGATCATGGCCAGTCTGGTTTCAGATCATACAGTAGCTACAGAAGCTGAAATAGCCACTCATTACAACAGAGGAATGCAAAATAATATCACTGTCAGCTGAGGACAGGCTGCTGTTCACAGAGGGTCACCGAAATTGGACAATAACGTTTGTGACCCGACGTGTCTCTAATTCAGCCGCAACATTCTGATGATAGGGTCAGAATTTGCCACCAACAACATGAAAGCATGAATTCATCCAGCCTTGTATCGATTCTACAGGCTGCTAATGGTGCTCTAATGGCTTGGCCAATATTTTCTTGCTACACTTTGGGCCCTTTGGTATCATTTCAGCATGCAAGGCACTGTCAGGCACTGCCGATTGTTGCTGGTAATCAGGTCAACATCACCACGGCGACGAAGGAGAGGTGGTTGACTGATGTGTAACCTGGCTCTGCAACAAAATAAAATCTCTAATGTTGTAATAATTTACTTCGTAATGCATTTGAACAACTTTGGTGGGTAATATTTGATGCCTTTCCTTTCCTATGGTCAAGTCGAGTTTATCTATACAGCACAGTTTCAGCAACAAGGCAGTTCGAAGTGCTTTACAAGATAAAAACATCATACAGAAACCAATCATGAAACAAGTAATAAATATTACATTTTACCAAAAGCCATTAACAAAATCATCAAGCAGATACACATCAAATATAATGATCAATGTTCCAGTTATTATGAATCAAAGGCAACGCTAAACAAAAGCGGGTTACTGCTAATGTGGTTTCTTATGCAACACGTGTTGTTCGGCTGAATAAACAATAACTTCCAGAGCTCTAAGTGGCAATTTATAAAAATGCATTATTAGTAGAACAGCTTGTTATTTTAAAATGTCACAATATTTCTGATCAAAAATATAAGCCATTATGATGTTGCTACATAAGATGATGTTCTGAAGTAAAATATGACAGCGACAGACAAGACTGAAAGGATGTAAAAGGTAGGATTTACAAAAATAAAAAAGTTCTAACAATTCTGAAGTTACAATCTGCATACTAAAGGTTGTTTTACAGGGCGGGGGGAGGAGGGATGTTTAGAAATATTGACTGCATTTGGTTGTTTAAAATACTTTGGTTAAATCTGGATAATTTCATACAGAACAGAGATTCTTCAAAACACAGTTTGAGATTTAAGAAACCCCTGTGACAAAATTCACTTTTTCAATCCTTTTTAAGCACTTTAGATTGAGACAAGCGCTGAAATAGCAATACATGGCCTTGCACCTGGACTACATTATTCCCCACTGATTGCAGCTTCTCTGAAACGCAGTTTATGATTCACGACAACTTAATTCTGCTTACGAAAATGACAACATCAACAAAACATATTTTCATCTCATCCAGGTAGCCGGATGTGTTGCATTAAAAGCAATCGCACATTTCACTTTAAATAGTTGCTGTCATTTTGCTCTGTGCTGCTTCAACACAGTCAAAGAGTACAGTACAATTAAATGATGCAGATGCAACTTTTTGTATTCTTTTACACATCCAACACCTGACTCACTTTCAAGAAGCAAATATATTGAGTATAACTTATGGAAAAGAATGTCAAAATGAGATACTGTACGTGCTTAATTGTAGGACACGAATGTAAACCATGAGAAAAGCATTATTCAAAGCAGCAAAGGTTATTTTCAGAACTGGCACTTAAGGTTCGTTCCATTAAAGCAGACATGTGCATGAAAGCTAGATAAAGGCACACGAGTCGGTGGACTGAGTTGCAGAAGTCTTGTAGGTGGGAGGAACAATCAGGACTAAAAGCTCTTTATGGCAGCTCATCAGCTCAAGAATGTTCTTCAGGATGTAGGCGGAGGTGTTTCCCTGTCAACAATCACTGAAGGACCTCATTAACCAAACCTCAGAAGATTCACCTCAAATGTATACTGCAGCCATTCCCCAACAACAACAAAAACCAATGGCTGAAGAAAAACGAAAAAAAAAATCAGGGGGTTGTTTTTCATTAAGTTCAGCTAGCAGATGATGGGAAAAAAAATGCAGCTATAATCAAAGTCGGCCTCTTTAATGGCTTGGATATACTCAGCGTGATTGTGAGAGGAAGTGGTGTTTATTGATGCATTTCCTTTGTGACTTTAAACCAAAAACATTAGCAGTTACACATAATCTCTAAGCAGGACAGAGGTTTTAACTCTACAACCAAAGCGCTGGAGGACGTGGAATGTGCTGGACTGGCTCAGTCAATCACCTGACTGGATTTAACTGCATACCACACGCTGAGGAGGAGAATAAAAGAGGGGGGGGGGGGGGTAAGAGTCCCCAAAACAAGGAAAGAGATGAATGTGGCAACAGACTGGGAAAGGTCTGGGAAAACATAACCACGGGGCACACAAAAAGGATGTCAAGGTCTGTGGACTCAAACTCGAAGTCAGTCGGGACGCTGCTTTCTGATGAAAAGAACTTGTGATTTTGTTAGTTTGCCCACAACCGATCTATATTGAATCTATTGTAATATTACAGCCTGACTGAAACCACAACAAAGGTGATTTACACATTATTACAGCTTTTTAGACGTATTCATTTCCTTTGACTTTTTCGTCAATGCCGTGCTACTGAAACAAGTGGTGCGTAATTACCGAAAGAAGGAAGGAAAGTGATACAAGGCTTTAAATTTACCTTTGTTTTCTAGATAGCAATCTAAAATGTGCTGTGTGCATTTTTGATTGTACCTGTTCACTCTAAAAAGCCATAAATAAAATCTGGGCCAACCAATAGGTTTCCAAAGACACCTAATTAGCAAATAAAATTTGTCCGTATTATCTCTGTATGAATATAGCTGTTGTGTGAAGGCCTTAGAGGTTTGTTAGGGAACATTAGTGAACTAACAGCAAAATGGAGACGCCAGACAGGAAAAAAAAGTTTTGGAGGAGGTTTAGGCAGAATTAGGTTATAAAAGATCTGTGAACATCTCAAGGAGAACTGTTCAACCCATCATCTGAAAATCAAAAGAATATGGCCCAACAGCAAACCCACTGATATGGCAGTTCTCTTTAATCATCAAAATATCTAAGGACATCATTATTCAAAGAAACACCCAAGAGGCCGATCATAGATCTGGAAGAGCAGCAGAGATTTAAGGGCTTAGTACGGTCGGACCAGACCAAAGTGGAACAGTCGACATGCGGTCGCGTGTTGCAGGATGTGCCCTTCAAGGCAACGAGACACAGCATGCTGAGCTCTTGTGAAATCCCTTTCTGCTGCAGTATATGTCATGTACTTGTCTGTTATTGGAAGCCAGCGTTGGTGTACCGAACATGTCCAACAGATGTGGTAGACAGATAGCAAGAGTTGAGTAGTTAAAGCGAATACACAACACTGCTGTCCAACCGCATTTCTATGTATACAAACAGGGCCATGAAATTTTGACCAATCACACCATAGTTTTGTATGCAGAGGGGGACAAAAAGTTTGCCTTGGGGGGGTTGTAATAAGAAGGAATGAACAGCAAGGTGCTAAAGACAAAATTATGTGATTTGCATCGTGCAGCTGCGACGACAAAAAACAATTTCTGCATGTCAGCCAGATGAATCTTTCCAAAGGATTGTCAGACTGAAAACTACACCTCACCCTGAACACATCAACCTAATTTGAAGACATAGTGTTCATAATGTTCTTTTTTTCAGCTGAGACAAGGTCAGAGATGATGGGAAAATAGATTCAACTAAAAAAATAAACAAGACAGTCCTGGAAGAAAGGATTTCAATTTGGACAGAGGTTTGTCTTGGAGCAGCATCAAATCATACTAATGTGTTAGAGTGCCCCAACATTCAAACCTAAATCCAACTGAGAATCTGAGGCAAGACTTGAAAACTGATGTTTCCAGCTGCTCTTCATTCAATTTGACTGAGTGACTGACACTTAAAAATATTTGACAGAGTCCATTTGGCAATGAATACTTTTGAAAGGCACCAAATGTGTACAGGCTAAGCCAAACTGCAATACATGTGCAGTTGGTATTAACTCAGGAAAAACAAATAGCCTGAATTGGAACAGAAACACCAAGAGGACAAAAATCTACAAGCGTAGATCAACTATAAAGTGCATACAGCTGTGAAGACTTATGAAGGGTCTTAATCCACCAATTATAATTGAAGTAAATGAATGCCACCTAAATTGTTCGTCAGTCGTTTGAGTCCATGAGCGAGTATTCTCCTTCTGTGATCCAATTAAATGCCATAGTCACGCTGTAAGCTGTGCCAGCCCCTTAATTGGGCATGCTCACACTGCCGGGAAGTAATGACCATATAATCAGATGACTCTGCTTTATTTCGTGTATATTTCCCTAAATGACCTCAAACAAGCTAACTTTACTTTTTACACTTTTTTTGTGCAACATCCAAATAGCAGCTAAATCCTACCATGTGTCCAGGATGAATGAATTAAACTGCACAGGTGTTCTTGTTATTTCGTCTGTTTCTACTGATCTCTGCATGGATGGTCTCTCTGTGAGGCTGCATGTCAGTCTGTGCCACCTTGGTTTGTGTGTGCGTGTGGGTGGGTGTGTGTGTGTGTGTGCCCGTATCTGTATCTCACCTTGACTATTCTGTGAATGTGGCATACTTGTAGAGGACACTGGGGCACCAAGCCCAGCTGGGGAGGGAGATGAGACACAGCTGGGGATAATTAAACCCAGCACTGTCTCTGTGAAAGGGCCAGGGCCGCCAGATTGGCTCGGTTCCCCCCGCCCTCCACTTTCCCAGACAGAGCAGCTTAAATTGAGACCGCATACATAAAAGTCCCCCCCCCCCTTCTCTGTCTTCCTCAGTTGGGGAAAACAACACAAATCCGACAGTGACACAGCAAAAGAAAAAAAAAGATCCAAGAGGCAACCAATGTGACTTTCCCATAATGAAATTACTCACACAGTCAATTGCCTTCATCCTGTCTTTGCGTCGCAGTGATAGATGATGCACCAGTTGCCGCATGTGGAAAGATAATTGGCCTGAGCCCCTGATAACATGGAGGTTAACAGCAACAAGCCCGGCCAACACTATCAGCTCAAATTTGCCTTGGCTCTTCATGAAACATGGACGCCGGCCATATCACAGCCAGGGCGTAGCGGCATCAAGCTGGGCTTTGGGAGTTTGTCTAATTTGAGGGAATACTCCTCCTTCCCGACTTTTCCTCCCTCCAAAATGCTAATTCATTTCCAGTGGCAGCTCTCTGACTCTCCCCGTCACTGGACCCGCAAAAGGTTTACTTTGGACGTCGAACCTGAAAAGCGAAACCCTCTCCGGATCGCCTGAATATCTTTTTAAAAACCTGTAGGGCGAGCCAACTCAAACAGTTTTAGAAGGTACAATGAATTGACCTGTCCCGCATTTGAATAGGCCGTATTTGGTGAGATGATAAATACTGCTTCCTAAGAGCCATCAAGGCACTTGCTCCTGCCAAAGCGAGCTGAGGTGAATGACCTAGTGCACAAAAATCTCCGAGCGATTAATCAGGAGCGTCTTGGGGAAGGAAGGCGCTGCTCTCTCTCTTGCCGCAGCTTTCAGTTCCCCCAACTGTTTGTTTAGCTGAGTTCAGACTGAGCCGATTCATTTGATTACGAAGACACTGAATTGGCTCATTAATGGGACTGTTAATGGCGTCCTCCATCACCCTGGAATCACCGCATTACTGCAGAGGCAGTCGACACTCCGCGCGCATTTTTGCCGCCTCCACTTTACTGGTCTGTAAAATTTGACTACGGATGTTTTATTTGTCACTTCGTCTACGGCTGTGCTCGAAATATACTTGTCTGAGGGCGTGCGGGGGAGCCGGGGCCAACCCCTCACGGTGTTTCCCGCTGCACTTAACGGGGCCTGTAAATAATGCAACGTTTCATTCACCTGTGTGCAATTTCGTTGTTCTCACCGGCGCGTGGGGAAAACGAAGCGGCCCGCTGGGAGATTATTAGCTTGTTGTTAGCTCATTTATTTTTCTGATTAAAGCTTCGATGGCCAGTCCTGGGGAATGTGCAATATGTCTTCATTACAGAAATCATTAGAATGTATTCCACGGGAAAAGGGAGCCTGATCGCAACTCTTGTATGTGAACTGCTGGAGGATTTCTTGATTAAATCCCGAGGCGGCGGCGAGGACTCGGATGAAATGAGCTTCATCGGCAGCGATATTACCACTTATTGCCTGAGCTTTCACAAGAAATTATATTTTAACCAAGTAAAAGGGGCTTTCTCCGATTGGACTTATAGGTGCTGATCTACTGGAAAGATGTACCAATCTCTCTCCTGTGAGCGCTGTGCTTTTAATCAGTTAGGTGTGAGTTGCAAAATAGACTCGGGGTTCATTATCAGGCGGATTAGAAACAATACTGATAAACCCTGTAATCAGAGCAGTTCCCAAACAAGTCGGCTGTGTGTTCATTTGCCTTTCATATTTGCTCCAGCCTCGGCAGCCAGTGGAGAATGACACTCATTTCATATCAGGGTAACTATGGAGATTAGCAAGCCATCCCGCTTTGGTTGCCCTTGCAGCAGCGATAACTCTAGGCCTTTTCCAAAATGACACGCACTCACAGAGCGAGCAAAGCAAACATTTTAATTTTAAAGCACATTGTGTCTGCGAGAGGATCATTAAGCCGAGGCCTAATAAACTCAGCTAACCATGATGGATGGCCGAATAGCTTCACGGTCCTCTCTCCCTGCCGGGATGAAGATAAGTTGCCCCTGCGATTCTTTATACGTGGTGACGTCTCCTTTGGGTTCTCACAGTCAGGGAAAACACTCCTGCTCGTGAATCCTTCAGGCTTCAGAGGGAAGACTCCATTCAGCTTGTTAGAGTAACACGTATGACCGTACAGGAGCCCCTAATGAGCGGCGAGCTAACCAGGAGAGCAGCGCGCGGACGACAGAGAACATAAATCTCCTGTCCTGCCCTGCACCCCACAGGGACTGCGCGAGCACCAAAACTGCGTGTCTGCTCGAGCTCGCAGAGTGTGTATGTGCGCGCGTGCCGGCGCACTCTTAACGCAGAGGACGGAGCTGAAGCAGTGTCCTCCTGGGAGTCTCATCTACGACAGTTGAAAGAAGCGGGTTGTCTGAATTATGGTCTAACAATAGTGTTCCTCTCTCAGTCTATAAATGAATCCAATATGGGCATATCCATCATTACTGCAGGACTTGCAGTCAAATCAGGCCCTCTTTTTATTTGAAATGAGGTTCAGGGATGAATTGGGTATTGCACAGAGACCACCCTGAAGGCACCATCCTTTTCTTAAGATTCAACTTTGAGGGCAACTGACTGGAAAGAGGTTTGTAATAATGGTATGAAGCGGCCTTAAAGAGGTGATTTACAGGCCGAGTTCATCGCTGCTTTGGGATGCAGTGCCTTGCAAAACTATTCCTACCCCTTGAACACATTCACATTTTGGCAGCCGCTGTGTTAGTAGAACATACTTGTAAGAAAATCAACCCACCTTTCGCTTGTACTGAAATTTCTACTCCTTGGTACATCAAATCATCTACAGGCTCAGTCAGATTAAATTGAAGGCATCTGAAAATATTACTTTTCAGATCTTGTAAATGTTTTTCCTTTTAATCCCCTAGCAATTTTTTTTTTATTAAGAAGTTTTTTCTGGTCCGAGATGAGACGGGCATCTTTCAAAATATGATAAAATAATGCAAAAGGTGTTTAAATTAAAAAAAGAAAAAAGAAATCTAAAAAATCAAGCATTTTTTTGAGATTCCATTTTTAATAACATTACTCAAAATAGCTATTTCACTGTCAGTTATACATACATATATGCATTATATAGCCTACATAGCTATTTGCATCGGGCTTTATTTAGGTGCATCAGAGTGAAGGGGGTTGAATTTGAATGCACTCCACAACAATGGAAAAAAACCTACTTGGTAATACAGCAAACAAACCCTTGATATAAATAACAATAGGTTTTTTTTTCCTCCACTGGTATTTTGGTGATTTATCTTTACTGATGACTCCAACTCTTCGGAAAACTTCTTGACACCATCCTGCCATTGGCTTGCCAATCCAAATTGTTAATATTACTTCCAGTTAGAAGAAATGTGTTGGCAAAATCAAAAGATTATTTTTAAACATGTTTTTGTGGCCTTTGTTTACCTGTAGATGGACAGCAAGAAGAAACGAGAAAGAAGGTGACGATTTGGAGCGTTGGGGTCATAACCTTTGCATATCTGCTGAAAAGTTCAATTTCTGCTTGATAGACCTGATTGCATTGGACTTTTTAGGGGTATCAGAGTAAACAGGGTTGAAAGTAGAAGCACTCTAATCCTGTCATACTTCCTACCAAAAGCAAAGTAGTAATTATGCACAACTTTTCTATGGTCTGACATATAAAATCTAAAAAAAATAAATAAATAAAAGTTTGTAGCGTATGCAAACTTTTTTTTGAAGCACTCTATGAGTTTGTTTTTAGTTCGGGATAAAACTCTGTGTGGCCAAATATAGCAGGATAGACAGACAGCCTCCATTTGTGCCAGAGGAATGCATATCATATTGTGTGTCTGTGAATGTGTAAGAGAGAGACACTTTATGTGCAACTTATATAGCCTTGGGGAGCTGCTATGGTCATATTTTAATAACTCGCACTATGTTGGATTATGTACCATGGGCTTGTAATATCACACCATCAGGGCAAAGTCCTAACAGATTCTCTGTTAGGTGGCCCTTAACAGAGAAAAAAAAAGAGAAACGCGTACCAAGGGACTCACCAAAACATTGTTTTCAGTTCTGCTGCACTTGTGAAAATGTGAGCTCCCACATGATTCCAGTTCAAAGGTATCCCTTCGCCGTTTTGTCAGCCTCAGCATGCAGCTCGGCCTCTGCCGGCTGCGAGGAACAGAGCTCCAGGTTTAATAGGCCTTAAGTAGCACAGCCACTCAGCTGCCTTTGAACACCAGAGGGTCTCTCTCTCTCTCTCTCACTCACAAACACACACACATACACTGTGTACATTCGCTCTGCGGAGCGAGCAATAAAATAAAATAAAAACCTGTACAACGGTGGCTAGCTCTCTCGCCGACACATGAAATGGGGGTGGGGGGGGGAGTAATGTGTGGAATGATGTAAGTGTAGTCCAAGGCCGGGATGCCATTCATGGTTGTAGTGTTATGGTTTCGACTGTCCAAGGAGGCTTTAAGGCTGTGACGGGCAAGCGTGAGCTGTTAAAAAGGAAAAAATGCGATCTTCTTCGTACAAAGTGCAAAGAACACAACTATATTGCTCTCACATGCTAGATTCAGAAGATAGCTCCACCATGCACCACCTTGGTATACAGTGCTTTGGTATTTACTCCCTTGCAGATTTATCATAGTTTTCCCTCTTTTGTCACTTTGATGTTTTAGATCTTCAAATAAATGTTAACATCAGGCAAAGTTAATCCTCAGCATCAAGGACGTTTGCTATCTACTGTAGCAATAACTCTCGCTGTAGAGGAATGTACTCCCAATATTTTCTTTGGAAAATTGTTGTAATGCAGTTATATTAGAGGGCCTTCAGTCATGAATTGGATGTTTTAAAGTCATGCTTCAGCATCGCAATTAGATTCAAGTCTGAATTTGGACTAGACCACTCCAAAACATTGACTTTTAGTTTTTTTAGAGGTGTAGTTTTCGGTGTACCGCTGCGTAACCCAACCGTGCTTGAGCTAAAGGTCACAAGCTGATGGCTGGATATTCTCTTTCACAATTTTCCGGTGCAAGAATTTGTGGTTTCATAAATTACAGCGAGTTGTACAAGCGCTGACGCGACAATCTCGCCTCAGGCCATCGCACGACCACCACCATGTTTGTCTGTTGATTCAATTTTCTTTCCCTAAAACTCAGTTTCTTTTACTGAAGATGTAAAAAAAAAAAAAAAAAAAGAAGACGCACTTTCCAAAAATGTTCTGCCTTGTTTTATCAGGCCAAATAATATTTTCTGAAACCATCAAATGATATTTTTTGTCAAATGCAAGCCAGGGCTCTGTGATTTAGCCGCATCAATGGCCTTCCTTCCCTAGTCTCTCTTTCTTTTTGCTGCATTCTTCTGTGACCTCTTGGATCAGTCGTGGATTAGCTCTACAAGTAATTTTTGTAGACCACCGACACCCGAGAAGGCTGAGCATTGTTGCATATTTTCTCCATTTGTATACAATGTCTCTCACTGTTGTTTGTTGTAGACCTCAAAGTCTTAGAAATGACTTTGTAACTCTTTCCAGAAATAGACGCCAATGACTTTGTTTAGGTCAAAGCAATGGCGTGTTGCTCTTTTCCAACCTCACGCCTACTTCATGTTGTCAGACAGATTCTGTTCAAGCGATTTCTCGACTCTACATGTCTGGCAGTAACCAGGCCTGAGTGTGGCGAGGGGATTTATAGTTGGCTTAAAATGTGGTTAATTCATAACTGCTACAAATTGGACCAGATTGGGTTGGATATTTGAAAACAGAGTTTTTGTATTTACTCCAGTTTATCTTGTTGGATTTGTTATTTAAAAATCTGGAAAAAAAATCTGCAAGGGGCATTGCAAAAGCAATAAAACAAGTAAACAACACCGAGGAGCTTCCCCTTCTTTCTCTCTCCTTTTTTTTGGTTGAAATATTGAAAGTAAAATGGCCCTGAGCGCACACGCAGCATGGGAGCATCTGTGTGGGTGTGTGCTTACATGCAAGTGCGTATGCATATTCTCGGGTCTCACCGTGAGCTATCGCATAACTCAGGAGGCACTGAAGGAGAAGAGGAGAAGAGGAGAGAGGGTGGTGGGGATGGGGGGACTTACAATTAGCCTTCTGCCGAAAGCGCAGCCTCATGTTTACGCTTTACTCATGCGGTAATTACATATGTCGTCTTTTGTTTTCTATTTCCCATAAAGCGGGGTAACATAATGAGGGAAGAAGAAGAAGAAAAAAAAAGTTAATTTCTGCGCAGCATTGTGTAACACTACACAGTGCTCTTTTTGTCTTCAAGCTCATTTAGGCCTTTAGGATGTCTATGGGGTTTGAAATGGGGGGGGGAAGGAAGAGAGAAGGGACTGTAAACAGGGACATAGCATCTCTCCAGATGGGAAACTTCTGCTAAAGCTGTAATGAGAATGCATAACGACTCAAACAAACTTGATGGGACCCGACGTCGCAGCAGCCTCTCAGAGATATATGAAACCGAAAAATCTATTAGGCCTCTTTCCTTCTTTTCTCCCGCGTTGTGTCCATACCGAGCAGTAAGAGGAAGAGAAGCGTCTTCCCTGAAACGTTTCAGGGAGAGGGAACACGTTTTAATTTCTGTGTCACTCTGGATTGGACGATGACAAGCTAAGCACAAGTGATGCAGAAAAAGAAAAGAAAAAAAACCCCAACCCAAACAAATAGTAGGAGTGACTGCTCCTAATGGGACTGTTTTCAGCAGCTGCATTAACAAGCCCGTTTGATTTGCTGTTCCTAAGTGAAGTTGTCAGCCCATGTGTCCGGGCCGGTTATGTTTAGGTCGTCTAAAAGAGCCGGTGTTTTCTGGCGCGGGTGGATAATAATAAATGCTAAAGGCTTGACCCCGTCGCTGCTCCTTCCGGCGCGCTGCCCCGCGGTCATGCTCAGAAACAGGCCGCGAAATCCTCCTCGAGCTGATAGGTCGGGAATCCATCACCGGGCGTTCGCACAATAACATTCATTACCATATCAGGCTCGGCGAGAAGCGGGAACAGCCTCCGGTTGTGGCGGACCCCATTCAAAAACCATCATAAAGCACCATATTGCTTTCGCTTTAATCGCTCATGTTTCAAATTAGGTTAAAATACTTGTACCTCTCCGAGTGCCGTTCTTTACATATGCAAATGAGAGAGCAGTGGATTGTCTGCTCTCATTTCCATAATGTGAGCCGTGAAGAAGCCTCAGATTTGCTTGGTTGATTTTGAGCTATGTCTAGAAACAAAAACCATACTTGGCTCCACATCAAGGCATAAAAAGCTTTCTTTTTCTTTTTTTTCATGAAAACCACATTACACATGTAGACATTGAAGGTCAAAGGTTTACATACCCTTATGGCAATGAATGTTATATTTTAGCATTCTTTTCTAAGATTACATTGTCCAACCGGAGTGATTTATAACCACAATTTTCAAAATAGCCGCACAGGTTTGAAATTATAAACACAGAACCAAATTTTTACATACACCCCAGTCGTTTTTGCTAGCAACTTGCAGAGAAACCCCCCACCCCATTGCTTTTAGTAGCCGTCAGCACGCTTCTGACATAACTCTGGCTGGATGTTTGTCTTCTTGGCAGAACTGGGTTGCTTTCCTGGCACGCTCCCAGATTTGAAGCATAGCTTTTTCAAGAAGTTTAATCCCAAGCCTGCTTTATCCATTACCAAACCAGCTCAGATATGCTTCTGGGGTCGATTTCCTGATGGAGCGTCCAGCTGTGTTCAGATTTCAACATTCTGACCCAAGCGGCCACCTTTAGATGAAAGGAAATTGGTTTAGGAACAACCCAGGAATCATTAGGCCTGTCGGGTGCTCACCACCGCGAGCGAGCTTCCCGTCGCTTTGAACTGGGAGCGCGAAGGGCCAGGAAAAGAAGCTTCTGCTCCAAAACGAGACTCTCAAGCTCGATTAAAATTTACAGCTCCCCACATGGAAAAGCAAAATACCTTCTGGAGGGAATTTTCGCAGTCAGATAGGACAAAAGTTATCTGGCTTGGCGGAGGAGACAATGGTAAGGTGTTTGTTGGGTTTGTCCAAAAGGATAATGATCCCAAACACATTGAAATAGTAGGAAATAATGAGCCTTCGGATCGCCTTGACCTCGGCTAAACCAGAAAATTGTCAGCTATTTTTAAACGTCAGGTCAATTTGAGCGAAACAAAAGAATTGAGGAGAATTTTAGTGAGAGGTATTTGTGATTGTAATCACAAATACCTCAGGAAATAAGCCTGAAGTTTATTGATGGGAATACAAAAAGTATGCAGGGAAGGTTTAGCTTGCTTCAGCCGCTCCTGCTTTCACAAACTCCAACTTGAGAACTCGACTTTTTCCTATTATTATTATTCTTTGACTATCTGACTTACTGACGACGTCTGTTGTGTCATCGTCCCACCGGAGCAGGTCTTATTTTTGTATTTTTCCCCAGAACCAGTAGCAGATTCAGCCCCAGGGTGGTGGATTGATATCACCGCCGTGAGCTTTGAAAGAAATGTATTGTCTTGTCCTTGGAAATATGGGACAGAAGTCAATAAGCTTCTGGAGTCTCGCTCTCGACTTTGGAGGCTACGTATTCTTACGATTGCTATTTGACTGATGAAACAATAGCAAGGGAGGAGATGCCGAGTCTGCGTTATTGGATTTGGATTGTAACACTGTAGGATCAAATAAGACTGGGAAGAGCCTGCGAATATCACGTTGGACCCACAACAGACAAAGGCAGATTGTTATTGCGCCGAACCGGCATTAATAATTCAATCATTTGACCCGTGACATGATTTCCCGTAAAACAATCTGATCCTCTGAGGGCTGATATTTGAAATCTATGAGTGTGTGTGTGTGTGTGTGTCTGTTTTGACCTTCGCAGTATGACAGAGCCGAAGCCTTAGGCAACAGCTACAAGTGTAATGTTTAGAAGGCAGGAGAGTAAAGAGGAGAGACGAGATACGAGAAATTGTGTGTGTGTGTGTGTGTGTGGGTGTGTGTCTGTTTGTGTGTGGGAAAGATATCTGAAGTCTGCGGCAGCCATTCCCCTCAGCGTCAGATGTGCCTACCCCCAGGGGGGCGTCAATAAGCATGCCATAGAAAATGCAAGGTCTGAGAGAAAAAAAAAAAGAAGAAACGTGAGAGGCATTCTAAAAGTCAAGTAGAAAACGTATGTAGAGGGCATTAAAAGTAAAAAAAAAAAAACAACTGCGTGTGAGCAAGTGCAAGAGAAGCTCCCCCATATCATTGTAACGCAATTGTTTCAAAGTAGGCCTTCTGCCAGTGCACGCAAGATGAATGGAGCGACGTAAACTGCACCGCATGCACACGCAGAGGGAGCAACCCGGCTCCTTGCATGAATGCACAAGCAAAAAGCAGGGGGTGCCATCTATCAGGACGCGGGAAAAGAAAGGGGGGGGGGAGGATTGGTAGAGGAGGAAATCTGTCCTGTGATGTCTGCAAACGAGGACTGCGGCGGCGCTGTCACATTGCATTTGGCTGCGACGTGGGAACCACGAAAGGGGGCTGCGAGGGATGAACCCGTCTGTGCGTGTACAGATAATGAACTTGGAAGGTAGGCTGGACGCTGCGGTTCTTGTCACAGCTGGTGGTGCCTCTGACGCCGCTGAGGGAAACCGAGAGAGGAGAAGACAAGAAGAGGAGGGTGTGGGGGGAAGAGAAACTAGGCAAGAGATATGAAGAGGCCTGCAGGAAGAGGAAGAAGGAGAAAAAAAAAAGACGCAGAGTTAATTGCTGCCGGAGTGACGAGGCAATGCCGCCGTTGTACCAGAATGAATATTTACTCTAATTAGAGACGGCTAATGTGTCCCCAGGTGTAAAGGTTACCGTGCTTCCCTGAGAATAATTAGAGACACAGAGCTCGCATTGTCCAGGAGAGCGCCGCGGAGCTCCCTTTGTACATCATTAACAGTTCAGTGACAACAAAAGCCCAGTTAATAGAATGTAATGCGGTTTCCTCAACCATGCCTTTGTCCAAATGGTCATTAGAGTAAAGCAAAAGCCAAAAAAAATAAAACCTCAGCAACTCCTCCCACCTCTTCATGTGACCCTCCACTCTTTTTTTTTTTCTTCCCACCTCCGTTCTCCCAAAACCCTCGGCCTTGTGTTTGCTCTCCCGCCGACTTATTATCGCCACCCTCCATATATCGAGACGATAAACAAGATTTCACGACACGGTTTTTGCAAAACACAGTTAAACCTCGTCTATAAAAGAATTAATTTTGCCAGAGAGAGAGAAAGAGAGAAAAGGAGCCAAATGTATAGATTTACAATTGCACACTCGAATTCCCCAGCATGTTTTAATGCATCGTAAACACTTGCTGTTTTTTGGTCTCTGTTCCAATAAAAACAGAGCGGCAGCGCGGGGGTGTAATATCTGGAGCTGGGGGAAATTAAAGCTGAGGTTCTTCCCCTCCTCAGTGCACTCCCAGCTCTGACACACACACGCACGCACACACACGGTTAATCAGCAGCCCAAAGAGAAATCTAAGACCACATCTACACCCAGTGGAGGAAACCTGATACAACCACATCTTCCCACAGCCACCCCCACCTCCACTCCTCCCCTCACTTTCTTTCTTTCTTTCTTTCTTTCTTTCTTTCTTTCTTTCTTTCTTTCTTTCTTTCTTTCTTTCTTTCTTTCTTTCTTTTCTCCTAATCATCAACACACACAGACACATGCCCCCACTGATAAATTCGACACAAGGTTCAGTATGATTAACTAAAGTTAATGAGCACTGAAAGTGATCCCAAACAAGGTAACCGTAGAAGGGAAGTATTTGAGGAAAACATTACGTCTCCCTTAGAAAATAGACTTCCTTTCTCTCTCTCTCTCTCTCTTTTTCTTTCTCCATTTCAGCTTTTTCGTTGCTATTTCTAAAAGTCCTTTCACTGCACGGTGACAAACATAACCCTTCCGACTGGTGGAAAAATAAATCATACTTTCAAGTGAAGACAAATGCCTCATCCGCTGGGAATAGCTGCAGGCTGTAGTCATAATGGCCTCTCTTTCTTTCAGCCTCCTTTCCTCTTTCTGTTTCTTTTTCCTCTCCAGGCAGGGAGTTTCCCCTGGACTAGTTTTTAAATATCCTCACAAACCGGCCTTACGCAGCAGAAAGCTGCAGTTCGGGGAAGATCAGCGGCGGAGATACTCATCTGTAGTGTAGTCGTACACTACATTACACATTTTTAAGGGCTTTTGTCACATTACAATCACAAATTTGGTTGTATTTGTTTTTTTCTGGAGATTCTATGTGACTATGACTAATGGTGAAGTGAAAGAAAATGATACATGATTTTGACAATTATTATTGTTTGCTTAAACAGAAGAAGTCTGAAAAGGGTAACAGCAGGTCTTCTGAGAGACGCCTCCACCAGCTTTGTTAAGCTCAGAATTATTCATACCCCTTGTAGATTTACATGTAAAATCATTTTTATTCAATATCAAGGTTTCCCCCAATGTTTTATAAGCCTGGCAGGCCACCAGGCTTTACTTGTGCCCCCACCAGGCTAAGCATTGCTTATTTATTTAAGTTTTTTTTAAATGTTTGCATTTTTAAGACTTTATAGTTGATGGTCAGGTATTAATCTTCCAATCTTCCAATAACGCATAATTATCAAGTGATATTTTCAAATTTCCTGTCAACTTTAAACATTTTTTAACTCAAAAACTCGACAGGGCGATGGATGAATGACTGCCCTAGCACACAACCACCGAGCTTAGCAAGTTTTATGGTGGAAACCTTGAATGTCATCTTTAAACACACACAACAGATTCACAGATAATCTAAAAAAATGTATTGAAATTTGAACAATTTGTCAATTTGAAAAAAGAATGATTCATTTACATTTTTTATTAAACATGGGACATCACAATTATTCTTATTCTCTCTAAGCAGTGAAAATTTCTTTATTGACCTTGCAGGGATCTAACCCTTTGTAAATTCAACATGTTTCCGCTGGCATTTGATGATTTTTCTTTGGTGATGAGTGAGCTTTAAGACTTGGAGGCTGGAAGGCCTCTTTTCCATCACCCTCATCTTTATCTCCAAGGACTCTCTATCAGCCTTTGACTGGGCTTAACCAAGCCATAACGTAATGCTAACACTACGTCCAAAATTAAAAGTTTAAGTTAAACCTATGTCCAGGGCATGAAATGTTCAAATTGTACTACTAGACTTTGACTAGGCCACTTTAATCCATCGATTTTGAACCACTCAATTGCAGTTTTGGTAATGTGTTTAAGATTGCTCCGGCAGTCTCAGGTGTTTTGCGGTTTCCTGTAAGTTGTCACCCAAAATGATCTCATATTGATCTCTGTTCACCTTTTCGTCGGCCCTTGCTAGCGTCTAAACAGCATGATGCTGCCACCTTCAAGTTCGCACGTGAATTGTGTTTGAAGTTAATATGAGGTGTTATTTTCCCACCGATGTTGTTTTGTATGTTGACCTAAAAAGGCTTTTGCTCTGTCCCGTGCAAAATTTGACAAAAGCTCCAAGGGGTATTCTTTGCGTCTTGTCATTAACTCCCTAACGTTAAGCATCCGGCTCAATTTGCTGCTGTCTGCTTTCGTTTCACTGAGCAAACAACAGGAGTCATCGCTCACATCTCAAAACGCTCAACGCGGGCTCGCGAGCTCGTTACTCACGTCCAATCTGGTGTCAGGGTACGGTGAAAAACCGACGGCTCTCACTCCCCCCACCCTCCCCAACACTGCCCGCTCAGTTGTGCGCGCTTGGCCCGACCTGGGCTTTGGCTCGGCTCGGGGCCGGACCAGCTGCAGAAGTCTGTCTCCCCTCCTCAGCTCTCAGTGCTATCGGGTTGCCCCTACTCCTCCTTCAGCCCATTACACAGGCCTCTTTATGCTGCGCTAAAAGCTGCTCATGTTCAGACCCTCCTGGGAAAAGCTCCTTAAAACATGTCAGGATGAGAGGCCCTGTCTGGTAAAATATTAATAGGAAGTTAATTGGTTGTTAATGGACTGGTGCTTGGGCAGGAATCATCCTCCATTAGATAGACCACACCAACACTCCCCCACTACCCCTTTTCAGGGGTGTCAATTTACCACCTTTTTTAATCTAATTGGTTTCCGGTCACTGTAGCAGTGGCGCTTGCTGTAACCTGTTTTTTTCTCTTTTTTTTAATGCAATAACTGCTCCACCCTTTCTCAAATATATTTCCTTGCTGTGTGCTCAACCTGTTCTGTTACTCTGGTGCCAAATTGTAGCCTACCCGTCCTCTCTGTTAATTGTTTATTGTTTTCTCTCTCGCTCCACGCTTGTGCAAATCTTCCCACCCTCTGAAACATAAGGAAACACTTTCCACTTTTTTTGTTGTTTGTGGTCAGCATAACTGTACTTTCTGCGGTCGTCCTCACCCCAAGCAGAAACAAACAACTGAAAAGAAAGAATGCAAAAAAAAAAAGAAGAAGAAAAAAATCAGCCTCTTGCGCTGGAGCACACATGTAATATTGATGCAGAGCAGACTCGGAGAAACAGAAAATCAAATGGAATCCAAGCTAAGTTCAAATGTCGACATCGACACATGCATTTTTGATCTCTGCAGAACCTACTAGACGGCGCTCCGTTTTAAAAGACGGCGGAGGGGGGAGAAGCCAGGCGGGCATGGGCGGCCGGGAATATATTTTTAGAAATAAGTGATATTTCAGCGTTCGCAGCGCCGTTCAGCTCCACTTCATTTATGAGAGGGACAAATACTTGTTGAAAGAAGTTGTTCAGGAAATGGGACCTAAGATGGCGGTGGAGCTTACCCAGACTGACTTGTTTCTTTCTCTCTCTTTTTTTTTTTTTTTTATAAATTGATTGAGCTTTCAAATGCACTCCAACAACAGCCAGCTCTCAAAGTGTATCAGTTTCCTGACTAAAACTTTTAAAAACTGCTAAATTAAATCAGATTTTGTCAAGACACGGGTAAAGAGGAAGAAGAAACAAAATTAATGATTGAACTCAAATATTTCTTTAGATTTTTTAGTTTTTCTGTAATTAAAAAACATCAGGAGCTACTGCGTCCATCTTTAGCACTAATATAGAGATCAGCTGACTTTATTTTTCTAAAAAGAAAAATCCAGAAAAAAAAAAACAGTCTTCGCCTGATTTAAAAGTTTAAAAGGTACAAGAGCTAGTAAATTAGTGCCATAATTTACATTTACACATTTCATCTGGGTTGATTTTTAATCCATAGAAACAATCAGAGTTGAACAGCTGATTAAATTAGATCAATTGCAACTATTTAAAAAAATGTTCTAACTCAACAGAATTAGCTCAATTTCAACATTCCAACAGAAAGGCTCTAAAACTACAGGGGATCATTTTATGTTCAGTGTTCTTGTTACCAGAGGGCAACTTTTTTATTGCCTCACAGTTGCTTTCAGTGGAAGCTGTTTATTTTATAATTTTTTTCCCAAACATGGAAATGGCCACAATAATCATTGTTGGAAAGAGGACTGCAACAATTATGCAAAAGTGTGTGTGTGTTTTTTTAAACACATATATGCATAGTAAAATATAAATAAACATATCAAAATACATTTTATCAGAAGTACACAGTAACTAATTTGAAACTGACGCTCTTAAACTGAAAGGGAAATCTTTTGATTTAATATAATAAATCATCTTCTCTCATAGAACATCTCAAACAGGAGGAAAGCATAAAATGCTCGTGGAGCTGCAGAGGAGCCTACGTTGCCACATGACAGCTGCTATAAAAAAACTCCTCGATAATTGCCCGGTTGTCTCTGCACTTTGACAGTTCCTCCTGAGAGCTGCAAAACTCTTCTGTCCTCCTTCGACAGAGACACGAGAGAAACACGAGGGACGCTTTCAAATCTCCAGAGAGGAGAACTGTAAACGCTCCATCCTAGGCCCACACTTTTGTGGAACCTCACGTCGAGTCGTCAGAATCCGTTGCGCCGGGGCGGATGGGGGCAAACGTTCGTCCTCCTGATTGAAGGCTGGATCGTTGTCGTGTCGTCGCTCTGTCCGTCTGTCCAGTTTCCGTCCCTGCAAGCCCGGGAGGAGTGCCGAGTGCTGTCCAAAGAGAGACATCAAAACCAGCTGGACTATCACTTTCACAATTCACAAAACTGCTAATTTAGTGAGTTTGTTTATGGAGTCATAAACCATTTCAAAATCAAACAGATCAGGATTTTTTTTTCCAGTCATAAAATTTTTAATACCAGTGAGAGACTGAGGACATGTCTGGGAGAAAATGATCAGCTGACGTGGGAATTAAACTGTTCTCTCAGCTAAAGAGACAGCATGGATGGTTGATAATTAATAATGACCCGAATAAATAATAATATAATGTTATTTTTATAATGCAGGATCTTTTAGAATCAATCTGATCCACTTATGGATTTAACTCTGACACGTTTTCAGAAAAGCTTTTGGGAGTTAGTGATTTGTTTAAGTAACACCAATTAGCATTTTTATAATTAATTAGCTAAAAAATAAATAAACTAAGAAGAGCATTATTGGGCTTTAGCAAAACCCCTTTTTCATCAATTTACAGCATCATTAATGGATGTGACTGTAATTAGAGCAAAGTTTTCTATTTAAAGTCAACATAAATACTAATAAGTTACATCAATGCATTTAATTGCTTTCAATCTCTAAACAAAGCCTGCATAGTTTGACACGTTAAAGTACACTTTTGTATTTGATCTGTCATAAATCAGCTCATTCAACATCAGTAAGAAATTAATATCCCATTTTATATTACTTTACAGTAATATAAATAATCGTTGCTACTTTTTAAGGAGTCGTCGTCGCCTGGCAGAAGCGAGAGCGAAGACATCCTCATCTGATTGTCAGAGCGCCCTGACCTTTGGGTTCGTTGACCCCGCATCATTCCATGTCTGTTTCATGTATATTTTATTTACCGTAGCCCTTCAGTGCGGAGAGGTCCACGCTTGTGACCGTCGAATGGGAACTGCTCTGAAACACGGGAGTGAATCTGTGTCCAATTACGTCGCGGGGCAAATGTCAATAGATCCAACAGATGTCCCACTTGTGCTTATTTCCGATTTTATTTAGCTAAAGCACCGCTAGATGGTATAATGTATTCAGACTTGGATGGCTAAAAGCTATGCTGCACCATGTGGGCGTGTGTGTGCACCACACACACACGCCCACATACCAAATGAAAAGACATATACCTTTTTTCACAGTTTAAAATGAACTCAGACCAAACTTCTCCTGTTCTAGGTCAGTTAAAATTACTAAAATTATTCCTGTTTGCTAAATGCCACAGTAATATGTCAGCAGTAAAATGTCAGCAATGTAACTATTAATTTTCATTATTTATTTGTTACAGTTCATCATAATTTCTAGGGAAGTTAACAAACCCTTGCGTCTTCTCTTGGCCACTCTTCAAAATGGGAAACACAAGGAAGTCTTGCGTTAGTCTTGACAAGTCAGAAAAGACGAGAAACAACCACATGAAAATGAAAATGGCAATTAGAAAATATCAAGAAAAGTCTAGATGTACCCAAATCAATAATATAATAATAACAAAAAAATTATATTTATTCGACAAGGATTAGGAAGGAAGTGGGCTTAGTCCCTCGTTTGATCCACTAATCACTAATTTCCACAACTTCTTGTTTAAATTTGCTACGTTTATTTAGCTGTCAACCCCGTCATTTCTGTTTGTGTTGTGTCCTGTTGAGCCTGTCTAGCTAGTGGAAAACATGGCAGAAATAAATCAATTTGACAGACAATTAATGCTTGAAACTGTAAATACAGCAGCACCACGCTATAAAGAGGAATTTTGGAGAGTATTAAATGTCAGCCACTCTTCTTTTGTTTAAGTCATGATGAAGCACATTAGTTTCATAATGTAACGTCCATAAATTAGCTCCTTTATTTTGGTAATAAATCCCAACGAAAGCTAAACATGAGACTCTAAATATGTGGATTCAGTTAGCTGGTATCCAGCTGGAAATGCTAAAGCTTATATATTCAGATGCCTCCTATTATGAAAGAATATGTCAGCGCTGTTGGAAACAAGTCACAAGATGTGTGGCTAGAGTAGTTTTTCTGTTGGAGCAAAAACTTAAGCTTGTTTCCAGATTTATCTCTTTAAGCCACGGTGCTAACGCTAGTGTCAGAGTTATCAGTAAGCTAGCATTTCTGACTGTTGCCACGGCGCGTCCTAGCTTTGGTTGTCATGGAAAAGGTTTACATTTAGTCTGTTACAATAGACCTAAAAGGTTTTACTATGATTCCAAAAGCATTTCATGCCTTAAATACAAACTCTTTTCTTCTTAACACTGAAGACCAACCAGATGATTGCATCTTCATGCTTCGTTTTTATCTCTCTGAACTTGTGGATTTTAAATGTTTTTAGAGAGAATTGGACTTAGGACTTTTAGATTACACGCTATTATCCTGGAGTTTATGAAATGTTGATTGTCTTTCATAACTTCATTGGTTCAGCAAGATAAAAACTGACAAATATTCCCTGTTTTGTCTGAGGTTTACATTATCTATAACCCAATTGATTTTATTAATAGTAATTTAACTCATTTTGTTTTGTATTTATATTTCAAACAGTTTCCACTTTATTATTAACAGTGCCAATTATCGTATTAGCAAAGAAAAAAAAGCAACTCTTCTCATTCATACTTTAAAAATGTCCAAAAGTTAGAAAAACATTCGAAGTTTTAGCTAAATGCTATATCCCTTTTAGGGTTTTTGTGTCTTCATTGATACCGTCTGTGCTTTGGCCCATAAATCCAACACCACTCATGCAAGAAACACAGCAACCAACGCGTCGGGTCTTTACTGGACATTTATTATCGAAGCTACAATGAACACATGACGACACACAAGAAAGCATTTTGCAAAGAACACCTTTAAGAAACGGTAGAAAAGTTCCACAGCATTATGAAATATCCACTTTGAAAAAGTTGTACTTGAACAGTGTTTGGCACTCCAAAAAGCTTATTTTTTTCTTTTTCTTTTCTGTTTTTTTTTTTATTTTTTTTTATAAAGTTCCCCTCAGTGTTAACTGGCAAACAAGTCTTTGAGACTTTTCTGTCTGATCATTTTCTACTTGGATCCAAAGTATTTTTTTTCATAAATATACATTTAAAATCAGCTTTACCGCAGTCACTTGCACTTTAAAGGTGTTCATTTTAACACACTGAACAATACATAAAACTATTTGTCAAGTTTTTTTTTTTTTTTTTTTTTTCTTTTTCTAAGACATGAGAACAGCTTTTAAAAATGTTTTTATATGCCTTCGGGCGAGATAACTTTTCCTCTTAGCATGCAAGTCACAACTGCGTTATTATTAACTGCCAATCAAGCAGTTTTTCTCTCTCTCTCTGACTCTGTCAGGTGCACACAATCACATTCATTGTGGAAAAAAAGCTAGTTCAAATGTCATACTGCAGCACACAGAAGAAAAGCTTTTTGGGGATGAGAATTCTGCAAACATGTTTTTCTCACTACGATACTGGCTTTATCTTTCAGCTGACAGTAATCAGTGAGAAGAGCTGAAGAGGTTTTACATGCCCAACTTCGTTGGCTGATGTGCAGGAATGCATGCAAGTGTTGTGATCAGCTCTCCAAGAAACCAGAAAAAGAGAGAAAAAACCATGTTGTGTGTGGGGGTGTGCGTGTGTGTGATGCACTGAGCAGGCAGCGAGAAAGAAGAGCAGAGTGGACTTTACTGGATTACAAAACACTGGAAGAATGCGCCATCCCCTCCGCCTGTCAGGGTCCGATTGAAAGGCTCCGTCACCTCGTGAAAACCGCAACGCGTCCCTCGTGTTTCAGATCCGCCCGGACGTGGCCGTCGGAACCCCTTAGGCCGTGTTGTGGAACAGGATGGGCTTGACCATGCCCGAGAGGATCTTAGGCACGTGAACGCTGACGATCTCGGAGATCATCTCCGGGAAGTTGACGCGCATCTGCAGGGACTGAGCTTGGATGAAGAGGTCGTAGGTGAACTGGTGCAACTTTCTCACGACCTAAGATGGAGGAGAGAACAAGGTGGAGAAAAGAGAGAGAGAGGTGGTTAGGACGTACGTGTGCACGAAAAATGCTGAAAAAGACATCTGACGTTCTACGCTCCACAGATGGGTGGAAAAAGGAGGAAAAAAAAAAAAAACCCCTGAACTGCGAGACCTTAATCAGTTCTGCCTCTTCTCTGGCTGCTCTCCAACTCGTGACACACACAGCAGAGCATTTAAGGGACAAAAACTTGCTCTCTGTAGGAGAGATCCGATCCTCTTGGGGTTACACCTCGATCAATGATCTCAGGAGTTTGTCTGCTGGCACTTAATTGTTTCCACTCAAGCCACTTCAGGAGGAAAGTGGTCGACCTGCTCCCCCTAGTGGCGAAACATTTGTTAGGTTTAAAACGTCAGCTGGACCAGTAGAGCTGCTGATGTATTAATTTGTTAAAATAAAAAGATACCCATCCGAGCGTAAGTGATTTGTAAGCCTTTTTTCCTTGAGTGAAAACATTTACTTTGTGTAAATAGAAGTCTGTTCTCAGGCGCTCCCTCGGGTCATAACGACAAATACTTGGGCGATAAATTTCGGCAGAAAGAAAGCTCACAGCCTGCCTGACATGTCCGCATGATAAACAAGCTCTCAGCCGGTGATTTATTTCAGCTTTTACTGATGGAATTTATCTTGGAGGCAAATGTGCGCAGATGTTTTAAAGAAAGAAAGAGAGAAAAGATGGTAGAGGATGGATGGATAAACCCCCCCCCCCCCCCCAAAAAAAAAACTACGCATAGTGACCCCCTTTAATCTGGCAAAGCATTCTGTGAGTTTTCAGGTTCCCGTCTAGCCATACCTTCTGTCCCAGACTTCTGTGAATGTAAAGATACGCGGCGTAATTTACGACTTTTAGAAGTCAAACGTCTGCTGCTAATTTTTCTCGGTCGGTCTGGTTTGCCGGGGGAAAAGTAAGCATTCCTGCGAGGGTGGTTAAGTATCCTGAGCTGACACTGCTAATAAAGACGGCATAGATGATTTATTGCTCCAGTAGTTCATAACCTGATAGCACAGATGTTTAAAGACGTCAACCTGAAAGTATTCATATTCCTTTGAACCCCTTTCTTTTTTGTGGTATTTATTTGTATTTGCCCCTTTTTTTGTGCTGATGCCTCAATTAAAATCCAGTGCAACCAAATTAAGCCACTAAAGGCAGCAAAAGATTTGAAACAAGGGTGGAGTTTCAACTTCCAGAAGGAAAAACGACCCTAAACACAGTTAAATTGGTTTTGGGATGGTTTAGGTCAGGGGTTTTGGGGACATTTACAAGCCAAACAGACTTTTCTTTCCCCCCTGAATCCAGCTAAATATAATCTACTATTGCAATCTTCTTTGTAAGTTTTAAAATATAAAGAACAAATCCTTTGCAAAAAGAGAATGAACTTCTATGTGATATTTAAATTTATGGAAAAATGATAATTAAAAAAAAGCACATACGTAGACAAAAAAAAACTGGTATCTCTCCATTAAAGACAAAAGAAAATCCACAATGGTCACTGAAATAACTTGAAAACTAAAGATTTACAAAAAATTAAGCCATAAGAAGCAGACATTGCTTTTGAAATGTGGTTAAACTGAATAATTTATGTAAAAATAAAACCAAAGAAACAGACCTGGACAAAAATGCTGGTATTTCTAAAAAAAAAAAAAGATTGGCATAATCGACCACAAGGATACCGTATGTTAAGCTAAGGTGTGTCCTCTAATTAGCATTACGAGAGAGACTGTCTCTAAGCAGCTTGGCGCTCCTGTGATTACAATTGCACGTATTATTCAGACGTCTAAGGTCTGCGGGACTCTAGCCAACCTCCCTGGCCGCCGGAGGAAAATTGATGACAAATTGAAGAGCAGGATAGCAAGAATGGTAACCAAAGAGCCCGGAACAACCTCCAAAGAAATTAAAGGTGAACTCCAAGGTCAAGGTACATCAGTGTTAGATCGCACCATCCATCGTTGCTTCGAGCCAAAGTGGGAGACGACCAAGGCGGAGACCAAAGCGAGAGAAAAAAAAAATAAAAACGCAAGACTGGAATTTTCCACAATGCATAGTGACAAACCACAAAGCTCCTGGGAGAAAGTTCTTTGGACAGAGGAGACAGAACTGGAGCTTTTTGGCACGACAGTTCTATATTCACAGACCCCAGAATGAAGAAAACCAAGAAAAGAACACTGTCCCTACTGTGAAACATTAAGGAGACTGGGTTATGTTCTGAGGTTGCATCTGGCACAGGGCGTCTTGAATCTGTGCAGGGTACTATGAAAACTCAAGACCAGGCATTCTGGAGAAAAATGTGCTGCCTAGCGTCACAAAGCTCGGTCTCAGTCGCAGGTCGTGAGTCTTCCAGCAGAGTAATGACCCAAAGAACACAGCTAAAAATGCCCAAAAGTGGCTAAAAGCAAAACACTGGACTTTTCTGAAGTGGCCTTCTATGAGCCCTGGTCTAAAGCCTGTTGGAAATCTGTGGAAGGAGCTGAAACATGGAGAAGGCAACCTTCAAACGTGAAAGAACTGGAGCAGTTTGCCAACTTTGGTTCCAGAGGCATCGCTTGCAGACCCCTGGTCATGTGTTGGAGTCCAGACTTAAATTCACTCAAAAATATGCAGCAAGGCTTGGTAATTATTCGTAGATGCTCTCCATTAAGTGTGATTGAACCTGTGCTAAAGACTTCAGTCTTGAGATGTGCAGAGCTGGAAGAGAGATAACTGGAGTAAAAGTTGAGAGAACAAAATATTGATGAAGATGGCTGAAGCCAAATGTACATCACACCTTCTTTTAGTCTTATTTGTAAAAAAAAAGTTGAAAACCATGTGTTCCTTTCCTTCCTTTTCACAATTATGCACCACTTTGTATTCATCCATCCTCATAAAATCCCAATAAAATGCACTGCCTGTCCAAAAAAACATAAAACATTCACAACCTTGATTATGAAAGCTAATAGGTCAAAGCCTCAAACAGGATAATTACTATGGAGATGAGTATCTTTCAGCAGACAACAAGCTATTTTACCCTACCTTGTTTATTCATTTTAGAGAAGGTTTTCATACACCAGAAACCATGTGGGAGAAACCATGGGTAGGTGATGCTTTGAACTGGGCGCACTAATCGCACCGTCCGGGTTGGCCGCCTTGCGTGTTGTCGTTGTGTCTGGTCATGCACCGCGTTGCAGATCGCACGCGCCACTTCTCACTCAAACCGGGTGATTTGGAAGGTGTTCTTACAGAGGAGGTTCACTTGTACCCGCATTCGCATGAACCATCCTGTAAGAATTCATTGTAGAAGGTCAAGAAAACCTTCTACAATGAGGTTTTCTCATTGTAGAAGCGTCACCAAGTAAGCGTCACCTTGCTTACTACACCAAGGTAAGTGTCAAGTGTAAAACCCATACCGCTCGCGCAAGCTCAATGCGAACTGCAAATATGAGTTAACAAATAGTCGCGGATGTTTGTTTTGAGAGCAGCAGTGAGAACAAAGAAAAGTGTGCGGCATGTGCTTTCAAACCTCACATTTGCTCCCTCTATACATGTTGTGGCACATGCTTGGCTCTGTGTCGGCGCTTGCAACTTGAAGAAGTTTTAATGTCGATGAACCACAACAGTCGATCACAGACATATCTTTTTCAGCCGGTGTTCCTTGCAAATCCTGCGTTCGCTTGGATAAACACCAACCAATCACAACCAGCAGAGCAAAATACCACACCAAGCAGCAGACATTATTTAATACTTGAATTTTGTACTCTAAGTATATTTAGACAAGTTTACATTGTCCATTTTGGTAATTATTTTACTTTCAAATGTGACCAGGGCTGGCCCACGATTTTATGGGGCCTGAAGCAGAATATAAATTAGGGCCCCCCTCTTCCTGTTAAGAACATCAGCACCACAAGCAACATTTTAAGATTTAGTGAAATCTGGGAGAGGAGGTCAAGTAACTTTCACCCCCAAAAATCTTACATATTGGGTCCATGATGACATTGGTGTCGTCATAATAGTTAAAGAGTTAATTGGCTAAGCTTAAAAGCACTCAGTCATAGTAGGTTATTATTTTCTGATACATATCTGTGAACAAACCCAGCTCAAACACAAACATCAAACTCCTAGCATCGTTTCGTAGCTATGGTAACAAATTATAAACATTTATTTTTTGCACGTTCACAAACGTAACTTGCCATCTTTTTTCAATTTTAAATTTAAATACTAAGCAATTTAAGGTTTTAATTTATCTCTGGTGAAGCCATTGGGTCAGATTCTCGATAAGCAAACATTACAATTCTAGATCTGTCGTCTGTGTTAAAATATAAGCAACAATATATGCCCCGGGGCCCCGAGTTGCTACTTAGTCCACTCAATGTCTTGGGTTGGCTCTGAATGTGACCAGCATTACGTAACTTGTTTTAAGACCAAGCTAATAATTATCTATATTTTTTGTGTTGTTTTTTATCAGTCTCATGGTGTGTTTAAGTGTTGTCAACAATGTCTTCCAATAACATATAATTACCTAGTCATACTGTTAAATTTCCTGTGAACTTTTGACATTTTTTAACACAAAAACATGGTGGGGCGCTGACTGACTGCTTCAGGGCCCCTACCTCTGGGCTTAGCAAGCTTTATGTGGGAAACCCAGCCAGCAACTACAAAAAATGGGTTAAGGGCTGTCCAACACAAACTGGACAGACAATGGGGAACCATCATCTTCGCAGAAGAAATGTGGTTGGGAAAACATATAAAACGATCTGGATCTGCGGTCATTTAGACAGTTGGTAAATTCACGTCATAAAAAAACAACAGCAGAACTCGCGGCTCTAGCCAGAGATTAAAGTAAGAGCATTTCCACATGCACAATGCGAAGGGAACTTAAGGGATTAAGCCTAAACAGCTGTCTAGCCTTAAGAAAAGCACTGATCAGTGAGGCAGAGGGAGCTTAAAGACTGGACTCTGGAGAAATGTAGGAAGGTCATGTGGTCTGATGAGTCCAGATTTATCCTGTTCCGGGATGAAAAGAGGCAGATGAATTGATGCAGACATCATCCCTGGACTCTACTATGCAAGTCTGTGGGGGCAGTGCTACGATCTGAGGTTGCTGCAGTTGGTCAGGTACAGGTTCAGCAACATTATGTACCCAAAGATTGTGATCAGCTGACAACCTAAATATGTCTAATGACCAGGTTGTTCCAATCAATGGATTGTTTCCCCCTAACCTGACGGCATTGGTGTATTCCAAGATGGCAAAGGTGAAATTTATTGAGCTCAGATTGTGATTCAAGAAGCATAAAACATAATTGTCGCCACCAGAGTCCAGAACCTGGGATGTGCTGGAGACTAATCCCACTGTGGTCGCATTCTCCCATCGTTTCTACATGACCTTGGCGAAAGCCAAATGCAAATCTGGATAGAAGTCAACACCGTGACACTGAATGAGCTTACTGAAACAACGGCCCAGCGAATGGCTGCCGCAACCCAAGCAAAATATTAGTGTCATTTTTTTCTCTCTTTTTTTGAACAGGCAATATGTATGAGCATTTTTGATGTGACGAAATGTGAAAAATAAATATATACACAATTAAAAAGGAGGGGAAAATGGGTAATTAATTTGATTTTTGGGGGGGAAATTAAATATGTCTTGGTTTTTATTCGTACTATTGCCTTTTGGTACTTTGCTCCAATTTTTTTATCAATGTTTTTATTTTTTATTATACTCGTCAAACTTAATTTTATTTCTTGTTTATTCACTTATCCACTTCTGACGCTGTGATTGTTGTAAATGTGCCATGTAAATAAACTTTCACTTGACTTAAACTAAACAGAGCATTTTTTAAATTCCAGCAGTGACACTCTGCAGCCAGCAGGTGGAGCCAGAGCAGAGGAGATGAGAAGAACTGAACTGAACCTTTTCTGCCAAGGAAGTTATTTCGTTCTCTTTTTTTTAATTACATAAACATAATAAGTGACTCTGTTGGCGTGTTTGGTAAAAATAAACCAACACTGTACTGCCGGGAGCCAAATACAGTGTTTGTGTTCTGAAATCCAAATGACTTTCACCTGAAGTAGGCCAAAAATGACAAAATGACACTTACATAACAGATCAGCAACAAGTAAGGAGTGGAAGGAGGGAGGTTGGGGGTTGTGTTGGGTTACAGAGTCCCATGTATTACCGACTGGAGGTAGTCCAGTAGCTGCGTGAGCTGAAACAGCCTCTGTGTCCGGGTGGTCTCCCCGTGGTGGCTCGCTAAGCGGTCCAGCTCCTTGATGTAGGAGGTCCGCAGTTCGTCAAAGCAGCGCTGGCTCCTCAGGCCCTCCACTGGCACTGTGACCACAAAGCCAGAACACAACAATAACTCTCACAGACTTTATCCCTCCCCATCAATTCTCAGGAGCATGGGCCGCGCTCTGTTCAAGTCGTATTTCACTTCAACGGGTCTGTTTTTTGGAAATGATCCCGGGTGACTCACTGATGCTGAAGAGGACCAGGGCCTTCATGCAGAGGAACTCCTCCTCGGTAACCTCCAGCTTGCAGAACCTCTGGGCGAGCAGCTTCATCCTCACACAGTGTTCGTACATGCTGGACACTTGCATACGTTGGCTGGGGTGGTGGGAGGAAGAAAAAAAAAAACCAAACACAGTATTAGAGAGAGGAGAGAGGGGTGATCGGATACAAGGTGTGACAGAAGCAGAAGTGTGAAGCCAGGAGATGTTCTGGCAGGAACATACAGAGAGGAGGAAGAGGATTAATAGTTGTGGGGACAAGAAAAGAGGAGATCGGAGAAAGCGCGGCAGGGGTGAGAGAAAAATGAGTTAGATGGATAATGGAAAAGGAGAACGACAGATAGGCAGAGAAAAATGAGGGTCAGCAACACGGGCAGGCGTATCCATTAACCGCAGCGGTCACGGGCAGCCCTGTAGGAGTGACGGAGGTCTAATGCGCAGAGAACGCGTGTTTTGCTAATGTAACACAAAATGGCAGAAAAATTGAGAAGGCGCATGATTGGCTGTACGCCATCCGAACGCCGCTCACAGCAGTCCACCAGATTGCAAGCCAGCGGCGTACGTTTAGCGGCTCACAAAACGGAGAATACCTCTGTCACACCGCGCCACCTTAAAGTAATTTCTACTGGGATTTTACACCATACACCAACACAAAGTAGTGCATAATAGTGAAGCAGAACAAAAATGACACATCGTTTTTGAAATGTTCTGTAAATATCTAATGACTAAATAACAAACTATTTGGGCCTTTGCCCAAAGATAGAAACTGAAATTCGCCCATTTCATTTCTGCAAAGTAGCTTAGTTTCAGTTGTCTCTTTGAACAGCGCCTCTCACAGTTTCTCAATCCTAATTTAGGTCTGGACTTTGACAGAGCCATCCAGACACTACTACCTATTTTGGTCTAAAACCCTTTGCTTGTAGCTTTGTCTGTATGCTCAATGTTGCTCTCCTGCTGGACGGTAAAACTGCCCCATTCTTCAGTCTTTTACAGCCTCTTAACAGCTTGTCTTCCAATATTGCTCCTTACAGCACGTTGCTGCGACCACCATGTCTCACTACAAATATACTGTGTTTGGGGTAATGTAAAGTTAGTTTTTGGCCCAAACACAGTTGCCCGACAAATTAGATTTTGGACTCGATTGACCAGAGCCAAAGGTTGCGCTAGACGTTTCTTGTTGTTTGTCATTTAGACTTTCTGTCATATTCTGTTTTTTAAATAATAATTAATTCAGTTTTAAATAATTGCATAACTGCGACTGAATTCTGGTTATTCAGTTGCATTTCATTTTTATTTGGACATTCAACGAGTTGAACAGAAAATCCAGATCCCGTCATACACCAAGCAAATGAGCACATTTACTTTTTCTCCGCAAAAGCCGCTGGCTGTGGCCCCAATAAATGCATCCAAACAATGAAATTAAACAACCCCATTTCATTTTTAGACCAATAATTTGAGTAAGCAGAGCCACTTCCCCGAGCTCTGGCTTTTGTTTTTCATCTTCCGGCTCCAGTTTGGCGCTTGTTGTAACCGCATGGTGAGTCAGGTGCAAATCATTTGGGACATGTGACTGACAGAAGCGGAGCAGGGCGGGGAGATGTACGCATTTAGTTGTCCAGCGCGCTGCACTTGTTGCAGTCTAATAAAATTCTGTGTCTTTCTTCTTTTCTTTCCCCAGTAAAGTAAACTGCCTACTCCTCTGTTTACACGAGCATTCACAACATAGCATTCTCTTTAGTTTTATCTGGTCTGTATGTGCTGCACACTTGTTAAAGGCGCCAAAGAATCCAGACCCGACCTGTCCATCCAGGTAAATAATTTTGTGCCGACAAAGCCCGAAATTCGCGTCGGGCTCCGGCTGTAGATCTAGACGCCAGCCTGAGCTCTGCCGCCACACTGGAAACTGGAATTAAAAGCAGCACTCGAATGCGTTTTGGAAGCGGACGCGCTCCAAAGCGTCCCGTCCATAACTCTGTCAGCTCCCGGTCAGCAAGATGCATTTAGTTCGGCGTCCATGTCAGAGCTGATGTTCAGAAGGATTTTTATTTTTTATTTTTATTGATTGAATTAGCTGGATGTACTCTTTGCGGAAAGTAAGTTTAAAATGTCCGCACGTCTGCACCTAGTAATCAAGGGTGTAAATTGTAATCCCTCAAAATGACGGCCGACCTTGAGATTTTTCTGTCGTTTCAAAAACAAAACAAAAAAAAAACTCTCAAATACAGAAAATATTCCGTCAACGCGACCCCTGACTCAAGTGTCACTATCATGGCTCGTGGTAAACATTAATCTGACATCGACTTCCTTCTCCATAAAAACCAGATTTATGGACTGCGTGTCAACACACCGCCTCAGCAACTCCTCCAAAGTCATCAGAAACATGCTGCCACCACCGTGTCTTTCAGTGGCAGAGGTACGCTCACAATGTACACAGTTAGCTTTTTGAAACTCATGTAAGCCACAAAGCTCCATTTTGGTCTCATCTAACAAAAGAAGCTACTTCCAGAAGTTCGCTTTCCCCCTACATCACTCGTGACAAACTCCAAACAAGACTTCTTATAGATTTGTTTCAACAATGGCTTTACCACTCTATGAATATGAATGCATTTGTAAGACACTATGTACATGCATATCACGCATTGAGATTTGTGATAAAAGCGGCAGTAAGTTTTTTTTTGTTGTTCTTTTTTTTTTTTGGGAAGTTCAAAGCAAAGACAAAAGACGAAAGTTGAAGTTAAAGACAGGTTTTTGGGTGGAGGCTGGAAGGTTGCAGCGCTTATCAAGGTGAACGAAAGCAAACATCTCAATGAGACGTCTGCTTTGGTAAAAGAGAGATTAAATGGAATAAATCATCAGAGGTGATCCCTCTGCGGCCACGCGTATCAGATGCAGAGGAAGTGCTAAGATCAGAACGCGCTTGTTTACCGCCGCGTCTTGAAAACGCACGAGTTTCATTGTTTGATTAGTCAGTCTTTCTCTGAAGCGCGTATTCCACCGTGGTTCTGCTTCCCAGTGACGGTGACAGGTGGAAATCTCTCGATATTTCCAACAAACCCCCACGCCGCTGCGATTATTACAACTCATTTCGCCCCAAACAAACTTTTTCCTCCTCCCCCTCGCACGTTTTCTTAAGACGAGGCGACAGGCTTGGGAAACTTTAGTCAACTTGCTCAACTTGCAACCAAGAACTCCTTCCAAGTTTACACGTCTGGGACGGAAAAAACTTTTTCGCACGACTTACTCGTTGAACACCAGGTCGGGCGCGAAGTAGAGCATGGAGCAGTTGGTGAGCGTGTAGGATCTCCAGCCCAAGGCGAACACCATCACCCCCATCCATGACAACTGAATCACCGACATCTGGTCGTCCACATGCAGGTCACGGAAACCTGTTAATAAAATGGACATTTTAGAAAATGGGAAAACTATAATAATAATAATATGAATAACATAATATAGACCATAATAATATCAAAGATCACACTGGAGACCCTGCTGGGCATTTTCATTTCTCTATCATCTCCTTAAACAAGAACACATCTCCCTCTAGTGGCTTATAGTTGAACAGGCTAGCTTGCTCTGCACCAGACTGCTTCAGTGTTTAAGGGATCGGCCTTTTTGTTTCTTTTTTTTTTTTTTAAAGTTTGCAAGCAGTTGGTGTTTTTACCTGCAGTAGACAACTCTCGTGGTTTCTACATTTAGTCTACGATGTATTTACAAAGATCTAATCTCAAAAAATTCACAATCGTCTGAGTAAAGCATATTTTACGACCGTATGTTTTTCTTTGGATGGTTGTACACACGGAAACTGAGGACCATAAAAATGACGAGCCTTTCTGTGTGAAACACATGAAGCATTTCCCAGTCTGAGTCTCCCTGAAATAAATGCAAAAACTGTATAAAAGGCAAAAATTATAGGCAGCACTGAAGCAGTTATGGGCCACGCCGCGTTGCAGGACAACATTTCATGTATACGTGGAAGCAGGGGCGTCGGGTGACGATAATACGCTGAAAAGAGACACATGTGCAAAATCTGTTTTGGCACGAAGCGCTGCGGTCATGTGACCGGCGATGTGCCTAGCACGGCAGCAGATTTACCATTCAGCAGGGGGCCTTTGTGGTGGATTCTTCAGGGAGATCCTTTGTTTTGGACCGGCTGTCTGCATTAGGGTCAGATGTCTGCACTATAAAATGTGTCAAGCGCGCCAACAGGCATGGAGAGATGATACCAGGGAGACAAATGTTAGTTGTAGGAGTGCTGGTGGGGGGAGGGGAGGCGAACTGTTTTTCAAAATAAAACATTTCCGAGTCTTTCTCCGACGTGGGCAACTCCTGATTAGTGACCGCTAATGTAAGAGAACGCTAGCTTTCTTACTCACATGGGAAATGCTTTACATGTTTCTCTCTCAGTTCATGTTTCACTCTGAAATATTATTAGTGGTGCACCTCCTCCAACCTCCACTTCCTGTGTAAATAATCCTCAGCTGTTGGATAAATTACTGCGCAAAGGCAAAGTGAGAAAACTGCTTAATGTTTCACAGAATGCCAACATAAAGTGCTGTGATTTTTTTTTTTTTTTTTTTGGGAATTGGATACCTTCTGAGGTGGACCGTCCGGCCCGTATTTACACCGAATGAAAATGCCTCGAGAGTTATCTGCTGCAGGTGAGATATTAACGGCTTATAACCTTTTATAATTACCTCTTAAACTGAAACCCAACCCTTTCGAGGTCACGCACCGAGCTAAAAGATACTTCGCGATTCTCGTGCCAGCTTTCGAAATATTTTCATAGCCCTATAATCTGATGAGTCACTCAAGTGACTGCGTATCTGTGGACAGGTCCGACCAAGCGGTGCTGTTATTTATCACATATTGAGACGGAGACAGCTGCCGCAGGTATTTTCAGCTCGCGGCGCTTTTCACAAATAAACATCTGCCCCCTTCGTCCCGGCTCATACCGGTTTACCTGGTATTGCCTTTGCCCAGCGCACGACGGTCACCAGCTGTCTTTCCCCGAGCTCGTTGAGGCTGGTGAGCAGGGAGGCGGGGCTGTCCGGCTGGGCGGGGTCGTGCCCCGCGTTAACCACGGCGGGCTCGATGGACTGCAGGATGGTGAGCAGGGAGAGGCAGGAGCGCATAGTTGGGGGGATCCCTAAAAGTTGAGGCCCTGCAGGAGTTCACACAGAAACAAAAGCAGAAGAACGATTTATATATATATAAAGATATATATAAAATGGTCACACTCTTTGCAAATCTCTTTGATATTTGAGCTTGTGAGCCACTAATCCTCCCCACCTTGAGCCCTGGCAGCAGCATTTCCAGGCTCCAAGACAACGTTGTGCTTCCCTTCCGTGTCTCCATGCCCCCAGGCACCAGGCTGCTGTTCTTCCTCTCCCCCTCTCGTCTGTCCGGCTCCCTTCAGCCTACGGCCTACAATCACACACCAGGTGGAAGATAAATTGCTGAAACAGGAAGAGCCACTTACAAGTGAGCTCTTTCTTTTTCGCCAAATAATGTCCCTAAAGAAAACAGCAGCACGTGGTTGCTACAAATGAGGCTAAAGTTGCTCACAAGCTTCTTGTGATGCTTCCTATCATCGACACGTCGGTTAAGTTCCTCTTTGACGGCCAACAGGCAGACAGGACAGAAAAGCTCTTTTTGACCTCCGTTGAATTGAATTTGTCACGCTAAATTTTAGCAGGAACAGTTCTGCTCTGCTGAATGTTAGGCATTTGACCACACTGACCCATTCTTTATCCACGTGCGCAGGGAATACAGCATCCTGCTAAAGTGTTCATACCTTTTGAACTTGGAATTTTGCCACACTTAATGTGTTTTATTGGAGTTTCATGCGGTAGACCAACACAAAGTACTGCGTGTTTCTCGGCATTCTTTTTTACAAATAAAAAAAAAACACACAAAAAAAAAAACGCGAAAAGTATGGCATGCATATGTTTTCAGCTCCCTTTGGTCTGACAGGCCTAAATAAAATCTAATGCAGGAAATTGCCTTCACCTAATTCGTAAATCGAGTCCATCTGTGTGTAATGTAATCTCCAGCTGTTCTCTGAAGGCCTTAGAGGTTTGTTAGAGAACACTGGAGAACCAACAGCAGACAGGTCAGGGAGAAAGATGTGGCGTTTAAAGCGAGGTTTAGCTTCGGAAACGTTTACCTAAAAGCGCGGCTTAAAGCGAAAACCCCAAAATAGAAAGCGCACGTAGGGCAAAACTTCTAGAAAACGAATCGGAGAGAAGCAGCTAAAGGCCCCGACATAACTATAGAGGTGCTGCAGAGCTCAGCGGGAAGAAAGTGTTAGCTGTACTATTAGTGTTCTTAAAATATTTGGAAGAGAAACAATGAGAAAGCCGTAAAAGTTGTGTTTGGGGCGTGTCGAAGACATGGTGAACATCGCTCTGAAAACTCCACTCCAACTGTGGAAAACGGCGGCGGGATGGCATAATGTTTTGGGGACGCAGTTTTAATTGTAGGGACAGAAAAAGTTGGTCAGAGATGAGGGGAAAATAGATGGGAGATAAATTCGGTTTAGGTCAGTCCTGGAGAAAAAAAAACCCCTGTTAGACTGAGGAAGATATTACACTAAAGGTTGTTGTTGTTGGGGTACATTTCTCTCCTTTAGGTTTTATTGCCTGCAAGCTGCGTACCTTTCAGGCTCATTCCGGACATGAAGCACCTCTTTAGCCGACACGAGGCGCAGTTTTTCCTCCTCAGCTTGTCGATGGTACAGTCGTTCCGGCTGGCGCACAGGTGGTTCTGCTTTCCTGGAGGCACACCAAAAAAAAATAAAATCCACATTGCCTCGGCCTTTTACTCATAGCAACGCCATGTGGGTGTTTACTGATAACAAACTGCTTGGCCTCATAATGTCAGGTCACTGTGCCCTGACGGCATTAGAGAGTAGGTGGGTGTATAAAATTAAATCAGGGGATGCATACTGTAATTTTGATGTGCACTCAGGGATGCTGGCGTGCGTGTGTGTGTGTGTGTGGGTGTGTGTGGGGGTGGGTGTGTGGGTGTGTGTGTGTGGGTGTGTGTGTGTGTGTGTGTGGGTGAGTGTTGTGGTGTTGTTTGCATCACTCCCACCTGCAGCAGCCCTCTTGAAGAACACTTTGCAACTGCCGCAGGTGACCGCTCCGTAATGACAACCCGAGGCGTCGTCGCCGCACACCTGACACACTCTCCTGTCTGACAGGAACACGCCTGGGAAAAAATCCTCGTGCCTAGAGGTGCACACACACACCCCCGCACGCACACACCCGCGAGCACACACCCACACACACACACACACACACACACACACAAATTGTGACTGTTATAATGGTTAGCCATGGTTTAAAAAATGTTCCAGTTTCAAGAATCGCTAAAGTTTTCCGTCATGGTTTGGACCGGAGATGTTTAATTTAGGGTGACGCCATAAATCGATTCTAACATTTAATCGAATTTTTAAGATTCAATTTTTGGAAAATTTTGATTTATTTATTTGTTATTAATGTGGTTCTTGGGTTCCCATAATCCAAAGTGGCGTCAGCACTCCCAGGGCCGCCGTCTTGTGTTTTACAGGTTCTATGTGTTTGCACTTTGAATTCAAGTCAACATTACAACGGAGAATAAAGTCGGAATATTACAAACATACAGGAGCACTACAATTGAGTTGGAATAATACGGGAATAAATACGTAATCTTAGGACAAATAAGTACTATTTTTATGAGAACTCCAACAAGAAAAATAACAAAAAATAATTAGAAATGTTGAGCGCTGTGTGAAGTTATACTTTGGCATTAGTTTTAAAGGCAACACATAATACTTAACAATACTTTATATTTTAACTTAGCACTAAATTATTATAAGTAGCAGGAGTTTGAAACATTCATGCAAACGATTGGGTCTGTTTCGAAAAAGGAACCGTACAAACTAAGACGTTTCTTTCTAGTGAAATTACATTTTTACTGATAATATTCTGGTCTCTGACTATATTCTGAAGAGTAAACAAAAATGGCTCATAGCCTGGGCCTGGTACTCCATCATACAACTCACGGAAAAGATAATTGAAATAAAAGCCACTCTTTGAAAATATTTTCTGTCATATGTGTTTTCTATGACAGAAAACACATATGGGGGAGGGATCTGGATCTGGTCTGAAACAAATCGTAGGTTTTATTTTGAAGCCCTACTTTAAATAAGATGCCAGAGAAAGACCAGGAGAGTCTTTTTTCCAGCTGTAGAGTAACACAGCGCTGCCACCTTCCACACGTTAGCTGCACACTGCAATCAGCTGGCTGAAAGAAAGCTTCTACTATTTTTTCTCACGGGCAAGAAAGAAACTACAAACAATCATGATGTGAGCGTTAAAAAAGCACCACTTCTGCAAATTGCTTTATGGCTAAAGAGTATAACACAAAAAGTATTTGAAAAATGTCACCAAGTTTAATTTAGATTTATTTATGAAGTCTGCATGTCTAAGTAAAAGTAAAAATTTAACAGATAAGATTGTTATAATTGACGTGATACATTAATATACCATCAGTACAAAACAAATTGTTAGTTTCTGTTTTAAATAAAGCAACTAAATCATGTTATCATCTGACTGCCACCTTGGGTCGAAGCGCAGAACACAATACTGGATTCACAAGAGTACGACGAGGATTTTTTGGAGTGATATCTCAAACAGAACAAAGGTTTCATAAATCACAAGTTTTGTTTAACTTTTTTAAAATATATTTTTCATTCTGATCAAATTAAAAAGTCCACAAGCCCCAATTCAACGTAACGGTGAATAGAAATCTTAAATCAGATGCCAATTCTATAAACCAGCCAAAGCGAGCCGCCATATACTTCACAGTCCTTCCGCCGTGCACAACACCCCCCTTTCACACTGGCGCCCTGGGTGGTGAGCCGTGTTCCTGAAAAGCCGCCACCGACGAGGCCAGTGGATCTCACTCCTTCGGTAAAGTTTCACAAGCACATTAATAACATCCCTAGATTCTTTCCTTTAGCCATAAAGTTATTTCAGGCGTCTCAAGCCGGAATCAGCCGCTCGCGGAGAGGCGCTGAAAAGAGGAAGAGACGGATCAGCCAAGATCTAATGAAACCCTGCGCAGGATTACTGAGGCAGACACCAACTTAATTAGCCAGCAGTCGTGTACAACCATTATTTCTAACACTGTTTAAGCTCCACTTCATGTTGCACAGGTCAGTAAGTGATATCTTTTTTTTTTTCTTGTGCCACCCACTAACCCAAGGGCACCCTGGGTGGTGGGCCATAGCAAACCCTACTAATGATGCATTTTTGCTTAAAAAAATTACTAAAGCGTAAGTGATCACGCCATGACAGCCTAATGCTGACCAATGTCTGAATGGTTTTAAAAGATGCATAAACAGTGGGGGGAGGCGACAATATTAGAGTGTTTCAGGGTCCGTTTTATTACTTTCAGTCATAACATGCATGAAAAAAAGCATTTAAGGACACAGTAAATCAGATATATTTCTAGATTAAGGTCAGTGGGATCTGTTCCATGTGGAGAATTAGAGCACCAGCCCTTTAAATCCAATCCAATTACAACTAGTTTCCCTATCAGACAGAGCCGATGACACAAGAGATGAATTCAAATAAGATACAAATAAAAACTTGTGATTAAAGAATGCCACAGTTCTGGAAATCAGCAACCCGTGACATTTAGACTCTTCCACTCCGAGCAACAGGTGCTGTATCTCTTGTTTATGGCCACGCTGATACATTAACTCCCTGTCTGGAAGTCGGCTCTAGCTGCAGCACAAATAAAAGGACGTTTCTGGAAATTTTGGGGAGGGGACTGGGTGAACTTTGCTTCACAACCGCTGTATGTTGAAACGCAGCTCGGCCAAGGCCAAGAGCAGAAAAGCGCCAAAAAAAAAAAAGGGTTGGGGGATGTGTGTGGGGCAGTTCTCATGTAGGTACGCAGCTGCTGCTGCAGCGGGACAGGCCATGATTCCACAAAGTAACAATGCGAGTCATGGCCAATAAGGGGGGCACGGTCACGTTTTTTTTTTTTTTTTTTTTTTTTAATCAACACACAATCTATTGATGCCATGTGGCTTTTCAAAGAAAGGGAAATTGGGTTTGAAATCAGATATCAGGGGGTTTCACCACCACTGCGCTTTAAAAGTAAATGCCTGTCAGTAACGTTGCTGTAACGAAGCGTGATCCCCACCAACACGTTGCTCTTTTGTTTTCCACCATGCGCAGAAGGGATTGACTGATAGCCCGTGAAAATTAAAAGTGGCAGGACCCAGACCAGACCCGGCCCAAGACTGTATGGAAAACCCTGAACAAGAATTTCATTTGAGACCCCATTTCCAGGTCACGTTTCAATAAAAAAAAAAAAAAAGAAGAAGAAGAAGAAAAAAAGAAGCTGTAAATAAACTGCGGAGACAAGCCTGGGTTTGGTATTCGTGCCTGGAGTGCAGCAATTCAACGCACACTCAGCAGAGTCTGGAAGGGGGGGATTATTTACCTTTTAATTATTGATTAGTTTGTAATCACCTGGGATATAAAATATGACTTGAGCTCAACACAAGGAGAAGAAGACACGGTTAAGGTCAATTTAAAAACTTTAAATCGAAAAGAAAAATATCCACAGTATTTGTTTTAAAGGAATGCCTTTTTAAAAAAAAAACAAAAAAAAACATTTAATCAAAAGCAACTAAAAACGTAAAGTTTTGAGATGGTTTTTGGTCTGTGCCAGAAAATAATTCAAATCGCAATGAACAATATTTGATTTTTCTCCCCCCCTCGACACACACAGCTACAAAATCTGGCAGTATTTTTTTTTTTTTTTTTTTTTTGAAGATGCATTATGTTTGATTTCTTGGAGTTAGGAGCTTGGATCTGTGAACCCGTAATACAGGAGTTAAAGGCTCATGAAGCTAATTGTTGTGGTGTTAACAACCAGGAGGAGCACAAGCTGATAAAAATTTAACTAAGCACTAAAAGAACATGTTCACAAGTAGAGACTGCACTGCATTGTGTATGCAACAGGTTTCACGAGATACAAATCATCAAGTGTCCTAATTTATAGTTTTCATTTGGCAACTTTCCCCATGATTTATGTGCGGCAGCCATATTGGATCCAAAGTTTGGTGCTGCTGAGCAACTCTCCGACACTCCTAGTTGGAATTCTGGCTTAATGGGGCGGTCTTTATGACTAAGAACTTGGAAAATTCAAGTGCAAAGAGAAAACAACATATATTCTGCGTGAGAGGTCAAGAACTCTTGCGGTCCTCCTGGTGGCCTGGGTGCCCTAAGCAGTTGCTTACTTTGCTTATGGCGGCTCTGGAAAAAGATTGTCCTCTTGGTTTGAAACAAATAAAGAAGGAACTCAGAAGCAGTAATTTACCTGAAGCCGCGATCTGTGCAGTGCACCCAAACGGAAGGTTCAGTCTTGATAGTGGAAAAAGCGCTTTGCCCTTGAGGAATCGCGTCTGGGTAACTTTCCACTTGGCCGAACGCCTGAACCGTCGAAACTGGCGCGCCGCCTTTACCGCCCCGCTCACCTCTCCTGTACCACACACAGTCGCACTCTTGCCTGGGTCCGAAAGAGGTTTGTCCGCAGTATTTACACAAGAAACTGTGTCCGTCGTATGCGCCTCTGTGCGGCTCGGGTCGCTCGCCGTATGCGCGCTCGGTTGCGCACCACACACCTTGGGTCTCTCTGTACAGGTTCGCCTCGGCGGAGTAGGGGGAGTACGGTTTCAAAGATCCAACTTCAGTCACTTGAGGGGTCGTGGGAACCTCCGCTATCGAGTTCATGAACATGCTCGAGTCCCTGCAAACAAATCTGGAGATGACCGAGCCGCGCGTCACAGACTGCGCACCGTCCATGTCCCCCGAACTGAACTGATCCACGCAGCTCACCTGCCGCAAACCGTGGCATACCTCCCCAAATTCGTCCACTCCGAGGCTGCTGTCGGCTCGGACCAGCCTGCTTCCTTCCGAGCTCGCGCTTCCAGGCGTGCCCAACTCCGGCGCACCGCAGGAACTGTTTCCGCCGGCGGCGGCGGGCTCGCAGTCTCCGAAGGCGCTGCTGGGGCACTGGTTCAGACCGCCGAGCGGAGACGACAGCGGGTCCAGCCCCAGAGACACCGACACGGCTCGGCTGAGCTCGAGAGTCGGACACGCGTATGCATCGATGGTCTCCATGCGATCCCTCTCTGTCATCCTCAGAGAGTTTGCCGTCTCGTCTCGGTCGGGCAGCCTGGAGCGAAAGGCCATCTTCGGCTCTCGTCCTTGGAGTTAAAGCAGAGTGCACGGAGAGCAAACAAACCACTTCCCCCCCCCCCCCCCCCCCCCCCCTTCCCGGCGAGAAAACGCCTACTCAGTAAGACTCCACTCATGCGTCTCAGCGGATGGGGAATTCAGATCAGCCGACGACGTCGCTGAAGGGAAGGGACGTCCCGCCGATCCGATCCGCAAATGAAGCGCTGCACAACTTTTTTTTTTTTCTTCCCTTCTTTCCTCTCTCCCCGTGTCTCTTTCTTTCTTACAAAGAAACCATTTTCAAGAGCGGCGCTTCGGGTTAGGCTGTTTGCACGCTACTAAAATTAACCTCAACTGTAACCGATAGAGACAGCAGTGGGAGGACTTTGAACCTTGATTGGCTACACTGTCAGAGCTGCAAAGTGAACAATAACTCCGCGGTGCACAGGCGAGCCGTAACGTAACTTATCTGAGTGAGGGCTCGCCCCCCTGTTATTTGGGGGGCGAAAAGTAAATAGATCTCGCGAGAATAGCAGCGATTAGGCAGTAAATCCACTTAATGTCACTGTCCACACCTAAGAGCAAAAGACTGCAGCTGTCATACTTCAGTTGCACAATCTAGTTTGTCCCCCCTCCCCCCCCTCCCCCCCCCATCATTCCAAATGATAAAATCCCATTAAGTGTGGGCCGGATGAAATATTCAGCTAATAACGTCCGTGATCACAAAAAAGAAAAACAAAAAATCCTTGAACTGTTTTACCTTTTATGACGTTAGTGGATTCTGAGAGAATTTTCCACGATAGTAGAGGCCAGTTGTGAAGGGAAGTAATACAATATTATTGTTAAAATAATTTCATATTCAAAAGAAGAAGAGGGAAAACGTATTCATAAATGAATGAAATGTATTCCAAAACTGGATTTTGATATATGTGAAATGCTGCTTGAAGGCGAAAACTAACAGTGCATATGTCCCTCTGCGTACGCAGCCTCCGGTATGAAATTAAGACGATGGCAGCATCATGCTGTGGGTGATGCTTTTCCTTCATCAGGGACCGGAAGGCTGGTTGGAACTGGGTGGACGATGGTTTCAGCTAAATAAAGAGGGGAAAGGAAAGAAATCTCCAAAAAGACTTGAGAATGGGGTCAGAGTTCACCATTCAGCAGCCGGAGCTACAATGGAACGGCTGGAGTCAACGTGTAGCGGGTCATGTGTTAGAACGACCTAGTCAAAGTCCATTACCCGAATCCAACCGAGGGTCCGTTTGGTGCGAGTGATATTCAGAATGCCAAATTTGAGCGTTGCAGTCTTTTAGTTTAGTAAAAGCCAGTCCCAAAAACACAACGTAGAACACGTTGTTGTACAGCGGCAGCGATGCGTCGAATGGATACCCGACGTTTTAGAGTATTCTTTGGAAACATTTGGACACCGTGTATCATTTTTCCTTCCTGTAATAAAAAAAAAAAAAGAAGAAGAAAGAAATCATCTCTAGCTTGTGTTGGTCCCAAAAGAAATAAACTGAAGTTTGTTTTTATACTGTGCGACAACCTTGTGTATATTGAGTTTAAATGATTTCTTATTTACTTTTAAGAATCATTTTGGGGTAAAAAAAAGAGTAAAAAAAAAAAAAAAAAAAAGGGGTGGGGGATTTTTAGGTCAACACAAATGCATGCCACACTTTTCAAATTTCTATTCATGCCACGTTTTACAAAAGACAACAAAAAAAACCACTCAAGTGTTAAACCACAGTGAAATATAAACCGACATGTACCCAGGGTGCACTCTCTCTTTATTCTCTAATTATGACAAGCTTACAAGTGTGAACAATTCACTCATGTTTAAAACAATTATTGACGGTAAACCAAACAAATATAGCCTAATAATGTACCTTTGTATTTTCATTCATTAGAGGAGGGGAGGCGGGGAGGGAATAAAGACCCAACAGAACTGCTCCAAATCTTTGATTTGTATCCAAACACATTCATTTTTGCAAGACTGGGTAATAAAACTGTAAGTGCAGTGATGAGGAGATGATGCTGGGAACTTGGTGTTTTGTGTACATGAATGGCAAAAGTTATAATTGGCGACTATATGCCTCATTAGGCACATTGAAGGAGAAGCTCACTTTTTTTTCTCCTCTTAATTCTCTAAGACAGACAACAAGTGTAACATGGAATACCTGCAAAGCGGCTCAAAATCTTTTCCCGATCGGTCCACGGCGGGGAAATGTTTCACAAGGACGGTCGTTTTAAAATGGCAGCTCTGTGTGTGTGTGTGTGTGTGTGTGTGTGTGTGTAATCAGACTGTCCGGGACATCAGGCGGGGGAACAAAGGGCGAGAAAGATACAAGTTTCCAACTACTGGGTGGAACTTGAGACGTGCTTTCAGGGGGCAGTTTGTTATTTTCCAAAAAAAAAAAAAAAATAACAGAAAAAAAAAGGAGACGCCAAAGAACTCACAGCGTGATAAATTATTTTTCTGTCACATTCGGTTACATCGAGACGTTTTCCTGGGTAATAATCAGCCTCTACTCATCTAAAATCTCCACTTCGTCCTCGCTGTGCAGCGCAGCTCTGAGCCTTCGCCGTCTTACATGGACTCGAACTCGTCGATGCGCTGCTTCGTGTTGCCCTGGCGAATCTGACGCAGGGTCTTGTATTTGTCACGGCCTGCCCTCACGTTCTCAGCGTGGATCAGGTCATTGGGGGTCTTCTTGCTCTCGTCTACGGCTCTGGCCAGCTCGGTGCTCAGGAACTGAAAGCGAAAAAGGGAGAATAGAATCTTTTTTTTTTCTTTCCTTTTTTGCCTCATTCTGCGAGACTATTCAGCAACCTCGCTCCTCTCTCTGCCACACTCTCCCCCCGCCGAACCCCAGCCCCCACGGTTCCATCTGACAAAAAAGAAGAAGAAGAAGAAAAAAACAAAACAAAACAAAACGAAAAAAAAACCAACCTCTCGATTGGCGTCATTTATTCAGGTTATTTTTCATCCAGCCTGCTCTAAAACACCATATGTTGTTCAGATGGCGGACGAGATCCGCGCATTTGATCGAAAACCATAACAATCATGATGTACCATGAGTGCAACGATGTTTAATTATGTAAAGTGCACTTAGTTCTGGTGAAGCACAATTTGGAGGAGCAATTACTCTGCCATATTTACACAAAGAGTCAAAACCCGGGGTAAAAACAGGAAAGAACGAACCAAACTTTCAGAAAAATTTCAAATTTGCTTTTCCAAGTATAAACTGGTTGACACAGAACAGGAAATAAAGAACTTGCCGAAAGGGCAAGAGTAAAACAACTCTGCAGCCCAGTCTTGAATGGATTCGTAATCTCTTCTGTTTATCACAGAGGACAGCTTCGGTTAGTTAAATGAACGTATGATTCAAATAAAATAAAAGAAAAAAAGAAAAATGCTCATCAGCCGTGTCAACAAGCACTGCCTTTATTTGTGAATGTGAATTTTCACGTTTAGACATTGAAAACCGCACTTTAATGGATTTTATTAGGGTTTTGTGTGAATAAACAACGGCGTCATTGTGAAGCGAAAGGGAAAAATATACATTTTTTTGCTAATAAAATGCAATTTTCAAGTCTTCCCACAAAGACTCAGTTAGATTTCAGGCTGGGGCTTTGACTGGGTCAACCTCGCGGATAAACACAAGCCGCGTTTCCAATCATCCGTATGACTGTGCAAATTGGAATTAGGAAAAATAAATTTGCCTAATGGAAACACGTCCATTTCACAAAGAGTCACGTTTTTCTATAAAAAGTTTGTGCGCTTGCCTGAGGTGATTTGGGGTTTTTTTCCCATCTGTATCAAAACTAGCGATATTTTTCCAAAACTACCGTGGAACCACATTATTCTTTCAACGCACGAGTCGTGTAATCTAACAACAGGATGTTGCTTCCGACTCATCCCGTTAACAAGCGTATTCATGTGTGATTTTAATCGTGCGTCTCACCCCATCAGTTCAGGAAGACCTCCGCGTCTTTTCCATTTTTCAGTTTGTAAATTTTAGCTGCGTCAGATGTTCGAAACTTGGGATTATCGTTTATAACCCAGATGAAATTTTCTCCACAACTCCCTCACCTCTGAGGCCTTCACCGGCTGTTTATCTTGACGTAAAACTGCAAAGGCAGCAGAATGCAGACACACACTCCACACTTTTAAGATGTTTTTCTTTGCAAGAAACAACTGCCACGTTTTGTTTTTCTTCCGCTCCACAACGATCCAACTAGTTTGTGTTGTTCTATCATGTAAAACCCAATAAAAGCAGAGAAAATCTGAATAAGTTCAAGGGGTTTGAATATTTTTATTTTTTGGTTATGTACTATTACAGTCATGAAGTGCACTGTTCTTAGATTACTTTTATAAATAGAAAGGGCTTAAGCCTATGTGTTAACATGGACTTGTGCAGATTTCTCAGCTTGCCAACAGAGCTAAAGCTTTGTATTTAGAAAGAAGTAGGATTTGTCCCTCTTAATGCAGCCTTGTTTGGCTTAATTATGTTATCTGCTAATAAAAACTGCTCATTCCCTGTCTGCAACATTTGTCTCCCCTTTCAGCAGGAGCGCTTTCCTAATTCGCAAAACGCGGTTCCCAGAAAGTGCATTTCAAAATTAATTTGTTTAATCTCCTAAAAGCTCCATGCGGCTCGGGAACGTTTAACCTGTAGCTGGACCAGGACTCCTGGAACCAGTGGTGCTTGTTGCATGAACAGCGCCCTGGGCGAGCAGGAGCACCTCTTCCTCGCGCGCCGATGTCAGAGGAGCGAGACGAGGCAAGTCGAGGCAGGAGATTTAACAATAATTTTTTTTAAGAACACTGACAATTTTCGCTTTCATGTTGCGCAGACACATTAAAAAGATTCACGGTAATAATGATGATAAACATTTTTCTGCTCCTTTTCACCAACACAAGCGTAGGTTTCGTGGAGTCTGAAACGGGTTTTAGCCCCGTAGCCGCCACCCGCGACACGCTAGGCGCTACCCGACGGGTCCGCGGCGGACGCGGGTGTCGTCACGGCACTCGAGGGCCTTTAAAGGAGCTCTGTTCAGAGTTCAGTTATCCAGCTTAGTTTAGGCCAGTTTGAGTTTTTTTTAAAACTTAAAAAAAAAAGAAGAAGAGGAAAAACTGCAAAATGTTCACTAATGCTGAATCAGAAGCTATGAATCAGGGCCGCATTAGTCAGTGGTGGTGAACGCACCTCGTAAAAAACACCCAACGCCTTGGCGCGTTGGGTGTTGGCGCGCTAATAAGCAACAGAGACGTTGCTCGGCTCGTAAAAAAGGACGGTTAAGTACCTGCGACTCCTCCAACCAACCCAAACGGAATGGCGCCCTGGGCAGTGAGCCGTTTTTGTTTTGTTTGTTTGTTTGTTTGTTGTTTTTTCCCGAAACCTCTGGAAAAAAAACACACCCTCTCACCTTCAGGTTCTTCTGCAGCCGCTGGTTCTTCTGCGCCTCCGTCACCCTCTCCTCCTCGCTGCGGTCGCGGACCATGCCGGGGGCCGTCAGCTCGGCGCTCGCCTCGGCGCTGCTCTCGTCCGTCTCGTCGTGCTCGTGCATGTGGGGGTGAACAGAGTTCTGGATTTGGACACCCATTAGTTTAGTCTTCAGCTCGTCTTTGGTTCGCTCCAAATCAGCTTCTACCATCAAGGCCTGTCAACACACGGTGAGGCGCTGTGGTTGGAGCCTAAGACGTTTTGGAGTTGGCCTGCAGATTTGCTCCAAAAATATGGAGTTGCTTGATTTTAAGGAGGATCGTTTAACTTAGTTTGTTCTGTTTGTTACCTTTTGGATTCCTGCACTGCAAAAAACACAAAATCAAGTATGTTTGGCCTGCCTTCTAGTACATCTGAAGTAAGACAAAACTGACTTACAGTCAACTTTTAAGAAATATATCAAAGCTTGTTTTAAGTCAAGAATTCCTTAATATTGATGAAAAATGTACAAGTTCCACTGGCAGATTATGTCACTTAAAACAAGACATTCTTCCCATATTATAAGTGCTCAAATCTGCCAGTGTAATTAACACTTTTTGATCAATATTAAGGAATTACCTTTTAAAAACAAGCTCATATATCATGCTGAAAAGTTACTTGCTAGTTTTGTCTTATTTCAAGTGCAGAATCTAGACAAAAATAAACACTTGGTAACATTTAGGGGTTTTTTTTTTTCAGTGTAGTCATGATATGTTTGTATCTGAGCCACTTTATTTTCATAATAAGCTGGGACAGTTTTGCGCAGCAATAACTCCTAAGTTTTACATGCGGGCTTAAAGCAATATTTGCGCTCCGATTTGCTTTGCATACGCTTTACGTGGCCCCTAAATGAAATCTGCATTCGAAACAGAATCCCTTCCTAGATCAAACACCATCACCCAGGACTGCCGCTGACAGGACACAATGAAAACATACCTGCTTTCTGGTTCACAGTCATCTTCCACCCGACACGGACCTGCCGCCACACATCCCTCTTTCATCCTCTATCCCCTCTCTAGTTTTCTCTCACCCTTTTCTGCCATCGCTGCGCCTCCTCGTCCTTTTTCTTCTTGGCTTCTTCCAGCTGGGAGATCTTAGTGGTAAGCTCAGCCAGCTCAGTGGCCTGCACAAACCATGCACACAAATGGAGAAAGAGTTAAGAGTGCTTCAGATCTAAGGTCATTGTGCTCCGCTCGCGCGTGCGAAGTGTGAGGGAGAGCGCGAGCGCGCGTGCAACGTATTTACATGCTGGATTTTTTTTTTGTTTTTATTATTTATTTTGCATAACCGTAAACCTTTCAGTTCTGACTTTGAGGCCCAGATCTATAAATCTTGAAAGGTTTGGTTGTATTTCAGGTTCATCAGCCCCCGCCCCGCCCCCCCTTTGGCCCCCTCAATGCTTTTATTCTGTTCAACCAAAGATGAAGGACAACAGAATGTGCATTGTGCGTGAATACCAGGCCTTCCTGGCTCTTGATCTGGGTCTCGGAATGGTGCAGCAGGGCCGCTTTCGCCTCCACTGCAGCTCTGCGGTCGTAGTCCAGACGCTCTGCCTCCTCCTGAGCAATTGTTCTCTCCTTTTCCAACTCCAGGGCTCTGCGGGTCTGCTCTTCCAGCTCTAAAGCAACATCCCCACATGTGCAGGTCACACACACACACATACACAGAGAGGGGCTTATACATGGTTTATTCTACAGGAATCCTAAAAAAATTTAAAAAATAAAAAAATCAAGCCTGTTTAAACTTGTGAATCTGGATTCTTCTTTTCTTTTTTTTTTTAATGCTCTTTAGAAGAAAACTAAATGAAACTGAGGTTTGTATCGGTTTGTAGTGGGAAAGTCGTCAGACCGTCTTGAGCTCTCTTTGTCTGCTCTTCAATCTGTCTCAATCGTTCCATCAGCTCCATGGTCTCCCGGGCAATCTTCTCCGTTTCCTTCTCGGCGTTTTCTCGCTTTTTTTTCTCGCTCTCGAGCAGAGCCCTGACAAGGAGAATTGTGCATAAATACACATTAGAAAAACTTCATCTCCTGACAGTTTTCTTTTCTCTTCTTTTTTTTTTTTTTGCTTTTTGAAAGTAGAGAGAACACAAAGTAGACTGTAAAAAAAAAAAAAAAAATCAAATGAGAGTTGTGTTATTTAAGCCTCCTTTACCGCTCCATTTGCCTCTTGTTCTTCTCCTCCCTGGCCTGGGCCTTCATCTGCTGCACCTCGATGGTGTCGGGTTTGCGTCTGCGCATGTACAGGTCATGGTTTCCCATGCACAATGCCAGGATGCGTTTGTTGATGCGGAGACGAGGTACATAGAAAACAAAGTCCTGCATCAAAGGAATCAGCAAATGCTTTTAGCCATAATGACATACCGATATTTTTATTTTTTTTAATCCCCCAATAAAGCGATGGGTCTGGATCTAAAACGATGTTTTTTTTTTTGAAGAATTTTTTTTCTCCCCCCCCCACCACATCCCTCCCAATCTCTTGGATGATTCCCTAAATCTGGGCATGGAGTCAAAAGATGGGGCTGCCGAGGCAGAGCTCATGTCTGTAGATGAGATCAAGTAGCAGCTGCTGTTGAAATTCTACTCTCTGTAATTTGTGCTTTTTGCAAATTGATATTTTCACCAGAATCAAATGGGTTCTGTCACACCTCCTGTTTACAGACACAGTTAAAGAGATACAAATCTCCATGCCTCAGAAGGCAAAAAAAGAACAAAAAAAAACAAACTTTCCATTTAGTTATGCAAGTTCTAGCTAGTTAGTTGAGAAAGAGCGTAATTTGTTTTTCTTTTTTCTTCTTTTTAGCTCAATACATGAAGACGTTTCAAAACATCCGAACTACAAATATTGTGTTTAAGGGGGAATTTCATGTCATGGTGAATTCTTATTCCGGCTGCTCAGTCCATGTCCAGCCTCACCTCGTCTCCAACTTTCTCTCCCTAAACTGCCCATTCTTAGCCGTTCCTCTGATCTGCTCATTTCTAATCCTCTTCATCCTGGTCAGTCCTGATGAAAATCTCCGCTTCCTCAACTCTGACACCTCCAGCTCAGTCTCCTGTCTTGGTCTCACTGCACTCTTATAGACTTTCCCTTTTAATCTTTTCGATATCCTTATGTCACCTATCTCTCCGGACTTCTATGTCACAGTTTTTCGTTTTGTTACTTTTTCTTTTAATTCTTTTAAATCACATATCTGAAAAGTTTTGCATTATTTTAAGTGGGGTTTGTGTGCTTATTTTTTTATTTTTTATTTTTTTAAAGAGGGGGTATGATACGCTTTTCCCCAAAGATGCTACTGAAATCGAACGTATGCACTGTGTTTTTGTTGTGTTTTTTTTTTTTAACTTACCGGGGCTTTCTTGTCAATTGGCTTGATGACAAATTTCTTGTCGTTGAATGAGATGTTTCTTATCTCACTCCAGGGGAAGCCGATCTTTGGGGTCATCCTGCGGAAACATTAGCAGGCGAGTCGTTTCGCAGCAGATGAGATGTTTTGGTCAAACCGATGCGTTTTGACGAACTGAGGTAAATCTGCGGCGGTTTTCGGAGCCAGCTGCAACCTACTTGTCTTTCTTGTCATAAATGTTCAGCCCCAGCGCGTCCACCCCCAGCCACAGCTCGGACCCTTTCTTGTTCTTGATGTTGAAGTAGTTGACCCCGTACATCTCCAGGTCCTGGGCTATCTTCAGATACTCCAGCATTGCGTCCTCCCTGCAGTGATTTGCAGTTTAATGGCATGCCGAAACACAGGTTTGCTAAGAGCCCATTAACTCTCCTCGCACTGCGATCTCCCTACCTCAGCATTCCCTTGTGCTCTTGATGCCACACCTGGATTCTTTCCTCCCACTGATTCTTATTCAGCTTGTGCTGCTCCAAAACCCTGGTTTTATCCGGAAAGAGGACACACCGATTAGAATTCAGGTGACTGGGACTGGAATTAAGGTGAACCTTTTGGTTTATACTTATATGAACGGGATGCTCTACCTCTGTGGCAGCAACTTCTCTTTGGTGAGGTATCCCGGTACGTGATAATCTTTGCTGTAGTCTCCGTGTTTGACTTGCACTGCATACGATGCCAGGAGCACTGCAGTCTCGGGCGGACAGTATATGTCGTCGTTCAGGATGCTCTCCTTCACCTGAAACCGGGAGAAGAGACAAAGGCTCCTGGGGGAAAGGTACAATGCACTCACTTGTTGCCTCCCCGAGAAAACAACGCATGTGCGTAGACTCTGCGCCTTACAAAAAGTATTTGAATTATTCCTGTTTTGTCTCACTGCGACTGCAAACTTTGGTGTGTTTTCTTTTGGGATTTCAGGTGGAAATCAACACAGAGTGCCACGTTATTGTGAACTGGGAGGAAAGTAACAATGATCTCGAATGTTTTTACAAAAAAAAATAAAAAATAGTCTGAAAAGTGACATGTAGTTCCCCCCCCCCCCCCCCCCCCCCCCCCCCCCCCAATCTTTTTTTTTACTCTGCCTTCCCTAAATAAAAGTTGTAATGAGACCAAAATGTGGCTTTTTGATCTACATGCAAAACTTAAGACTATTTTGTAGAAAAGTAAAAACGGAAATCGTCTGAACGCAACATCCCCGTGACAAAACAAGGTGGTGGCAGCATCATGCTGTGGTTCAGATTTTCTGTAGGGTCGGGGAAAATACAAGGAACTAAACAGAGACATTTAGTGAACCTCCATCCAAAGTGTATCATGTAGCATCATACTGAGAGCATGCGTCTCTTTGTGAAAGCGTGGTTCTGACACGATGGGAGGTTGACGCCACGCTGTTTAAATTTTTATTCGTCGACGTTTTTAAAACAATATTGAATTTTCCTTATGTAAAAGTATCACATAAAAAAACGGATGTTAAAATATACTGACGTTTTCGTAGTCGCGGTGAGACAAACTGAGAAAAAGTGCGAGGTGTATGATTACTTTAGCAAGAAACTGCATGTCTTCCACATGAAACTGTGCTTTGTTTTTGTTTGGTCTTATACAGAACACCCATGTGGATTTAGAATTTGTGTGTGAGTCATCATGAAAGCCTCGCCGGTCATTAAGAGAGGTCCTACATCTTGTTTGGATTAGTTTTCTTTCTTTATTTCCTTCGTGGGCTACTATACATGAATATTAGAGGACGACTGTTGCTTCTGTTTCGACAAGCGAGATGCTCGACAGCTGGAGGACGTAATTCCTTTCTGTCGGGAGGAAACAAAGACACGGCGCGGTCCGACCTGCAGGAAGAAGAGGCGCTGCGTTGCCTCCTGGATCAGCTCCTCGGCTACCTCCTCCGGGTAAAACCTGGCCCTGAACTTAATCAGCAGGGGGTTGTTCTTCTTCACATCTTGAGCCGTCACCTGGGATTGATGCCCCAAAGTGGTGGAGTTTAAGAATAAGTAGATACTAATTAGCCTCATTAGGGTAAAACAAAAAAAACAACACAGACGTTTACACAAGCAGGGCGATACAAAGCCTTTCAGACTTTCAACTCACTCTCTTGTTCATCTTGAGCCAGGTGGAGAAGCCTTTGCTGTCCTGATACTGAAGGCCGAAGAACCATGTTTCTCTTAGTCCGATCGTCTTCACCACCTAAGCACATCCGTGGGTGGGATCAGGGTCATTCTTTGTTTTGTTTTGTTTTTTTCTAGCAGACTTCCTATCTGGTTGCAACACACCCGTTGTACCTGGTCAAAAAGCTGTTTGCCAGTCGTGCTTGGCAGGATGGCAAACTCCAACTCCGCGTCCATTGTTGTAACTCGGACATTGATCTGCCAGAGAAAACAGAGGAAAAGCTCCCAAATGTTCATAAGCGTGAGTCACTGGGAAAAGTGTTGGAGTGCATGGAAATGCACAACTGGGAGTACAGGGAACACTAATTCTGCGAGAAAATGGCTTTGTTCTATGCAACAAAGTTATAAGAGCTGGCTTGTTTACAGGGAAATAAGCAAAAAGAGAGTTCCTGTAACATTCCTCTGTTCAGTCAGGAGCATCCAATCACAAGAGGTTGGTGGGGACTACAATCAAAAAAAATGAGCCAGTAGTGCATTATAGTCTTAATTGAGAATATGGAGCTCCTTTTAAGGCAAAACTTTGGTTGACGGGTCAAAAAAAGTGAGACTACGAGCAGTTGTACAACTCTTTAAGACAAACTGTCAGAGTTTCTTAATCTTTTCAATCAGCACCTCTACATGTTTGACACTCATTCAGCATAAGCACACATAGTCCTACATAAGGAAGAACTTAGGTGGTCATCTGAACTAACTAGGAACTTATGAAAGTCATAACTATCTTCCAGGATTAGGAACTACTGGATAAAATGACAACAGCCCTACGGTAACCATTAGGCAATGGTAAAGAAACATTTATTGGGAGGCAAATCGGCGGTAATTCTGACTTTGTTCACAGAAGGATACAGGCAGCATCACTTTGCTTTCACCTCTGCAATTTCTAAGGCGGTGGTTGAGTTATCGGGGCCAACAAAGCTAAAGGGTGAAGGTGATTCGCCACTGGCTACGTTGACTGCCACCTCATTCGAATGTCTTTCAGGAACCATTTAATGACATCAACAGTCAATGGAAATATTGAATAACATCAATGCTGAAGTGTACAGTATCGGTTCACAACACGTTCCCAGAGGTTCGGCTTTGATGGGGTAGAGCTATAAAAAATGCCCAAAGGAGAGCCACGCTGAAGTTTGGACAGGAGTACGATCATCTTCACCGAGTCACGTTTCAGCTGAGCTCAACACATAGGCTGTCTAAAGGTTTTAACGGAGGCCAAGTGACACCTAAAAGCCAATGTGATTGATTTAGTGCGGCAATCACTGGGCACTAAAGGAAGCTTGCTTACTTGTGCTCCGGCAATGTTACCCAACTCTGAGGATTGGCTTTTACCAGCAGAAAAATTAATTGCCACACAGGTAGGTCCACCAACATGCAGGACCAAGCCATTCCATCTCCTGAACTGAAACACATTGAAAACTTCTAGAATATAACCAAGAGGAAGATGAACCAAACACACCTGAGTAGGCTGGAGACATTAATCGTTGATGTTTTGCACCAGGACTTTAAACGGCTCATTCTGACATACGTACATAAATGTATTCCCTTTGGGAATTGAACTTCTGCAACCTCTAACAGGTTATCTTCCGGTGTTGCCTTGTATTTACCTCCATCCAGCTACCTATCAACACTGTCCAACTTATGTGTTCTTGCAAAGAACATGCGTCACCACATCAAGATGGTGCCACCAATATGTTTTTACATGTAGTTGTCCTTCACTCACAGTATTTTGCATTTAGGTCAAAGGATTCGGTTTGACCAGAGCATCTTATCCCACATGCTGGGATTGCTGTGCCTTTCATCATGTGACAACTGCAAACAGGTCTCGTGGCATTTTTTTTTTCCCCTAGCCACTCTTGCATAATGGTTAGATTTGTTGATAGAATCAAGACTGGAAGAAAATCCTCATGACAGTTAAAGGGTTTTAAATGAACATAGCTGAGCTGCTTGGAGATTTGTATCATGAGTGGCACGACGTCAACCATAATGTGAAAGGCTGGATGACCAGTGTTGTATAGTAACGAAGTAAAAATACTTCACTACTTTACTTAAGTATATTTTGGAGTACTTCATACTTTCCTGGAGTATGAAAATTTTTGATGACTTTCACTTTTACTTCACTATATTTCCGAACTTAATTGCGTACTTTTACTCCGATACATTTTCAATGTGTGGTTTAGTTACTCGTTACAAAAAAGCGAGAGAGAGAAACGCAAGTGTTTTGACCCCACCTACTGATTAGCAAGTAGCAAGTAGGCTACCGAACAAAGTCCGTAGCCTGCTTGCCTGGGCTTGTTCATCACCACCAATAGGATACTTCTTCTTCTTCTTCTTTTCTATTATGGCGGATCACAAGCAACTTTAAGGTGCATACCGCCACCTACTGTACATGAGTGTGTAGAAGCATTACTTCATATCTATTAAATTCTACTTTTTAATTTTGTATTCTTAAGATAAATAAACAATGCTTTCCTTAATTTGTGAATATCTGTTATGTTTCCTTCATTTCCTAATATACCTTTAAGATTCCATTCATGCCCCATATTTCTAACTATTCTCTTTAATTCTTCCCTTTCGAGTTCATTTGACTTACAGTTCATCAATATGTGTTCTACATTTTCTTTCTCTCCACATCTCTCACATTTATCATTATTTTTCCTCCCTATTTTATAAAGCATGTCATTTAAGTAGGTATGACCTACTCTTAATCTACTAATTATTATTTCTTCTCTTCTGTTTCGTTCATTAATGCTTCGAATTCAAACTGACTTTTGTACTTCATATAATCTTCTTCCTTTCTTATCTTCATTCCACATTTTTTGCCATTTCTTGATTTCTTTACTTTTAATTAGGATACACCTGTTTCGCTTCTCCCATTAAACACAAAGCAAGTCTCGCAATCAGTAGCAGTCACATGGAAATTCTATCTTACAAAAACTCCCCGTCCAACTTGAAGAAACACATCGAGGTAACGTCTTATGAAATGGTTATAATCCTCCTGTTTCAGTAACTATAGCTTGGTCACTAGGCACTACTGTATTGTGAAATCTTGACCATAAATGAACTTTATTTGGCATTGTTTCAGTTCCACACGTGGTGTATTTAGCTTAGGCCTAATGTTGACTGTAGCAGGCTACCTAGACTCCTCTGTTCAAGGGGGGACAGAAGCCATAGCGATAGCAATTTAGACTAAATTTAACGAATATAGGAAAGGCATGCAAGTTCAAAACCAGGTTTACAGATGCCAATAAGCTGCATTTCCCTCCCAATTCTTTTTTTCTTTTGCATAATGACCAGTTGTGTGCACCACCTACTGACTGTAGCATTGACTGATTCACTGATTTGTGAAGTAGAGTAATCGTAACAGCTCTTTTTATTCATGTTGGCCGCATTTTCTGTACTATTTATTTTTCTCATTTTCAGCACTGACCTTACTTGAAGGGAAAACTTAAGGCTTACAAAAACTTTGTATTTTTTGTCCTGGAGGGTATACTAAGAAGCTGGTTCAGTTGTAAAGCAGGTTAAGTTAACCTTGTGCTATAGGTAAAGCACCTAATTTTCTTAACTAAATGATGCCTGCAGGTATATCTATTAGTAGGTTTAATTTTGCCTGCACTTGGTTGGGTACATTATTTTAAGTGTATTTGACAAGTTTACCAAAATATAAAAAATGTCATTCAAACTGCATTTGCTTTGTTTTACTTTTTACTTGTACTTTTCATTACATTACTTGAGTACATCCATTTTTACAGTAATTTCCATACTTAAGTACAAGAAGTTTCAAATACTTTAAGACTTTTACTCAAGTAACATTTCAGTCAGTGACTTCGACTTTTACCAAAGTCATATTTTGGAGAGGTACTTGTACTTTTACTTGACTCTGAGATTTCAGTACTTTATACAACACTGTGGATGACAAGACACACGAAAGCTCTGATCAGAGTTGATCCCACAAATATTGATTTCTGAACCAATTTCTTATCTAAAAAATGTGGAATTTAAAGGAGAAAGTCGAGAGTAGTTTATGAAATAATAAAAGATGTTCAGTTGACGTAAAAGCATACAAATGGAGGTCATTTTGCGGTTGCTTCTTACGTTTCACCTTGTTGTATTTGCAGGAGTTGCCACAGTCAGAAAGCAAAGAAATCAGTCAAACTAACCCTGTTTGCAATGAGGGCGCTTTCGGTTGGTCCCTGCTATTAGAGAAATTATCTCGCTTAAAACACTGTTATTATTTATAAAGACAATAATGAGCTTGCTAAGGTCCTCTCGCTAATGGACTAAATCCGACAACACAGTAACAGTAGGTGGGAAACGTTTGGCTAATATGTCATTTGTTTAGCCAAATACCTTTCCTCCAAAGACGCTTCCAGAACTACAACCCATCACAACGTTACAGCTTCGACTGAAAACACACTTCACCAAACTGTCATTCAGAGGTTTAGAGAGGAATGAAGCATAACCAAAATATGGATATAAAACAATAATATCTACTTACAGTTGACATTTGTGCTGTTTCTTTTTTCGGCAGCTAAAATCTTTCTTCACAGATTGTTGGAGCCTTTTCTCTGCAGAGTCATATGAAAGTGCTTGCAATACCTATAAGGATTACGGTGACTGAGAATAGGCCATTGTATTGTTCCTAAGTGCTGCTTGTTTAGTTAATCCAACTGCAACTCTGGCCCAGACATTTTAAAGAGGCAGGCTTTGCCTTCTCTAAACACCTTTCTCCTAAATTATCATAGGATGTGATTTTGTGTTGCTCATGTGACAGTTTTTGTTCAGCGCAGAAAGAAAATGGAAAATAACCGAAATGGATTTTCTGAGGATAGGGCTGCACACAATAACTAATGTAGACGTGGCAGGGGGCAAAAGAAAATCATCTTCTTTTTTTTTTTTCGCCGTAAAAGATCTTTATTCAGGGTTCCCAGTCTGCAAAAATCACACCTCATAGCATGTTCGTTGAACAAGACGGGGGGAAAAAAACAAAAAAACTTTCTAGTTTGAGGGAAACACAGCTTTCCGGCTTGTTGTTTGTGGAACATGTGGTGGTAGTATCATGGTGCTCATCTTTTATGGCTTCTGGGTTGTAATTTAGTGTGTCTTCGTCTTCTTGTTATTATTATTCTGATTATCATTATTATTATTATTATTATTATCATCTGCTATTTTCCTTTTCCAGGGAAAACTTCAGACAGGATTTTTTAAATGTGGTTTTCTTCAGAAATGGCCCATCAACAGATTTTTCTGACTGAGCTGTGTATCTTCGGACCTCCTCTGGTTATTAGAGTTGCGATCGATGCTCTTCCTTCCCAACAGTCCAGCTTACATGGACAGTTGGTGTGGATTTTTGATATGGGTGATAAAACTCTTAATCCAAGGCTCAACTGAGTCTGAGGGCCACAGGAGTGGGGGAAAAATAGAGAAAGGGACAGAAAAGGTCTTTCCTCAGTTAATCACTAGTCAACAGTGTGTGGGTGGCCCCCTGTATTGTGCAGAGAGGAAGCATGGTCAGAAAAAATGTGGGGTGCTGTGGTGGCGCAGGGGGAAAGCACAACCATGTGTTGAGGCCTTAGTCCTCGCGGCAGTGGTCGCAGGTTCGATTCCCGGCCTAGCGACATTTGCCGCATGTCTTCCCCCTCTCTCGTTACTCTGTTTCCTGTCAATCTACTTTCACTAGAGCCAACAAAACCTTAAAAAAAATGTGGCTGGCTAATGACAAAGTTGGTATTTCTAGGCTACACTAAAACAATGTTTTTAAGGAATCTGGAACGAATCTTGGCAGCTCTGGTTCAAAACCTAGTTTTTTTACGCATTTTTTTTTTTTTTTAGAGTTTTTGTGGCAATCAAGACAAGTTCAAATTGAGAGGACCATGAACATTGTCATACATATACTTATTCTGGTCTAACGTAGACTGATTCAAAGAATCTAGTTGTACAGATTCTTTGAAACTCAGTTTAGGTTTGTGAAACCTGTCTTTAAAACTGAGAGGAAATTGTGATACACTGTTTTACAGGTTTGGATTTATGCAAAAAAAAATAAAATAAAAATGTAATCACCTATGCATACATTCATGTGTTGATAGGTTTGCATTTGAGCTCCACTCTTTTATGACCGTTTGAACTGAGATGTTGTTTCAGAACCTCTCGGCAACTTCAAACCTGACGTACTCCTGTGTTTTTATTCGCAGTCTATTCACAAATGCTTTCTGACTAGCATTTAAATCTGTCACAGAATGGTTGTTCTTGTGCTGAAACTAAATTACACTTTTGATGATCTTATTTAGAGCTGTCAGAGTGGGGGTGTCTGGGACCAGACATTTCAGATGTTTACTTGGGGGTGGGGGGGAACTTGGAAAAAATTTAGCATTTTTTTCTTAGGTTTCACTAAAATGCACTCATTTGTGTTGGTCTAGGACATAAAATGTCATCATAAAAATGGAGACTTTTACAAGACACTGCAAGTTAGGCTCTGTTCCAACTCAGAACAAGTTTAAATGTGCAAAATAAAACAAAGACATGTTTAGGATTCAGCACTAGATTTAGGTCAGCAGTCAAATTTAAACAAATTTGTTGCTTGACCATGCCATCTCCTTTTTGAACAAAAGGTCAGATTTCCTTAAGTTTTATTCCTTCCACTGAAGCACGTGTTGAAAAGGAGCTCTAACACTGAGGTTTGTTTGAGGAAATGCACCAGTAGCCATTGTTCACCTGCTATAAAAGTGGGTGTATCGCAGGCCTCCAGCAGGACATTGTTATAGTGAAAAATATGGCTGCAGTACAAAGAAAAAGTATGAGAAGATTATTTTTTTGGTTTGTTTTCTGAAGCAAACATGTGCTTTCATCTTAAACTCACGGCTAGACTGACGGTCTCCAAAGAGGCAGAGTCAATAAGGTTGACTAAAAATGACCACATGCTAAAAAGATTGAAGCTGCAGCGCTTTGCTCATTGAGAGATTTAAAAAGGTATGAGCTGACTGAGAGAAAAAAAACAGGCAAAATTCCATTCAACGTTTCACAGATGATGGAAAAAATTCCTGTTCAGAGCTGAGTCCAAGGTAGAGGTTTAAACCAGCAGGAGGGAGCGTGTGTAAGGAGGCAAACAGGAAACAGAAGGATTCAGCGAGGTATTAACATGTTGTTGACTGTCATGAACCCCCATCTTGAACAGCTGAGGCTTTCTTGAGTTATAGCCCCACACTTTTTTTTTTGTTTCACACATTTGTAATTATAAATTGTTTCATTTGACGTGTGTCCGAGGTGCCTGCCCGCGATTCAAAAACACTTTGACCTCTTACTCTTTTCTGATGCTATGTTTCCTATTATCGCCATGTGAGAAATGTTCTGCTGGAAACCTGAAGCACAGTCATATATATAACAGGTGAATGCCGGGTGACAGTAGGCTTAGGTGATTGTGTCAGTGAAGAACAACCTCCTGCTAAGACCTTTCACTCACTAAATTACCTCAACATCAAAACTCTGAATCTTGGCCCGCTCCTTTTTTCAGGACTGGTTTAAGTCAGACTCATTGGAGGGTTTTGGAGCCTGTGTACGGTCATACCACGGCATCTCGATGGGTTTTAAACATGACCTTGACCATCCTGTTGAGCCATTTAGAGGCGGACGTGGCGGTGGACTTCAGATCATCAACCACTTGCACAACCCAACATCTCGAACTCATTGACTGACGGTTGGACATTAGCCCGGTAGTAGAAAAAGCTTTTTACGACGCTTTGCTTCGCATAGAGCGTCTGGGTCCTCGGCTATTGAGAAACAATTGCTGAATACTGTTGAAGTTTTGAATTTTATCCATTCGCCAGCGTTTGGCCGTGACGTATGTTATACGCCATTTTGACGCTATGAAGCTAACTGGAAATTGCCTGTGCTGTAAACAACCATCTTCCACTATAAAGAGAGAAGTGCCAAGCTGAACAAGATGGCTGTTGATGCTAGTTCGATATTTGGAAGTGTGGCCAACACGGACTGAGTGGCTATGTTCAATTCCTTCGCCGCCACTGCTAAAACTACAGGCAAACTACAAATCTAAAACAGCACAGAAAATTAGCATCATTATTTACAACTTCTCCCTCTGTTCTCAAAATACTACTACCAGGTCTGGCTGTTGGTAAGACATGTTGTTAGTTTTACAGCAGATGCAACACACTTTCCTGAAGTTTCTACTTTTGTATCGACAGTCCATAGAACCTTTTCCTCAAAATGTTAGGGGATTAACAAGACGGGTTTCTTTATGTGAAACATGAAATGGGCCCTTTGTGTTCTTTTTGGTCAGTAGTGTTTTTTGACTTTCCCCATCAAAGCCATTTTTGTCAGTATTTGGTCATTTCTTGTTGAATCTTGAACTAAACTTAAGTGAACGGCTCCCGCTACAGTTAGCTAAAGTCCAAAAAACCTTAGAAACTCTCCCAGTTTGATAAATGTCAATGACATTGTTTCTCATCTGTTCTTGAATTGTCTTTAGTTGGGTATTTAAGCAAGATGTACTGGCTTTTGAGATCTTTTGATCTACTTTGTGTTGTCAGCCAGGTTCTAATGAAAGAAGCTAAATTAAGGACAATCCTAGAGTTTTAAATATGAGGCAATCCAAAAGACTTAAAACTTGGAGAGAAGCTTCTAGTAGCCCTAAACCTATAACAAGGAATGGTCCAGATAAAACTGCTTGATGTATTTGATTTTAGACTAAAAGTACAGTCTAAATTCATTTTAAACATTAACATGTTGCACACTCTACATTCCTTGTTTGTACACTCAAACTCGTGTAATAAAGCTAACTCTGATTCTAATGTTAACAGACGCTTTCCATCCGATTAACTGAGCTTGAGCTATTTAAGCTAAGATGAATAGCCTCTTGCAAAGCTGATAAGAATACACCCCAGAAGACTTGGGGCTGTAATTGCTGAATACAAATGCACTCCAGACTTTTCAGATTATTATTTGTAAAAAGAAAAAGAAAAAACAGAGAAGAAAATAATGTATCCTTTTTGTCCCACTGTGTAGGTTATGTCCTCTTGTCTTTTGATCTGTCACATTAAATCCCATTGAAATACATTGGCGTTTGTGGTTGGAACCTATCAAAGTATGACAAAGTTCAAAAGTTATACTGCACAGCATTGCAATTTGATCGAAAGGAGAGGGAGCTATGTAATGCACATTTTACCGGATCACAAAAGTCCCCAAATATGTTTGCTCTCTTAGAAAAAAAACATTATAAACACAAAGAAAAGCAGCATGGTTTCCCAGTTTGAGCCCTGTGATGATGTGGAGTATTTAACTCCTTAATCACCTCTGAGTATACTGTGTCTTAAGAAAAGCACAGAACCTTCAGGTGTTACCATGGGGCCACTATTTAATTTCAGGTGGATTTTTCTTTCACAGGACGACATAAAAGAGCTGCTTTGCGGGGCGGGGAAAAAAAGGAAGCTCCAGTAGCTGCTATATTCTTTCAAGCAGTTTGTAACTTTGAAATGATTGTATTAAAACCATTTTTAAAGGAAAAAACATCAGCTGATTTGCAACAAATTTGATGTACTGTATGTGGTAACATTAACCATACTCCATTCAAGCATACTAATACTTTTATAGCCCGCAGAGCATCAATAAATATTTTACTGCTGTCAGATGTTCGCCAGCATCACACGGCTTGTTCCGTTGGGGATGTTCCCTTGAAAAAATAAAAAAATTCCAGAGGAATCGGTTTCAGATACACCAGAGGCACCGCCTAACTACGTCTTCTTAGTTGATCTCAACAGGAAGCTGTAATTATGGAAACAAGCAGGAAATAACCAATAGGAGTAAATGTTGGATAAGTTATTATTGCAAAATGTCAACACTGTGTTTTGATAAATCTTACTTAGAATATCTCAATTACTAAAAATGATTTAGTAGTTGTGAATACATTGGTGTTAATCTGTTGTTTTATACATGTTTAAGTATTTCCAAAATATACTGTTGCTGTTTTTTTTGTTTGTTTGTTTTTTTACCCCTGCAGGGGGTCTTTTTTGTGGGCTCTAGTGTCCCTTATGTGATAGTAGGCTGACAGGAAACAGGGAAGGAGAGGGGGGAAGACATGCGGCAAATGTCGTCGGGTCCGGGAGTCGAACCCGCGACGGCCACGTCGAGGACTGAAGGCCTCCAAATACGGGTCGCGCTACGCCCTACGCCACCACGGCACGCCCCTGTTGCTGTTTTTTAATCAAAGTTTGCAGATGTTTCTTGAACGTGTTCTTATCCAAAATTCTATTTCATACATTATATCAATAGGGTGTAGCATCTAAACTACACCCTAAGTATTGAACTACTGGGCGACTGTGGCTCTTTGGTAGAGTAGTCGTCTTGCGATTGGAAGGTTGTAGGTTCGATTCCAGCTTCCTCCTGCCACACATCGATGTGCCTCTGGGAAAGGCACTTAACCCCAAATTGCCTACCGATCTGCTTATCGGTATATAAATGTGTTTGTTTGTGAATGTGACTCTAGTGTAAAGCGCTTTATAAGTTCAGTCCATTTACCCTTTGCTACGTATTTTTAACCTTAATACGGGGGTTGTAAGATTAACTTTTCTGAATGCAAGTGACAAAACTCCTAGAGTTAACCTGAGAGAGAGAAACGTGTAGAGATGAAGGTGGCTCCAAATGTTCTGCAGGACTTTTGGGGGGGGTTGTTCTCCTAAAAATGCACTACTGTAGGTTTTTAGTGAGCTGTCTGTTGGGGTCACAATAAGGTCACCTTAAGACAGGGCTTCCAATTGTGTCCACAGTCTGAAATATCACACCACATTTCCCTCTGCAACAGAGATGACCTGGTAGCTTCTCAACTTATAAGGTATGTTTTATGTTCAAGACAAAAAAAAAGAAAAAAAGGGAGAAACATAAAGTTAATGAGGATTCTAAACCTGCCAGAGAATTGGATGAGGTTCTAGTCATCCCTGCTCCTCCGACTCCTGTTCAAGAACTGAAGTCCTCCTCTTCAGTTCACTCCAGCAGGACTTGAAGAGAAAGGTATTTGAGACATTTCCGACACTCAGTTATGAGACAGAATCCCCCTTCTCGCCTCATCTCCAGCAGCTCGCAGTGCACCTCTTGCCGAATTTCCTGGGAGTACTGACATCTAAGACAGAGAGGTTGCAACTGGGAAAGGCCACCTTGGTTTAAGATGATCCTTTCCCTGTGAGTACTTTGAACCCACAATTTTCACTTAAGTCTAGGAGGAGGTGAAGACATCCTCGAAAGAGATCGATAGACACCCCACCACCGCTTGCTGATGAAAGCTCTGACAGTTCTTGTAGAGAGGTCAACCTGAAGGAGGACTGACTCTGCTGCTACATGTTAATCCACCATCTCTTTTCAAACCCATGCTTGTTGTTGAAGTTCACTCTGAATCACCAGGAAGCGATGAGAAAATTGCTTCCTTCTCTGACTCATATACAATAAAACAGTCTAGCTGGTTTTTTTCATTAGACTAAACTGAACTCTGTCGTAAATCACATCATTCTCCACCCACTTTCAAAGCACTGCCATCAAATCCATTCAGCGTTCTATGATGCTATTATAGGTTGCTAAGCATAACATAAATTATATAGTCAGTTTATTCAGAGAGACTAGATCCTGGAATCCAGTAATTTAGAGGAAATATGAGGTTTGTATTTAGATTTTGCTAAATGCCGTTCCGTGTTCAGTGAATGGATTCATTTTTAAAACTGATACATTAACCACAACGGGATATAAAAATATGTATGTATGAATGTACAGTATATGTCTTTTCTATTGTGATGTTTTGTTTTTATTTTATTTCATCTTTGTCATTTTATTCTTTTCTCATTTTATATTTTCCATGTGTCCTTGGACAGCACTTTTGTGTCGCTTCAACCTGCTTTTAAAAGTACTATAAAATAAACTTGATGAGGCACAACTATGATCACTTAAAACAGAAAATAAATTAGGCAATGAGAATAGTTCTTAAAGGTGACCTATACTGCTTCTTTGAACAGGTTAGGATGGGTCTTTGGGCTACACAAAACATGTTCACTACATTTTTAGTTTTTTGGGGGTTTTTTTTGCAAAAAATCATTTTTAAATAATGAGATTTCAGTCTGGTCAGGTCTGCCTATTTTCAGATTGAGCTGTTTTAGGGCCTCTTGTCACTTTAAGTCCAAATAAGCTGCTGCTGATCACGCCTCTCGACTCAATGCTTACACTAGCATGTGAAAATGCCAGCAAACAGATGCGCAATTATACAACCGTACATCTTTGAAAAGCAGAAGTGGAGTTTCCTGCACAACAATCGAGAATGCAGCGGGTGGTTTACGAGTGGTAAGTCAACACCCAGACATTTGTCTTTTCCAGCAGCCATTGTACAGCACGGTAAAACCATCTGACCAAACGTGCTTTAGCTTCAGGTAGGGTTGCCAGGTAATGGCACAGTGCCCATAGATTGTGACTCAGCATTTGAAACTGTTCATTTTCCAGACCCCAAAAAACATCAACTTATTATTGCCAGAAAATGGCTGTGTGATGTTTCTAAGTGCGTGGGCTGTTTTTCAGAAGCAGCTGAGATACAAATTGAAGAATAAAACGTGAAAAAATGAAATTTGCATTGGTCCCATTTAAGAAAATCCCAGCTTGTAACCAGTCGACAGAACCGGAATCACCCGTTCTGTTTTATGTTAATTATCTTTAATTCTTTTAACCTTTATTTACCTTGGTGAGTAACTGAGAACAAATTTTTATGTACAATAATGACATGGTGGGAAATAGATGACACATATGCGGATCTCGAAGAGCACGGTTAAAATAAACAACAAGCATTAACAAAGCTGTTGAGGTCATAGAAACATTACAAGCAGAGGACAGAATTTAACACTAAATATATTATATTTCAGGCGGCATCTCCATTAAAATATATTTTTTAAATTTCTATTGAAACAAAGGTGCAGAGCCCAATGGATAGATACCTCTCTAAATGTTGGTGTAACTTTGGGAACATTGAGCATAATGTGTTGGGGCAAGCATGTGCTCTGGGGAGTAACAGCAGCTTGTAACAAGTTGCAAAGATAGGGCGCGGAAAGATCACAGACATTTATAAACAAACACAGACCAATGAATTTTTCTTCCTTTGTTTTACGGATGACCAGTTAGCAATAAAGTGTGTTTTACAGTAATGTGTGTGTGTGTGAAAAAAGAGGCATTAGCTATAAAACATAAAGAAGAGTGGCATAACATCAAGTCTCTGTAATGAGGGCTTTGGGACTGACCTATATAATATTATCGTAGTCAAACGTGGGATTGATAGTCATCTGAACCACATTATTTTAAAAAGGATTTGATATTCTTGATGCTTAATTGAATTTTAAGCAAGTAAGAATTTATTTCTTCCTCGTTCAGTTCAATGCAGATTATTTATTAAGTCACATTCAGATTTAAGGATGAAAGCCTTATGGTCGGATGAAATTCCAACACCGAAATCAGGTACAACATTATGACCACCTTCTTCACAGTGTGCCACATTCCACAGTGTTGTCTGTCAGACAAGATCATCATCTAAGAGGAAACGACTGGATAAACTCACCAGAAAGAAAAGGTCTCGTCAGGAAGTCCCTTCGACACGGTGCAGGGGGCGAGGGACCAGCAAAACATCTCTCTTGGAAAATTTCTCCCACTGCATGCATGATACTGTTACAGAACTGGAGAGCTCCCTCAGTGACGGGGTGTTGCGTCCTAAATGCACAAAGAAGTGTTATGGTTGGTCCTTCCTCCATGCAGCTGTTAGACTTTATAACCATCTCTACTTCCCAAAAAGCACAACAAACTGTTCACGTTACTGCTATTATTTGCACAGGTTTCCATATTTTATTTCTTCAAATATTTTGTTTTTGAATTAATATACAAAAGCTTTTACATTGTCTTATTACACTTGAACGTTTTGTTGCGTCTGCTATTTTTCATAACTATTATAGTTGTGGTAGCTGTTAGTATGCCTGCACAGAATTATGTTCTAAAATGTTGTCAGTAATGTTCTGTTTTTTTCCGTTCCTACAAAGAGGGGAAGTCCAACTCGTTTTTATTTTGGGCCATATCAAGATCACACATGTCCTCTAAGAGTTAAAATATTAACAAATAGCTATTTAATTTGGCAGAATACAAATAAACATTTCTCTGATTAATACAATAAAAATCAAGCACGAAACTTTTTCTTGAAGGTTTTGTCTATCTAGAGGGCCTCAAAAAAACTAATGCTGGCCGGATTTGGCCCCCAGGCCTTGAGTTTGACACATGTGCTCTAAAGGATTTATTGGTGTTCATTCATTTATTTCCATTTTCTAACTCAGCTTAACTTGGAATAAAAGTGATACATAATTCTGTTTTATTACACTCCTGTGATAGAAATATGTAGAATTTATAACATAATATCACGCTGTTGATGATACACCTGGTGAAATAAAAATCCCTGTGATCCTTATTTAATCATATCATAGTAAAGAAAAAAACTAACTAATCACGCCTGCAGATCGTAAATACATAGAGCATGACGAGGATTTTTACATGATGGTTCAACTATTTTATTTCTCTTGGCTCACCAGGAACACTCAGTGGAAACTCTAAGTCAACATTGTGTGTCTGACATTGCATGTTGTCTGTTTTGGTGGGTTTGAATACAATGAGAGTCAGAGATACAACTGTTCATAAGTGATTCTTACCGTAATTATTCTAAGAATCTTCTCTGTCAGCGTGGCTATTACCCAGTCAGATGAACAGGTTTATTTAGAGGGTATTGTCATCGAGTGCAGTGTTTCCGGTCCCCGGGGACCACTGTTCTGCATATTTAAGATGCGTCTCTGTTCCAGAACACCTGATTCAAATGATTGCATGACGTCCTCTGGATGCCATCAAGTGCTGCAGAAGCCTGTTAATCACGTACGTATTCAAGTCAGGTGAATGGCAGAAGGGAAACACCTAAAACATCCAGGGCAGCGGTCCCTGGGGACGGGAATCGAGAAACACTGATCCAGTGTATTTATCATGTAATGGTTTGCCATAGTATGCATGTAATTTAGATTAGGTCTGTGAGTTTCCCTAGGGTTCCTTGAGTTTCACTGTCCCGGAGTTCTCTAAAGGTGCTAATCCTGCTTTGAGTGGAGGCATTAATAAAGTACAGATAACTATTCCAAGCATGGGACTCTGCGGAACGCAGTAACTTAACTGGTGTGTAACGCAAGATTTTAGCGTAGGATTAATTATTAACACAAACATATTGGTAGTTAAATTACTGGGACAGGTTTCCTGGTGTGGCAACAATTTTATTGGTAAGGGGTTGGATCAACAGTTAGCTCATAATTGTAAAGGTGAAGAGAAATGTTTTTCTTTGTTGTTGTTTTTTTTTTAACAAATAAAATTTGGCAAGTGTGGTGTGCATCTGGATTCAGATGCAGCTGCTAATCTTTCTGGGGTGTTCCACTGTCAGTAAAAACTGCACATGTATACCCTGAAGTAATAACCTATTTTTTAATGCAAAAAAAAAAAAAAGGCTCAAATTGGATGTAAAGCAAGCAGGAGTTAAACCTCAAGTTTTATTTTTATTCTTTTCATGCTCTGTACTTATCTCCATCTATCTCCCTAACTCTCATCAGAGTCCCTGAAGAAATGCATCCCTCATATGCAGTATGATGCTGCCACCGCGTCCTGTCCATTCAGGTTGATGTACAACAGACTATTAGTTATCCTTTGTAAACAGAAAATAAAAGTCCAGTCTCATCTGACCAGAGAACCTCTCTACACAGTTTGTGATCCCTACTTGCCTTGTGATACACTTAAAAAGTAACTAGCTTACCTTAAAGAACGGCTCTATTTTTGTCACTGCTGAAGCCTGTTTAAGCTTTATAGTTCATCACCCTTGGTTGCCCTGTCAATAAGTTCTCCCACCTGAAAAATGTGAAGAAAGAAAAAAAAAAAAAGTAGTACACACGCCAGTTTTCAGATTTTCATTTCGAGAAAAAAAAAGAAAAAAAAAGAAGTGGAAACCGTTAACCATTGAGGTTGAAGTGGTGTGGATACTTTTCCAACGCTCTGTACAGAAAGCAGATGACAGAAATAATGGCTCCATAATTTATTTATCGTTTTGCCCTGCTCCTTTGCATCTGTCCTTTAGGGTAAAGGAGGTAGAAACTAAGTAATTTAGCTCGTGCTTTCTCTGTCGTCTAACGTTGCCACGGTTTCACTTTGCGCGCGCGTGCACCAGTGCGCGCTCACGATGGCTATTGTGGGTTTTTTTTTTTTTTTTCGTTTTTTTTTTTTTATCACCAGGAGACAACTGTGTGGCCTTGCTGGGGTAACGGAGCGGGTGACCAGCTGAATAATAACTAAGGGGCATTAAAAACCATGGCGGACGAACAAGAAATAATGTGCAAGCTGGAGAATATCTTGGAAATACGGTAAAGCGCAAATTCTGCCTCTTCAATGAATGTTTTCCAGATGTTTGGCTAGTGTTTCGAAGCGTTAAGTTAGCTAGCTTTAGCCGTCTGGGAATAACTCCCCCTCCCCTTGGCTTCGCTTTTGTTTCTTACCTCGCTAATATTAGCCGTTCTGCTTTGAATTAAAGGCGTTGTGCTGCTCTACATCTTCCATTATTCTGTCTCTGACAACGTGGACAGGCGGGCTAATTGTGTAACAAATACAGACGGAATTCGGGTGCTGAAAGCGCCTATTAGGGCTAATGCATCAAAATCCCAGATGTATCACAACAAATGCCAGATGTGCTCTGCTGAACTGTGCTAGCTAGGTCCTTAGCTTAGCTATCTGTCGTTTGGCTGGTTAGCAGAAGTGGACGGGATGGTGGGATTTTTTTTTCTTTTTAATTAGCAGCCTTTTCTTTAGAAACAGGTTTGTGCAGTTTTGAACACTGTAATTACAATTTACGGAATTGATGGGTCACTTTTTTTCTTTCTTTCTGTAAAAGATGTTATTGTTTGGGGTATAAATTATCTGACTCGTTCGTGATAGAGTAAACCTATTCAGAATCCTGATAGTTGGAGGGGAGGAAAAAAACCAATAAAAATGTGTGCCACGGGCTTGCAGAAACAAGACGATCCAGATGCAGAAGATTAAGTCTCGCCTAAAGATGGAGTTTGAGGCTCTGGAGTCGGAGGAGAAGCATTTAAAAGAATACAAACAAGAAATGGATCTCCTTCTGCAAGAGAAAATGGCCCATGTTGAGGAGCTGCGCCTCATCCATGCAGATATTAATGTGGTGAGTTGGTCAAATTCCTAAATGCTCTTGATGCCATAAACCCATTTGGTTATTGTTAAATAAAACTTCCAGCGGAGTTCCAGCCACTGAAAGGGTGTTATTTGAAAAATTCTTCATTGTCAATCAAAGGACTGGCATCTGGCTCTAAGTGGAATCCATTGTTTCAGGCTCTGAAGTCTTACCGTCTTTTTTGGCTAAAACGTCTGTATTAATCTGTCATGTTAGATGGAGAGCACCATAAAGCAGTCAGAGAACGACCTGAATAAATTGCTGGAGACAACTCGCCGCCTCCATGACGAGTACAAGCCTCTGAAGGAGCATGTTGATGCACTCAGAATGACTTTAGGTCTGCACAGACTGCCCAACTTGAACGAAGAGGAGGAAAAGCTCTCTCTGGAGTAAGTATATGCACACACTGACAGGTAAATACAACACAGCAGATGTTCTACTTAATGCGGTCCCTACTGCATTCACTAAAAACATGTGTCATCTTGAGTTTTCTTAAATATGCATTTTGTGATGTTGCAACCACAAACCTAATTCTGTTTTATTTTTTGTGATTGACAAACACATATTGGAGTATAATAGTAAGTAGAGAAGATGTAGAAGTATCCATAGTACACATAAAATATTTAAAATGTGATGTACATTTGTAATTAGCTTTGTAAAACAGCCTTCTTTTACAAAAACTGCTGCCAGTCCCTTAGGCTTTGCACTACAGAGATTAAGATTTTTGTTGCAGTATGATGTGGATCTGGACTTTGGAACAGAATTAACTCATTAATAAACTAAAGCTGCACAATATATCCAATCAAAACCACCATAATAATTTCATAATTTGCAATTTTGCAATTGCATAGAACTGCTTGGATCCAATATTTGATAGGCATGCATGCAAATATTCTGCATACTGACAGTTTATTTGGCCAGTGGGAGAAGCAGTCATTGCCCATGATGGCCACACTTGATGTGTATTTTGTTGTGACTGTGCCGCGGCGGGTATCAGGAAAAAGTGATTTACTCTGAATCAATCTGGGCATCAAATTATTCAGCAAAAGTATCCTAATGACATACTTGCGCTGCAAGGGAATCTAAATCATTCCCTGGTGTCTCTGATTGTATGATTACAGTAAGATGCCCTGTAATTAGCTCTTATCAGCTGCTAAATGCTTCATGACCAGCTTTTTCATTGCTTTCTTTCAACAATGTTTTCTTTTAAAGCTCCCCTTCCATAAATGCCAGATTTGTCGAGAATCAACGGTTTTCCTGTCAATGTATGTCTGCAGCTTTTGAATAAATTCTTCATCTGGCCTGTCAGCTGTGCCACGTTCTTTCCATTTTGAAATGGTGGATGGTGCAGTGGCCTGTGAGACTGTCAAAGATTTTGATGCAGTTTTGTGATTTAATCCTTCTTTGAATTTGCCCACAACTTTTTCCTTGAGCTGATTGTTCACTTCATGTAAGTTCTTCATCATATCATCCCAACAGAACAGCTGTGTTTACAATCTAGTAAGGTAAAAACCTTTCAGGGACAAAAAAAAAAACTGCACTGAAATTTGTGGCTGTGATTTGACACAATGTGAAAAACCCTTTACGGGATGCTGTAATTTTTTTATTATTATTATTCTACAATTAATTTGTAACAAGTCCTGGAGGTAAGATACTTTTTTTGTTATTTGAATATTATGTAAAAGATCTTGTATACAAAATGTCTTGATATTTGCGTAGTACGCTTTAATTCGTTTTATTTGCCTTTAGTATCATAACTTGTTTACTGCTTGCAGTGATAAAGCAGAAGCCTTACAGATGAAATACAGTAGGTTAAAAGTAATCCTTTACAGGGTTTATTTTAGCATCATGGCGCATTGAATATTTACAGCAATGGATGGCATTTTAATGTGCATTCCAGCTGACCTCATAGCTTTACGCTTTGAAGCTATTGACGTTCTGGTGTTTCTCAGGCAAGACCATGTAATCTTACTTTATGACAAGTCACAGCTACAGTTACCAGCGCAAAATAGTTTTCGAGACAAACTTGGTATGGGCCGACACTGAGTTAAATCTGACGCATGAAGGATTATAGAGTGGATATGGCTATATGTTGGCCATATAACAGACGTATTCCTTGTTGGTTCATTAGTGTATAATTACAGTTTGGATGTGTATGAAAATTTGTGACACTCTTTTGTGGGCTTTAGCTTGAAGGACAAATTCTGTGCATATTATTTTGAGAACACAAATTTGACACGCTTTATCGAGTTGCAGTTGAGTGGGATGTGATCTTTTTGCAAACACTGGTCCAAGAAGTTCCAGTTTGATTTTAATTTCAACTAAGTATGACAATACTGACGATAAAATGGCTAAGTTAGCGTTTATTTACTATGCTGTACACAATCTGAAGTAAAAATGCTAATAAATTATCGTGAAATGCCTTTTTTTGTGTGTGATTTAGGTGAACTGGTCCTTTAAAAACTCCATCCTTTTGATAGTGTTTTAAAACCCTTTCAGTTTCTCATTGGTATTTTCTTGATCAACTGGACAGTTCAGACATTAACATCCATCGAAAAACTTTCTTTTTTATCCTAATTTTGTCCAGTCTTTTCCCAGCTGTAGAAACTGCCAAAATGATGGTGACGAATGAGGCCATTTCAGGCTTCATAAAAATCCGTGTCATCCACAAAATTGGAGGTACATCAGGGTGGTCTGACAAGTAGGCTTCCAGCAGCACAAACCGCAGGCTGACATCCATCAACAGCAGATGATTGTACAATTTGCCGCTGCAAATCATAGTTAATGGCGCTAGAACATAGAAGTTAAACTCATCCAGAGTTTTTTTTGGACGGACAGACTTTCAGGTATCCCGAGTCCGGAGCGTGGGGTGTTGTTTTTAGTTTTGTCATCCGTGTTTTTGCTCTACGGGAGGAGTGCTGAAGTGTAACTGAAAGATATTCCTCATGAAAGTTTATTTATAATTGCCGTGTTTATTTACACTGAAGGCCACGTTCTTGTCTTGAAGTCAGTTTAAGAAAGAAAAACTTTTCATAAGAGATTTTTCTTTTCCATTTTACTAACCTAAAGAGTGCTACTATTAACAGCTGGAAAATAACATGTGAGCTTCCTTATAAGTAATAAGGCTCTTGAGATTTCTTGTAGACTAAAACACTCACAAAAAAAGTGTGCAGTAAGAGCCCTGACCTACTGCTGCTCCGTGGGCTGACAACATTGTTGGTCGGTTCACTTTGCGATTTGGCCGTGTATTGTGCACAGGCTCGAGTGATGAGTTCATTGCTGGCCAGGTGGTTGTTGTCTCTCCTTCCCGTTCCGGTGACATTCCCACTCGACTATCAGCCGGCCATAAAAGAGACTTCGAAAGCTGAGGCTTATGTTCCCCTGCGGTTTTTCTTAGTATATGCAACTCATCGCAGAAGCAGAGTGACAGATTTATGGAGTAATTGTAGTAAATAATAAAAGTTCCCTGCGAAACTGTATGACAAGAAAGAGAGAGAGCAGATTTGAAGAAAATGAAATCACACCCCCAAACAGCTTGCTGGGTACGTTTTAGGAGAATATCAGAGAGTGACATGTCGGGAGAAAAATGAACATTCTATGCCTCAGAAAATGGGGTGGGGGAGAAAATCTCCTGTGAAATATTAACCTGAATAGAAGTTAGAAGCTAAATATCAGAAACACATGTGGGTTATGCAGTGATAGTAAAAAGGCCAACATGCTTGGCACAGGGGTCACTCGTGTTCACAGGAAATGTAACACATTAAATTTGTTCTGTGAATGCACAAAGATCTGCTCTAGCCCGGACCTATTTTGAGAGAAACCAGAGAGGGTAATGAAAGGGGATATCACTTTTTTTTGTCTTTGAAAAAGGGCCAGTCATGCATAAAGTCCAAGGCCACATTTCTTTCCCAGCCCTCCCCTGCACACACCCACGTGCACCCCCTCACGCACGCACGCGTACACGTGTTAAGCGTGCTAACAGTCTTTTTTTAAATACTTCAGGCGTTTGGTCCGACTTTTGCATTAAAAAAACCCCCAAAAAAACGGTGACACAACTGTAATTTTCTTCTGCGTAAGATGCTCATTTTGGACTGGGGTAGTGTCAGCTGTGGGAATTCTAAGATCTAAATAAGATTTGCTTACCAGCTTTATTTCCTTCTCTTTTTTTTTCCATTATGCTTTGAACAGTTATTTTGAGAAGCAGAAGGCAGAGTGGCAGAAGGAGCCACATGAGCCCGCCATCCCAGAATCTCTTGCTGCAGCTGCAGCAGCGGCGCAGCAGCTTCAGGTGTCCAGGAAGCAAGACGCCCGGCAGACGGCCACCTTCAGGCAGCAGCCGCCACCCATGAAGGTATTCTCATTTAAAACAGATGCAGCAGAGATCAAAGTGCGTGGATAGACACCCTTTTTTTATTAGGTTTTTTTTTTTAGATATTAATAATATCTTTATAAGAATTTTAAATAAATAATTTATAAAGTGAATGCTATTTTAACACTATCCATTATCAGCAGATTTTCAATCTATTTTTTTTTTTTTTTTTTTTTTTAGACTTTTTTTTCATATTTTTTGCATGAAATAAGTCTTCAGTATGAGGGAAACTAGTACAATTGAAGACTTGTTTCCCATGAATAAGAGTCAAATATTTGACTGGAAATTACCAGTTTTAAGTGGTTCAGTCATAAGTGGAACAGAGGAAAATGAATCTATTAAGCCCTTTATTCAAAATGTTATGTAAAGTGAGTACAATGTTATTAACTGTGAGCATTATTTATTGGTTTTACCTGGTTTAAGTTGCATTTATTTCCATATTACCATTATGTACATGGATAAATGTGATCAAAGTGGAATAAAGCGATTTGTCCTGGTCCATAAACTCTCACATTAACACAAGCAGACACTGGGTTGATCAATGACCATCTATACATTTATATAATAAATGTATATTTTATCAAAAAACATGCATCCATTATATAAGCTGCCTGTGTTTCTGCAGTTTGCAACAAAATCTTATAAGAGGGCCCAAACCTTATATAACGGTTATTATCAAGTGCTTCCATACTTAAGAACATTTGGCCGTAAAAAGAATAATAATACAAAACTTTATTTGGATGTAAAGCAAACACTTTCTTCCCCCCAAACATACGCAGTTGAGTTCAGCTTAGATGGAGCTGAACTCAACTGCGTATGAAGCACACACACAAACACACACCCCTACACCCACACCCACACACACCCCTACACACACAAACACACACACAAACACACACCCCTCTGCTGACTGTAGCCAAGGGTTTTTACACACAGGAACATGGAGAAAATCTGTTTCACCTCTTGCTAGAAAGCTTTAAAATACAAAAGAGATTGTCACCAAAACGTCATCTAGATTCAAAATAATGTCAGCAGATTATTAATAAGAATGGTTTGATATAAGCTGACAAGAAAATCTTAATTAAGGACATTTTTATGCATTATTGCCTAAATAACTGAACTGTAATTCCTTCATTTAACCATAATAATCCAGAATGACAGCACCTCAAAGAATGCAGGGATTATTAATCCACTAAATACTTTCTGGTTAAAAGAAAAATCTCTGCACAACTTTTACTCAGAGCTGAACTCAATGACCATCAATACATTTGTGATAAACATATATGTTGTCAAAAAACATGATAGCAAATGGCCAGCAAATGTATTATAAACTACTATGCATATATAAGAAATGTTTGATAACAGATTTGTACAGTTTGCTTTTCACAGTGGAGTAAGTCCAGGGGTTTGTCACCAGAATGTGCATTAAATAATGTTTATGAATCCCAATCAGCTGCCTCAAATTAGATATGATAATAGAAATATTTGCATTCAAGTATAAATAGACCATCCAGGAGAGATTTAATTTTCTTTGTGTGCTGTTGATATTTTCCAGAGATTTTCATGAAATGTCTCCTGCCTTATGTGTCTGTGTTCCTGTGACAAAAAACACCACGGATAAAAGAACTACTACACTCTATTGACCCTGCCTTCACACCTCTTTTATTAGTATCTGGTTTAAGTGGCTGGAATGAGCACAACGCTTTGATCAGCAGGATGACTTGTTGAAGTTAAAGATCAGGGTGATGGCAAGGAGGCCGTCTAACCTCAGCCTTGGAGCACATCACCAAAGACGATATGTAATATTGGCATACTGGGATTGATAGCAAATATAACCGATTATGCTCGGATTAGCTAATATATCACTATTGGTTACCAAGGTGCTAATAGCATGTGAGCTAACAGTAAAAGCTATTTGCTATGCCAATAGCCGGAATGTGCTATTGGCAAAATTGCTTAACGTGAACTAAATGCAAATATCAGCATGCTAGCAATCAATCGCAAAGGTTATATTAAAGTTGGGCAGTATGCCACTGTTTGGTATGATGTTGGTAGTAAGCAAATGACTTATAACATGTTACCTAACAATAGGTGTCACTGTCTGCTACAAAATATTATCATTAGCTTGGCTAATCTGCAAAAATTAACATGGCTATCACTAGAAGATTAGCCAGGATTAGCTAGCTTTATTGCTAATAGTAGCTTATGCTGGTATTGGTTAAATACTTAAATTTGCTAATATGCTAATTTAAGCATATTAGCCAGTATGTCAGCCAACATTAGAGTTTAGATTTATGACCTGAACTCGACTCAAAATTCGTACCGGGTCGAGCCAAAATTATTTGCTTGATGATCGGGTCAGGATTGGCCTTGTGTCGCGGTTAGTTGGCCTACAATACTTGTAGTACAGAGAAACCCAAACGAGAATGCACAATATTAAGTTTGTTAATCTACTACTTAAGGGTACAACAATTTATTGGAGTCAATTTAATCTTCAGAGATTGGTCATCCGCTGATACTTACTGTACATGTGAAACCAATCTTATCCATCGATCTTGTCTACCTCCAAAAAGGTATAAAAATCAGCCACTGTCCTCTTTTGTTCTCTGCCCCACCAGGGCATGTTTGCACATTTTCAGTAATAATAGTCACCCTGCTGTTGCCAACTCGGCGACTTTCTTGCTATATTTCGCAATATTTAAGACAAAACAAAATCGGTATCGGCCAAAGTCGGAATCGGCAGGTCAGACTTTTTAAAGATCGGCAATCGGCCATAAAACTGTAATTGGTGCAGCCTTAGCCTTACTACTTATAGTCTAAATAGAGAAGTTGGCAGCTTACCCTATTGAGGAAAGCAAAAAAAGGTGCAAAAGTTCGTTAGACTTTAACAAGCACAGTGCATTGCACAATAAATGCGCACGCAGACCCGCCCTGCTCCGCTCCTATCTATCACACACACCAGATTATTTACACTTGACTCACACTGCAGTCACACGCAACGAGATGCTGCTTGAAGACATTACATAAAATCAAAAAACGGGAGAAGCTGAACTACTTACTCAAATTATGTTCTAAAAATGAATGCTCTAAAATCGTAATTAAAATAATATGTCAGGTTTACTTCGGACGCCGGCCTATAATTAAAGTTAATTAGTTGGGTCAGATCGGGCTTGGACACGATGTCTACGGGCTCTGGCCAGATCGGGCTGGATATTTTTGGCCCCAATCTAAACTCTTAACATGTACATTCTGCTAGCAGCTAGCTAAAATGCTTAGCTAGCAAGCTAAGATTAGCATAAAAGGGGCTTTCAGTGTATTAATTTGCAAACCTTTATGGTGCTTTTGTTAAACCTATGCAACCAAGAAGCCATGCAATATACTTATTGTTCATCAATGCACTACTGTCTGTCCATAGCTGTGGTAGCCACCAGTTAGAGCTTTCTAACTTCTAAGAATAGAAGTGCAGCAACAAATTGGCTTTTTAAGGCTTATTTGAGAGCACCCAAAAATCAACAAAGTATTCATACGACATCTACTTCCCAGGTTTAATGATTTAAAAGTGGATCTTGGTGGAAGATAATGATGGGTAGGTCTTGATAATTCTACTCAGAGCTGGTGATGTACCAATCTCCTGCAACCTTACATCAATTTGGATCCACTCAAGCACAGTTTTTGGTTTTTTTTAATAATCTGTTCCAATTTAGTTTGGCATGTTTGTTGGTAAAATATGTTTAAAGTGGGTTGCATTTGGTTACTCATTTACAGAAGACCTTTGTTTTCTATCGTTTTTATATCAAACTAATTCCTTTCAAGCCTGTAACTAAACACTGGGCAGTTGGTGCTTGTGCTTTGCTTTAATTGTGTGTGGGGTTTTTTTTGACCATATGTTGTAACTGTGAAAGACCTAGAGAGTTGTTCAGATTTGGGACATTGCAAAGACAATTTCCCAATGCGCCTCGGTGACAGAAAATTTGGGAAGTGCAGCTGAAATGCGAACACAGATGGAACACATCGATACTAATATTGTTAGCAGCAGGGTGTCACAGCACTTTTCAGTTACCTTTTGATCTTGGAGCTCTATCTCCTGGTTGTGATCTATGAACAAAAACTAGTAAACAACCTAAGTGCTGCCCTTACTTTAAACGAACAGGGCTTTGTTTAGGTCAGTGTAGTCATAAGTTTATGTTGCTCATCTTAACAGATGTTCTCACATCCTGTTAATGAGTAAATCCATAACTTATCCACGTAGCACCTTTTTATATAGGAAGAAATGCAAGTTTGGTTTCAGTGGGACAGTGCTTCACATCCCTTAAATTTTTTTGTTCCCCCCACATTTTGTCTTGTTACAACCAAATCCATTTCTTATCCTCCACACTGAGTCAATACTTTGCAGAATCAGTTTTTGCAGCAATTAAAGTTGCTTGCTTTTAGGGGGTTTTCTGCTATTCCTCTTTTAAAAAAAAAAAAACCTCAATCAGATTGGACGGAGAAAAGGATCTGAAATTCAACTTTCCACAAGCCTCTTAATTAGATACATCAGGATTTTGTTGGGCTGTTCTAGCCATTGTACAGTCTGTTGACTAATTAGGGGACTGATGGGAATTTGTTACGATAGGTTTGATTTAGAAACTCTCTTTGTAGAAGTAGCTGAATGAAAATGGATGCCACACTTTTCAGATTTTTATCAGTGACGATGCTGAAAGCCTTATATCGTTCTCTTCCCACAGTTATGCACTACTTTGTGTGGGTCTATCAAATTAAATCACTGCCAAGCACATTGATATTTATGGTCATAACATAAAATTTAATAAGTATAAGGAGTGTGACTACTGCCTGGCACCGCAGCAATCGAATCAGTCTGACCAAAGTCATACTAACCTTACTGGATTTATTACGTAAATCGGTTTAGGGAAATTTTACATGACTGAATTATTTCCTTGATTCTCCATGTCGGAACAAAAGCAGCACTCAATAAGTGTAGAATAAAGTTTTTGACTGGACCTCTTCTCTGCAGGCATGCCTGTCCTGCCATCAGCAGATTCACCGCAACGCTCCCATATGTCCGCTGTGCAAGGCCAAGAGCCGCTCCCGCAACCCAAAGAAGCCGAAGAGGAAACCAGATGAGTAGATCCTTGTCACAACATCAACTTCTCGGTAGGGTTTAAACTGCTCCGATCCACTGATCTTGGATCAGCCAGATTTATTCCCCCACATGACTGGAGGAAGGGAAAAAAAAAAAGGTCTGAGCTTGAGGACGATTTCAACACTCTCTGTTTCAGTAAATTGTCTCAGTATTGTCAGCGCTTAATTGTGGATTCAGTGATGTCATACAAGTCGTCTGTGTTTTCATCGCTTTGGATGTGTTTACTCTATGTAAATGTGTGACTTCCACCGTAGTGTACCAGCTCCCTGAATAGTATGTTGCAATAATGCAAAGTGAACTCATTCAAATACTGTTGCCATTGTTGCTCCTGTTTGCTTTTAATTATCTTGTGTAATTCATTCTTCTGCAGTGCATGCCATGACTATTGTGTAGTTTTTGTGACGATGTAAAATTACATGGTTTCTCTAAGTTAAACGCAGTTACACTATTGTTTTATGTTTACAGTCAAAACGAAAGAGGGAAAAAGATAAAAAAAAACAGCTAGTATGTTTAACTTTAATACTGCGAAAAGGAAATAAATTGATGTTTTGTACTAAGTTTGTGCCACGTCTCTTTCTTGTGTGCATAGAACAATTACTAGAGCTAAACATCTTGTGGTTTGGTGTTATAGTTTCCAAACATTACCCAAAATGAGACATTGTAAAGTGTGACATGCCACACATTTTTATGTCTGATTGGACCATTTTAAAACATGTAGATGCTTTGACGTCAACCTTTACATTAAAGCTCTGGCTGAATGATTTTTGAGCCCCATTTTCAGGTGTTTTTCTGCCTTTAATAGATTTCATCTAAGATTGCCTTTTTGCAATTAATCCACACATCCTTCTCATCAACTCTAGCCACCTTGCTGAAGAAGAGCATCAACTCGCAATTTACCACGGCATTGATGCATTTAGGACGACTTTACTTGTGCTCTAAGAAACTCCTGATGCTTTCACAAAACAACAGCTTTGAGATTAAGCTTCACGCAGGTGGAATTTGTCATAATGAGGCGACTTTTGACGATACATTGTCTTGTGGCGTCACAATAAAACTGGAGGGAAACACATGCCACACTTTTCAGTTTTTCATTTGAAGGAACTGTTAAAAAAAACCCCAAAAAACACAGCCTCCTCACAATTATGCTTTTTGTCGTAATATTCAGAAAAACAAAAAAGTTTAGAGGGTATCATTACTTTTATGGAGCCCTATAAACATTGCTAGCAAATGGATGGACTTAGCCTTTGTTTGAAGATAAAGAAGGAGGAATATGTTTGACTCCAGCGCATCATTGTGCCTTTCACTCTGTTAATATGCTGTCATGTCTGCAGCTATCTGTCTGAAAAAGGACAGCGAGGATTTGTTAAATGAGTTCCTGTTGCGTTTTTGTCAGGGTAACCCCTCATTTCATCTGTTGCCAGGGCAACTCCACGTTCTTTAGTGGTTGCTAAGGCAACCCTAGGTTGCTGTGACCGCATATTTTCACCTAAGAAGTTCCTCCCAAATCCAGCGAGGGCCGGAACTCTGCACCAACTCCCACATAAAGAGTCCAATGTAGCAGAGAGGAGACATTTAAACGGCAACAATTAAGAAAGTGTAACCTGTCCGCCAAGCTAATCTGTCCTTAAGTCACTCGCTCAAGTTTGTGTTTAGTCTGTCCTTCAGTGTCTGGAAGTGCAGTTGTGTCTTTTTCCTCCAGATAAAAGTTGCCAAGGCCAGTTAGGGCTGTTTGTGCTCACAGACCCTGCAGACACTGGGACGGGGGAGCTCCGCCCGCCTCCCCAGCCTGTCAGCACAAAGACATAAACAGCAGAAATAAGGCCTTCTATCCTCATAAAAGCTACAGAGCTGAACCACAGAAAGATGGCCTCTCACATGTCCATTCCCCTTGGACCGAACAGGGACAGGCGGGACATCCGGACCTTGACGCAGATTAAAGAAGGGATGGGTTTCTCCTTCAGTCTGTCCGGTCAGCTAGAGGCAGGTTGGAGAATGCAGCAAGCCTTTCAGTGTTGATACCATAACTTGAAATTATTCATCTGAGACGCCTCCTCATCTATTCAAAAGAGCAAAGAGAATTGCTTTTGTTCCAGACACATAAAGTCAAACTGCAGCAGTAGCTTTTAAAATGCCTCGTCTTCATCCCAGGGTTCCAATATATGCCTGGGATGAATGGATTTCTGCCACACCTTTTGGACAATTGTATGCTGGAGAGAACAGGGATATTCCTAAGTATATAAATGATCAAAACTGAATAAAAATACAAATTAAACTTCTGTTTTTTAGTGCTTCTCTTTTGTATTGTTTTTCCAGAAAGTGCCATTCATTCTGCACAGCTGCCCAGTCAAAAATACATACTCATCTCAGAGTTAAAATATTTCCTGTGAATTAGGCATTTTTATGCTTTTTAAGCTCTTTATTAGAATAGAGTAAAAAAAACAAAAAAAAAAACACTAAGGGATCAACAGAGGCAGCCATTAAAGAACTCATTTGGCTTCTTTTGGCGGTAACTTCGTTCACTTGGAAAACAGCTTTCCTCTATTTGCTACAGTTACACTTCCTGCTACAGGTGCGCCTCTACCGCCACCTGGCGGCTCATGAGGGAACCGGAAAGAGCGCACCAGTTTTACTTTCCAAACGGCTTTGTATAGCTCTTTTTATGCTGACATTGCACTGCCATAAACACGCAACACTCCCGAATAAACGACCAGACGCTGACATTTGAAGTGCTCTTGGAAGGAGGACCGAAACTGTTAAGTCTACACCCATAAAACCAAAAATAAATCCAGGTGACCCATATATAGTTCTGGTCATAAGAGGGTTAGTGAACTATGGCCATTGGGGTTTTGATCTTAATCCCCAGACACAAATAGTCTGAAAATGATTCGTGGCTTTGCCTGGAACTTGTTTGTTTTTGTGCAATTTATGAATCGTAGTGCACGTTACAGAATATGTCCTGACTGCTAAGCGCCATTAGTCGGAGTGGCGGCAACAGAACACCTTAAGGTTTTATTTGGAATGACAGATATATTTCACTAACTTGGCGTGAAAATGGAAAGTAAACATACCTCTAGGGAAAATACAGATTTCTTCTACAAGAAGTGCTCTCAACACCCCTCATTGCTATGCAAGCCAAAACATTCTGGAAATTGGGGGGGAAAAAAAGAGAAAAAGTCCAGTAGAAAGAATTTCATCCTTAGACATTATGCAGTAAAGTATGCTAGTACACTAGCAGCAAGTAGAAGTGCCAGGTAATAAAGAACACAGAGGTTCATTTCAAAGGCTTGGACTTAAAATGCTGCGAGTTTCACTCTCCACATGTATTTACTTCCCTCTAAGCAAAATGACCCACCATTCTCAATAATAGAAGTCTGAAAAATGTGGAATAATCAACCAGTTTCAATCTGGCACTCTAAAAAAGAAACTCCAGTGAGTCCAACTAGCTAACTATGCATGGCCCAAAACTAGGACAGTACATTGGATTCAATGAATACAAATGCATGCCACAGGTTTAAGGTTTCACTTAAAAATAAAATAAAAATGCAGCCCACATCTGCTTTTCCTTCCACTTCTAAATAAAATAAGCTCTAAATTTATGACACAGAAGTTTGAATCTTGTTTCTGTAACACGACAAATTGTGAAAAAGTTCAAAGGGTATGAATACAAATGTGTTGTGACACGTCAGAGCAAGAGAAGGATTCCTGGACGGCATTCAGCTGCTCCTGCTTCCGGTCCAGCTTTATTTATTTGTTTATTTATTAAATGCAAAGAAAGGGATAGAAATCCAAATATAGATTTTTGTATTTCACTAAAAGATTTGGCAATTCTACAAAGAACCGACACTATTTAAAGACGCAATGCAAGGAAATTAACCTGTGTGGTCAAAATGCGGTTAATGGTTTTTCATCTCATATCGAGTCTCTTGTTCTTGGAAAGGTTTCAGTGAGCTTGTATCAGAGGACCCTCGCGTGTCCGCACCCATTTCATCTGCGTCTTCTGTGTGCCCCGGCAAGTAAGCGGAGCTTCTTTGTGGGTTTGAACAATGCCGTAAATCTGACAGGCTGCCATCTGCGGCGGAGCCTCCTGTCTAAGCATGGGACAGTGAGAGCACGCGGGCCGGGCGGGAGCAGCTGACCGGATTCCCCTAAAGCCCCCCGCCGACGGCCTCACAGCTGACGGTTACTAAGTTAGAGGAATCAGGAAAGAACAACAACAAAATAAATCAATCAAAAGGGCCCGTTTATATTATTCACTCAGTAAGATGTTCTTGTCCACTCGATGAGGTGATTCTTTATTTTGGTTTTATGTGGCGAAGGAGGGAGGAGTCAGTCATGCTCTCAAATCACAGTGTCATAGCTGTATCACCTTTCTAATTATAAACCTGAGCCTTCACTCTCCCAGAATGGAAGTTTAGCCAGGCCCCTGCGTGGCCTAAAATTAGCCCCCCAATGGACCCCCACTAGTAAGAAGCCTCTACCACCCATATTGTTAACACGCACACACATGCGCACACCCACACACACACACACAACGGGCATACTGCACGTTTTACAACTCACTTCTTGGAGGACCTCTCTGTCTTTGCTTCCTACTTTAACAACGCCAACATCAGTGGGGCTAAAAGCAACTTAAGGTAGGGGTCTCGTCTCTTCTGAGTAATCTGTGAAGTTTATGTTCTACTGACACACACACACACACGCCCACAGAAAAACAAAAAGAAAGCAATCAAGCTGTTCACCGTGAGTAAATCAAAAATGATTTGCAGATGAAGTCGTCCTGACCCCTCCTTTGCTCGGAGTGTCGCGATGGCCGTGGGCCAGCCTGTCAACATGAGTCTGATGGACATATCGAAGATCTTCTCCCTGCTCCAGCCCAAGGAGGAGGACGAGGACGGCGAGCAGGCTCGGGCCTTGAACGACGCCGTGGGCGCCGACGACGCAGCTCTGCTCTCCGAGCTCCTCGCCCAGGAGGAATACCGGCGGTGCATCAACGCTCCGAGCGGCTGGGGGGTCCCGGTGACCCCCCTGCGCACCGCCGCTGCCCTCGGACGCCTGAGGTGCCTGGAGCTCCTGTTGGGGCACGGGGCGGAGGTTTGTCACCGTCGGCGGGTGTGTGTATTGCTTTTAATGACATAAATCGCATGCTGCGCTGTGCCGCCACCGGTCAACCCAATTAAGAGAAAACACTCAAATGGGAAAAGAAGTTGGCACCGATCTCCGGATTTATTTTGTGTATTTTAAGCCCGCCGCGATAAATAATTTCACACGAGTCGTGAATCAAACGTCTAAGTATAGCGGCGTGCGTGGCGAAGCAATTGCTGCACTTTGTTTACCGAGTGCCACTTCATACCAAAAAGTACAGTCGTCTCGGATGCCTCGGCTCGCCGGGGTTATGTTTGGAGCAACAAAAGCAAGAAAATAAATCATTATTTTAAATAGCCGCTGCATGATTGGTTGAGGAATGCAGTTTAATTATATGTCATATTTTTTGCGCAGAAGTTGAAAAATGAACCAAAAGCTCCCCAGAAGGGAAAACTATAAATATAGTTTGACCTCAGAATCAAATAAGCTGCCTTGCTTTGAAAAGTATTTGCAGCCTATGCAAAAAGAAAACTTCAAAAGATTCTTTGTTTTCGCTCTAAGTTGCAGCCTGACGTTAGAGGGGGAGGAAATATTAAGTAAAACCCACTTTTTGGTGCTTTTTGTCACGTTCTAAAGTCATTCCCTCGACAGAAACAGAGTTGCCTTGATTCTTTTCATGCGTGTTGCATGCATGCCATCCTGGGGGCATCTAAATGCTCGCTCTCACAAAACGCTGCCTGTTTCCACACAGCTCCAGTCTCCAGGCGAGCTTCCGCCTCACAGAGCGCCCCTCCCCCACGCCTTCTTCTTCTTCTCTCTTTTTTTTGTTGTTTTTTTCCCCCTCAACTACATCAGGCTTAGCAGCAGCAGCAATTAGCAAACACCTGGTGGAACTGAGAGTCTGCTGAGCGTTATTCGTTTGCAGTCGCATACGAGGACGTGTTTAAAGCGCCGGAAAGAGCAGAAGCTTCTTAAAGAGACAGAGGCGCAATTTCAAGGCGGCCAATCTCAATGCCAAACGTCTTTTTAGGTCGTTTTTGATATACAAGTCGTTTTGAAGGTAACATAGCTGAACGACTGTGCCATGAAACGACACCTGGATGTCGGTTTATATCACAATGTGCCTCTAAAATACATAACCGTCCCTTTAAATGGTGTTACAAAAATATACAAGTAGAAGGAAAAATCTTCAAAATGTGGCTTTACGTTTGTATTAAGGCTCCCTGATACCCCGAAATTAAATTCAGTGCAACTGTGTTAAGACTTCTCATAAGTACTTTGGAAGCTCCTTCATTTTACATGTACATTATTAGCTAGCAGTGCAGGGTTTCCCCCTGAAAACCTGCTAGTCCCGGTGGTATTAGCAGTCATCCAGCGGCCCACCGTGTTTTTGAGTTTTGAGACAGGAAATTTGAAAATATGACCAGATTATACCTGCACACCAACTACAAAGTCTTAATAAAGGCACATAAAAAAAAACACAATTATAGTAAATATACATATTTTGCACTTCGGTTGTTAGCATGTCGACCGGTAAAGACAGGAAGTGGTTGCAGAGTTTTCATTCCCCCTATATGTTCACATACTGACCCTACTGTGTTGCCATTGTAGTTCTATCCGTTTCACCAAACAGACACTATCACTGTTACAGTTCCATAAATAAACCTACAAAAAAAAAACCTGGTGGGGGCAAGTAAAGCCTGGTGGCCCGCCAGGCTTATGATACACTGGGGGAAACCCTGCAGTGCTAAACTGAGCATATAATTTAGAAAATCTCACCTGTTTTTAAGAGGTAAAGTTGAGCTTGGAGTCATTCCCAGATCTAAAACTCCCAACTTTAGAGGTGAATGGAAAGCAGCAGACCGGCAGGCAGCAACACTTGTTTGTCCCTTGTCCTCTGTCATCCTCTTCCTGGGTATTCTCAAAGGCTTCCTCACTCTGATTCTCTCTGAGAAGTTCCTGATAAACCACAGATCACAGGGTTTTTGAATAGCTCATCATTTAGGAGAGGTTTTTTGTTGTTGTTGTTGGGTTTTTTTTTTTTTTAGCTTTTTATCTTAATGAGCTTCATTGTATTTAACTTGGAAAGAATCAATAGCGAGATTTCTTTCTGTGTACCAAACTTGTGGCACAGTTTGAGAACAATGTGTGTTCTGCATGACTTTGTATCCACATCCCTACAAAGTGAACTGATTAGTTAGAGCCAACACTCCCAGTGAGTGAATCAGCAGTTGTGCTGCCCTCGCTGGTGACCATTAGCTTAGCATATTGTCCCCTCATTAGAAGCTCATTGTGCTGTGGAAGCCTCTCAATTAACTACATTTTTTCCCCCCCTTTTTTATTGTAACAAGCTGCCGAATTCTTGGCTTTATGCACAGAGCTTGCGCAGACTAAACTCTTCCCAAACTTGGACAAGCTGAAGAACTACTAAAACTGTTCACTTCGATACTGCATGCAGTTGGCAGGTATGGAGCTGTGCAGCACAAAGTTTCGGACTGCTTCAGTGTGTTGCATCTTTAATCAGGTATTTCTGACAATAAACATTTTATATTTATCAAATGCAGGGTTTTTTTTGTCGAGAAATCCATCAAATTTTGGCAAAGCGTTTTTCGATGAGTTTGGAGGTGTTTCCACCAATAATTTCAGTGTTTTGATCCCTTAGATATTTTGTCGTTTCCTTTTGCCTTGCGGCACGGAGCTCCATTGTGCCGGAAAAATCCGTGATCATCATCAAATTACTCCCGGACCATTGAGCAAAGTTGCTCTTGGAGGACATTTTGATCCCATTCCTTACTCATGGCAGATTTAATAGGCAAAATCATGAGTGAGGTCACTCTCTCGCACATAACAAGAGGCAAGCCCAAACATAAATTGTCTGAAGGCTTCAGTGTTAACGCTAGCATTCACCTTTTTCTTCCACAGACAATCATTTTCCCAGATCCAGAAGACAACAATCCTTGTGTGTCCTTCTGTATTTCAGCCTGTCCCCTCCATGTTTTTCTCCTTGAGGAAGAAACACACTAATCCTTAGTTACCCCTTTAGCTGCCACATCTTTACCCGTCTACTCCTTTTGTTGCAGAGCAATGACGGCGTTTTCTTCAAGGTAACCGAGGTTAAAAAAAACAAAAAAACGATTGACTTCAAACACAAACCAATCACATGTTCCAAAGCAACTCTTTGACCTCACCATGCAGTCACTGAAGTGATGCCAAGAGGTCACTTAGGGACAGGGTCAAAGCAGTTTAAATCAAGCTTTCTGGATTAGGTACAATTTCCAATTTCACTAAAGGGAATAATTAGAATCACCCTTTATAGCAACCTAGACGCAACTCAATCAACTCCCATAAGAACTGAAGGTTATTTCTGTCAGTCTCTAAACGTTTGGACATTACTGTGTGCTACTAGACAAATGGATCATAAATCATATTTCTGGGGGGGAAAAAATCTTATGAAACAACTTAATAGTTCCAGATAATTGGTTATATTTTGATATGTATGCTCTGAAAGGGCCGGTTGTTCCAAAATGCATTGATAAAACCCATTAACAAATTGTTAAAATATTAATAAATAGCAGTCCCTGCATTCAATAAGTAACTTTAACATTCTTTAAATTAAATAATATTATTCACATTGAGCAGTCCCTCCACGATTTTGTGATTTTTATCAAAATCGTTGATATGTGGTGCTACTGTAGAAATATTGGCAATATTTGCGCTTGTGTTTGATGGTAAATGTCACTTTTTGTTGGTGGCCACGTAAATCCCGGATTATAACTTGACATCAAGTAAATCTGAAGCAAAATTGTAGTAGAAGTAAGAAATGCTGCCACCTGCAGGTGAGCGTTAGCATCTCTTAAATCCAAAAGTTAGACCATTTTTGTGAAAGATTTGCTGTAAACTCAGTTGCACGAAAACGCTCCTTCGTTGTATTACACTTCGCTTCGTGCAGAGGGTCTGGGCTCTTGACCATTGAGAAATTATTTCTTTCTGGAGGTGTATATTGTGTTAAGGTTTTGAATTTTACCCAATAGCTAACTGTTGCCCTTGAGGTATGCTCCAGTTCAGCGTTATAAGCTTACCTGAAATTGCCTGCGCTGTAAACAATTATCCTCCATTGTGAAGGCTGTGGGTGTTAATCAAACATTTTGGAAGCGTAGCCAACACTGACTGGACGGTTTTGTTCACTTCCTCCAACGTGTTGCTAAAACTTCTTCTTCTTTAGATTTTAATGGCAGCATGTGTCCATTAGTGTTGCACTACTGCCATCTCTTGGATTTTAATACTTATCTTTTCCCAAATTCTCCTAATGAGACCAGTATTTTTTATGTTTATGTGTATATTTCCTTTTTATTGCTAAAACTACAGACAGACTACAGCACTGAAAATGAACGTCACCGTTCACAACCTCTTCTTCTGTTCGCTGATTGGCCCGGTAGAAAATCTACTGGAGGGAATCCAAGTGAAAGGGGGGAAAAGCCCAGACTGTACTGTAAGGTCAGGCTAGCTAGCCATTACTGGCGGACGTCGCATCCTTACTGTGGTGAATCGGTGTGTGAATGCAGGGCTTCAGTTTTATGCTTGCTCTACCCTCAAAGAACTGAATTTCCTCACAGAAAGTAACATTGCCCCTTCCTCCGCCCCTTCCTTCAAAATCCAGATAGACGTTTTGGATGTGAAGGCCCAGACGCCTCTGTTCACAGCTGTGAGTGGGAAACACTTTGACTGCGTGGCGGCCCTGCTGAAGGCGGGAGCCGACCCCAACGGCAGCCAGTACAACAACTGCTCCCCGGTGCTGACCGCCGCCAGGGAGGGTGACGTAGACATTCTCCGGGAGCTGCTGCGGTTTGGAGCCGAGGTGGACGTCCGGCCAAAGGTCCCCGAGTGGGCCACCAACGCCACAGCCTGCAGAGGGCCCCTGTACATCTCAGCCGTCTATGGACACCTGGGCTGCTTTAAGCTGCTCCTGCTACACGGGGCCAACCCCAACTATAACTGCACGGATGAGAAGATGCTGGCCAGGATCAAGCAACCCAAGACGGTTGTGGAGGTGTGTCTCCGTTACGGCTGTGGGGTGGAGTACATTCAGCTGCTGGTAGACTTCGGGGCAGACGTCTATCTACCTACACTCATTATTGACAAAACTACAAAGCAGAACGAAGCGCTACTGCTGCTGCTCAGAGAGAGAGGTGAGTCCGATACATGTAGCTTCTGGTATGACTAAATTAAATACTTCCTTCTGCAAATGGTTCACAGTTGTCATTTTTACCCAAACAGTTTGTCCCAAAACACTGATGTCACAGACTCGGCTGGCAATCCGAAGACACATCCCGTTTGCCGACAAGGACCCTGCAATAGACAGTTTGGACATACCTCTGGTCCTGAGGAACTACTTAAAGCACATAAACGCTGAACCTGAGTGATTTTAGTCTGAGTTTACCGATTTTTCTGTTGTTCGATTTTGCTTGCTTGATTTTTTTCCTCAAATTTCCTCAGTGAGCAGGACAAGACAAAAACTGTAGCAGCAGTTTTGTCCTGTCGCACTCCTTGAACTTCTCCACATTTTGTAGCTACCACCACACTTTAGTGGATCTTAGTCCGATTTTGAGTGATAGAGTAGAACACAATAGGGAATAATTAGAATGTGGAGGGGAAAACAACAATGCGTGGTTTTCTACATCTTTGACAGATTAAAATTTTAAAGATGTGGTATTGGTTTTATTCAACCCCTGAGTCAATGCATGGTAGAACCATCTGCTGCTGCTGTAACAGCTGCAATTATTTTTGTGGTACATCTCCAAAATACTGACATCTTTTGCACTATTTTATAGCTCAAACTCAAGTTTGACAAAAAGTAGAACATGAAGATCCATTTTCGTCTTGCTGTCTTGCAAACCCAGTTGGATTTGGTCAAGCTGTAACCGAGATATTCTGGCACAACTTGATTAAAGGTATGTAAGAAACACCAGTGTACACATTTCAGAATCTTATTTATGTCGTTTTCCAATCTATCCACAGTCATGCACTACTTTAATCTATCTCATAAAATAGAAAATATATTGAATAATGTGGTCATAGTCTAGTTGCAACATCTGGAAAAGTTCATTGTTGAAGCATCACGCAGGCTCTTTAGATCTCTTTGTGTGTTTCACCAACTAGGACAAAGGATTATCCAAATGGAGTCCATGTTGGAGGGAAAATGTGTGTAAAGTGTAACGCCGTGTCCGGCCACTAGAGACCACAGTCACACCGCACAATGTTTCTGTCCCCATTAGAGGCTCCTCATGGGCAGCTTGGATCATCCAACCATGGTGTGTTTTTGCATCAGCTTCAAGACCCCACTGAATTTAGACCCAACTGAAAAAAAGACATGCGCACACACACACACACGCACAGGCTGTCTGTAGCGCACCAGGATGTCTCAGATCTCCGGGAGCAGAAAAGAAGAAGAAGAAGGAAAAAAAAATCTTGCATCTTTGGACTTCAAAACATCAGGAAGCGGAGTGAACAGCCTACGATTCGGCGTGGCCAAGAGGGAGATACGTTTGCGTAACTCCCATTACTTATTCATCGCAGCAGAGTCATATGCAAGCTACCGTTTGTGGCTGGGAGTGTGTTGATTTTTTTTTTTTTTTTTTTTTATTTCTGTGACGCGATCGTGTTTATCTCATGTCCTTTAATCTTTCCTTTGTAACGTCTCCTAGAGTGAGTGTGTCATGTGTTGGAAACGGCTCCTACAAACAGGAGGTGATGTCACGCGACAGGAAACTCAACAACAATGCAACCCCGCCGTCCCCACTCTCACACACACACACACTGATGCCTCGACACGACGTTCTGTAGAGGTTTTATTTTCAACAAAAGTACAGCTATATCAGATATGGATTTATTTTTTTTCTTTACAGCGAAGTACAACATATTCCCAGTGCTTCTGATTACATCAAAACATATAATGTACATACAGTTGACATCTCCACTCTCCCATTCACAGTTTCTGGATTGAATAGGCATTATTTTTCAGGTTTTTATCCATTTCTACAACAAATAAAGGCCAGCAAGAAAGAAAGAAAGAAAGAAAAGTAGAAAGGAAGAAAGGGGGAAAAAAACACTGTTTGCATATGGTGTCAAAAAGATGCGGAGTACATTTTCCTGTGACAAAAAATAAAATAAAATCCGGACCACAAACCTGATGGTAATATACAATGAAAAGGTTTGCAAGTGTGGGGATTGAAGTCTTCTCGTCGTCACTGAACCACATGAATATATGGCTCGTTGAAGACTTTGTACCCTGACTACTCTGAAACAACACAGGACCGTATAATCAGCTGTGAGGAACTACTACTGAATATTCGGCGACAGTGCCTTGCAAAAGTTTCCAAACGTCTTGTACTTTTTTTCAAATTATGTCACATTACAACTAGAAACTTCTCTGTATATTATTGGGATTTTATCTGAAAGTTCAACACAAGGTTGTGCCATATTGAGAAGTGATGAAAGCACTGCTTATTATTTTTTATTTTACAAATAATTATTTTTTTCCAATATGGCCTGCATTTCTATACGAAACCCAGTTCGTCATACAGCCACCTGTTTGGGGTTTCTTGCTGGACAGAGAGCTTTTAAGCAAATGAGCTTAAAACAAATGCAAACATTTGTTTTAAAATCTTGCAATAAATTCTCAATCGGATTTAAACCCCGACTTTGACTGGGCCATTTTTTATATTAGTTTTTTCATTGTGGTTGTCCTGATGTAAGGTAAAACCTCCGCTTCAGTTTCAAGCCTGTTCTGTTTAGCTCCATCCATATTCCCTTGTACTCTAAAACGGATGATGAGAAGCATCTTCACAGCATGATGCTGCCACCACCATGTTTTGCTGTTGACAGTGTGTGTTATTCTTCACAAATATCACTCCGCACGTCGGCCAAAAGGCAAATTTTTGGTCAGGAGTACATTGCAAATGACAAAGTTTATTGGTGTTGTTGAATAATATATTTCTTTTTAGAGTCTCAGGTTTTAAATTAAAGTATTTTTTTCTGTATACTGACAAATTACATCAACGTAAAAGATGCTTATTATTATTTCATTTTAAGATGCTGTCATTGAATGTAAAGAAAGCTGCTTATTAATATTTTAACAGTTTGTTAATAAATAGTTTCATCAATAGTTTCTGCTACAACTGGCAATTTGAGGACAGTTGTGATCTTGAAATGGCCCAAAATGAAAATGAAACACCCCTGATTTATTTATGAAGGTTGGAGGGGTATCACAGATATGTCTGCCACACCTTTCAGATTTTTATTTGCGCAAGGCATGTATCATTCAACCTCTCAAGAACACAGCACATTACGTTGGTGTATCAAATAAAATCCCAACAAAGTCAATTAAAGTTAGCAGCTATAACGTTATAAAATGTGCAGAAGTTCAAGATGTTTTCATACTTTTGCTCGGCACTTTGTGCTGAACGTGGATGGCTCAAGTTAACTCTGGACAATAAAAACCAAGAATGACAAAAATCTAAGCGTTCTCTAATGGATTTCTGTCCGCTAACTTGGCTTATATGGGCAGAGAGACAGAAAAAATAAAAAACAGACCTCAAAGTGGACAGATGGCTGTCCGTTAGGACTCCTACAAGGTCAGATTGAAAGTTATATAAGAATAAACAAACCCAATATATACATTATTTAAACTGTTTGGCCCAAACTTAATGACCCTAATACTGATAGCAATAAATAGAGTAGTAAATTTTCCATGTCAAGTCATTACTTAAACTAGAGAGAATGATTTGAATGGGTGGATCTAGCTTTAGCTTGTGTAAAGAGGAGGGGGGGAGATTCCACGTGTTTTCATGTCTTCTGCTCTACTACAATCTATACACGAAACAGCCGCGATCAGAGCTAACTCCTATTTGGTTCACTGTTGTCATAGAAAAATTATACCCGTTTTGCCTCCGCTTGATGATGGCACTCCAAACAAAACACGATAAAGTCAAATAAAAATAACCAGCAGTCTGCAGCGTGAAAGAAAAGCGTGCTAAACGAAAAGCTACGGATTAAAACGCCCATTTTTCTCTGGGCACGGAGACCATCGGTGTCTGTCGTTTCACCTAACGGATGTTTGATTCAGCATGAGAGACTGACATGCTGTTCTAAGTGGCAATAAATAAAAAAAAAACAAAACAAAGCACAGGCTACAACTTTGGAGCGTGAAGTGAGCAGCACACAGGTGGACAGAGAAAACAACTCCCTTTAGTGAGATGGCGTGGCTTCACGAATGAATGGTTCCGCTATGAGAGGAGGGGAAAGAAAGAAAACAAACAAATAGAAGAGAAAAGAAAAGCGTTCGGAAGTTCGATGAACGTAAATAATCCGTTAAGAGTTGCCTTAAGTCTCATGCAAAATATTGGATGCCACAAGCATGCATTTACCTGGGTACTGAGGTCTACCGCACGCTAGAACTGAAACAACATTCGTCTCCAACGCAAAATATCCAAATATATGATCTGTTCTTTTTACACTATTTACAGAGTGTAGCAGATAAAGTTAAAATAGATGACTTCTTTCAATTCATAACTCACTATTAATAATATACTTTGAAAAAGTCTAACTTGAGTAATGTGAATCGGTTTCCTACTCTAAATTCAAATCAAATCCTCTTTCTGCGAGATACATAGATAACAAAATGGAACTCTACGTAGCTGGAATTAGAACAAACTTCCTCTCTGTGCAAGTTGATTGCAGCTATGTGAGTGTAATACAAAATAATAACAGTAATAAAGTGTTTCAAAGTGTTTCAGTCAGACAACACTGTAACTACTGGAGTGGGTGGTGGTGGGGAGGGAGGGAGGGAGTAGAAAGGCCTGACCAATTGTTGGATTTGTTGGAGTTTTGGTGCACTGGGAGTTGGAGTCGGGGGTTCGGTGGGGTGTGGGGGGGGGAAGAGGAATTCCCAGTGTGTGGACGAGAAGAAAAGAGAAAGGAAGAAATGCACCGAAGGGAAAATACATGACTAATTCAAATCTGCCAGTGAAAACTGAATAGATAATCACTAGTGGAATGCTGGAAGGCACTGTTAGATAGCATCTCTCTTCTCCGCAGCAGAACGGGCCAGCAAGTGATTGTGCATTTGTGTCGTGCGTGTGTGTGTGTGTGTGTAGTTGTGTGTGTGGTGTTGATCTGACGGGGCGGTGAGTAAGGGGCGAAGAGGGTGGTGGTGGATAGGTGTAGCACGGGACCTGAGGTTATCATGGCCTGGGAACCATTTCTTTTTGCTGTGCCAGGCATGAGAGTCAATCTTCCAAGACAATCTCACCGGGAGCCATCTCTACAGACACCAGCAGCCGACTCACCCCTTTCTCAACTTCCTTTACTGAAACATAAATTGCACGACATACAAAGCAAGCCTAAGGTCTTGTTTCCGATAGGTTATAAGGCCCGTAAGAAGGCAAACAAAATGACATAGAACAATATTTATCTCTTTCATAGCACACCGTAAATGAGTAGTGAAGATATATAATGATATATCACATTGCACAATTGTCATACTGTATATGCACTGTCCATCAGGTGGTAGAATCCAACACAAAATGTAGGTCTGAGGTCAAAACATGATCACACAGCATGGACAGATGGTTCACTTACATTCCTAGAGTAGAATTACACCTTCGTGATGAGTGTCAATCGGTTTTGTTTTTTTTGTTTTGCTTTTTTCTTTTCCCCTCCTCAGATATCCTCCCTTATCTGAACGCCTCGCCAGAAGGACGGCGAGGATCTCTCTCCCAAAGCAGCCAGAGGGACTTTGTTGATTAAACAAATCAATCTGATCGGGGATCGGTCCTTTGTAAATCACTTAACGGTTGCCCGAGCTAACTGCCAGAAACACGGATCAGATTTGGAAAGCGACGTGAAGGAAAGGGGAGTTGGGTGGGAAGATTCAAAGTGTTAAGAGATTAATGAATCTGTCAGGAGGGACGGTGCATGCTACAGATTAAATACACCTTTTCGTTCCCCCTCCCATCGTGGTATTGACTTTTTAAAAATCCGAACAAACTCCGAATGTCCTTAACCAGTGCGCCGGTTGGGATCCTGGCTAATTTCTCCACTCTGTAGCATTGCATATTTGTATCCCTTGTATTGAAATAAGAGCAGAAGAACTCAGACTGGATATATTTAACAGTGTGAACACTACAAAATCAACTCAAGAAGTCCGTTTTTTTTTTTCTTTTGTTTAGTTTTTTTTCTTTAGAGTGAGATATATATATATATTTTTTTGTTTTGTTTTTTCTTTTTGGACCTTGGCCGATGCATCAACTTGACTTTTACTGCTCATTTCTGGAGGTAGGCTGTGCTCTTTACCAAACACCCAGTAAGCTGCCAGCACAGTGCTACAGGGGTGGTCTCTGGGGAGAGTGGCGGTGGCGGTGTGGGGGGCTGTGACGCAAGGCAGGCGGACCATACCCGGCCTATCTCCTGCTCGCAGACGGCTCATCTGAGCGGGACGCGCTGAGCATCTCCGTGAGCCGATGTGAATACCCTGCCACGAGCAGTTGGCGAGAGGATGTAAATATTCTATTGATGTTCCGACTATTGATTTGTTCCCTGACCTGTCATATCATGGCCAATGGCAGGTTTCCAAAAGAATGAAACTCTTCCTCTGTGAGCCACCGGCTCACAAGAAGCTGAGCAGGTGGACCGGGAGATAGAGAGGACAAGAGGAGCAGGAAGGGAAGACTTTAAAAAAAAATAAATAAATAAAACGAAGAGGGGTTTTCATAAGTAAGGGATCCGTCTGGGATTGTCGAGCTGGGCGGATCCCGAGCCCATCGGGTTCCCGTGTCATCCGTCGAGCTCACATTCAGAGGGATCGCGGCGCGGCGAGGTCTCGCTCCCACGAGGACCGACCCAACTTAACCTCGAAGGCTAGCTATTTCCAGATGGTGATGATGATGACGATGGACGATGATGGGCTCAAAACGAAATCATTTAACAATCTTAATAACTCCAGAACATTCAGAAGGTGTGAATGTGTAGAATCGGAGGGATAGAGTTTGTGACAGCAGAGTCAGCTGGAGAAGAAGCGTGATGACGTTACTAACAAAGAAGAATTGTTGTAAAGGTGTGTCTTTTTTTCTTTTCCTCAATTTTGAAATTCAAGTCTCAAAGTCCTCTTGGTGTTTCCGATCAAATCATATAGTAACATTGGTTCTTAACTTCAGAGTCTCCTGTGTGTTTGTGGTGGTTGTATTTTCTTCATCATGGGACGTAATCATCCAGTGTTTAGTGCTTCTAAGAAAAATAGCTGGTCCTTCAGAAGAGTCTGTGTTTATTTCTTAAATGGAGCTAATCTACTAAAATTCTGCCAGAAAGGCCCCTGGCCTCTTTTGGATTGACTGAATTCAAAAACCTCTCCTTGTGCCATGTCCTCGGTTACCTCATACTGCCCCGCGCTGAGGGGGTCCTGCGGGGGCGGGTATGAGGGGGGCGTGCACCTGTTCACACCTGGGAAGGCAGGCGCAAATAAAAACAAGCAAGGGGTTCAAGGGATTTTGGGGGGTGGGGGTTGAAATAGGGGTAAGGAAGCGGTGCAGATCACAAAGCAGAAAAGAGAAGAAGAAGAAGAAGAAGAAGAAGGGAGGCAGCAAAGGGGAAACATCATCAGTTTCATGTATGAAACAGGCAAAACAACTAGAGATGCAGCGATAAACCGGCTGGTGGCCAGACTGTCCCGAAACAGAAAAATCCAATCGTTTCCCGATGAGTGAAAGCAACACTCGAACGCAACCGCATTGTGCTGACAACGAGACTATTCAGTGTGGACGCTGTAACTGAATGGAGGAGACCCAAACTATTTTCAGTATCAGACAGGTGTTTAAGTATGGAGTCAGAAAGAGTAGATTGAAAAGACAAATGTTTCTTCAATTTCAAAGAAAAAACAAGTTCGAGAGGGCTAGACCTCTTTTATTCTTTCAATCTTTTGGGTCTCATGCTGAGTTTTGAAATGTTGGTGCATTTTTGAAAATCACATTGTTGAAGTAAGAATCTGCATTTTCTGTATCCTATTGTTAATATACAATGCTGAACTCCATAATTATCTCTCTTTGACCAAGAAATAATAGTAAAAGTCTGTTTTACGTGACTGGTCTGTTATGTGGTACTGTAATATCACCTCTGCTCCTAATAAAATAAACTAGAAAAATGGTCAGCTATCTCTATATATCTATGATTCATTCAGTTTTCAAGTCAAAATGTCACACTGTTTCAGATATGAATTTGTTTTGAGGCCAATAAAGCTATTAAATTGTACATTTCTTTAATTTATGCTTTTATCCATGGGCTCTTTGAGAGTAACTACAATATTCAATGTACCGAAATGGTTTGTAAACTCGACCCAATTAAAAAAAACAACACTGAATTAAAAAAATAATTAATTGATTTAGCAATGTAAATAAAGCCTGAAAACATGCAATTTTACACAGAGATATCAGAATCGACTAAAACTGCTGTCGCCAGGTTCACGTTTTACACAAGTCGGAATTTGGCCACCAAACTTTTACCGGTGCATCTTGGACAACACAACATCAAGACATGCTTCACACTGAAAACAGGCACGCAGGCGAACAAGATTAGCTACCAGTTATCATTCCTGCATATTTAATCTTGATACGTGATACACTTTGGTCAAAACGACGAAAGCTGAATCGGCAGAAATGTGAAATTCAGCTGTAGCGATGACACAGTGGAGGACGGCGATGCTATTCAGACAAACTCTGAGGCAGCACAACGGGAGAACTGACAGGTTCCACCTGAAATGATCAAAACACCAGGCGTTTAGAGTCTGTTCTTCTGAGATTGTTGTCTGCGCCTTTGTTTGAATAGCACCGTTTGACACTTACACGCACCACACACACACACACAGGTGGAGAAAGTAGAGCCAACAGAAAGCATTTTAATATGCACTAATCTACAGTCTACGATGTCGTTGAGCTACAGTCTACAAGCATCACAGCTATGCTAGTAGGGATAAGGAATCAGAATTTGAAGATGAAATATTGAAAAAGTTGCCATGGCATCTTAGCAAAAAAAAAATCAAAGAGATGAGAAACGGTGTCTTCTGTTTTAGCAGTCGGAGAGGTTGGATCTATTTGTGTTAGTAGAGGCTGTTTATCTTGGATTGTCAAGATAATGCTTGTAAACAGATTGGACAGTGATTGCATGCTCCAGTGCCAACGTTATAAACACAACACCTTCCAATGCTGCTTAGCAGTTGCCATGGCATCTTATTGTGCTAGCTCTAAGGAAAACTCTAATGCATATACCTTTATCATTTTCAAACCATGTCCATACAACATGGCCCTCTTTCTCAAGATGAAATCTATAAATGAATCTGAAATTCAAGAAAGTACTTCACCTTGTGCCAGCCACGTACACATACAGCACTTAGAAACAGACAACATTTACTTCTCACAGACATCTACGGGGAGGGGATTCCTAGCATCAGAGAGAACATTCCAGCTCTAGTTATTACTTCATCGATACCTTAAATGGATGGTCATGCTTATCTGGCAAGAACATCAGTAATGGTAAATGTACAAACATCTAGCCTAGCAGTTTAAATGGCTAAATCTTAAAGGACTGATGCCAGCAAGTCAGGGCATGTGGGTGCTCCGTGCAGTTGGAGAAAAAATGGGTTTCTTTGACGTGTTCTTCTGCTACCGAGCTCACCGCTGCATGTTTGGTAGTTATCCCCGTCCCAATGACATGGACAAAAAGTGTAGTGCCGAAATCCTCGCTCCAGTTCGCCACGCCGTGCTGTGGCAACATTACGCTGCATTTACAGGCAATCGGAAGCTATACCAAACGCCTTTTAGCTCAGAGAGGGAGAGAAACGCGTCTAGAGTGCTACTATTAATGGAGTCTAGACGAGCGTGACACAGGACCCACATGTCCTGAAGACTGGGATCATCCTTTAAACTTCATGCAAACAGCCCTCTGTCTTTTCATTGATGCTTAACGGCTGCTTTTCCAACTTGTACTGCTGACTAACGCTTGACTCAGACGGAAGATGTTAGATATACAGCACCCTCCATGATTGTTGGCATCCCTGGAAAATGTGTGGGAAATGCCCTGAAATAAATTCATGCTTCTTTGCAGGAGAATAATCTCACATTTGAACTTAATTTGAAGTTTTTTAGTGATTGTTTTAAGCAGAATAACCGGTCCTGGAATTGCTTACACCCCTGGGGTTAATAGTTTGACTAGCCTCATTTGCCAATAGGGCAGCAATTTGCCTGCTTACTAAAAATAGGGAGAACATGCAGAGACGGATCTTTGACTACTCCTCTCTGCAGAACCTGGAGCCTGTTGTATATAATCTCCTCTCTTCAGCTCACCTCAGGTTTTCTATAGGACTGAGACGGCTTTGGACAGAAGGTAATTTTAGATTTGTGATTGTAGAACAGGAAAGGCTTTTTTTTTTGTCAACCAATGGGCATGTGGATAGTGTTCAGTGGAAGTTATGGAGACCTGGTGAGCCCAAAGTGCGTCTTGTTGCTGCTGTACCATTAATCATTGGAGGGGTTTTTTTATTTTTACTTTTTTACTTTTCTTATAATCCAGCTTGCTTTGCATACAGTAAAAACGCAAACAGGTCATTGAGACACTTTGTTTCTCAAAGAGTCACTTTAAACTTTTAATTGATGCTCTGATTGTAGATATGTAACATTTTAGGCCAGCAGCTCCTTACTTGTATCAAGATTTTACATTCATTTTATCAAAATTGGTAGGAGTGGCTTAAAAAACACCACAAGATAAACATAAAGGTCGGATTTTTCTTCCATTTCTCAGTGTGAGATTATGCTGCTGCAAAAAAAAAAAGAAAAAAAGAAATTGATTTATTTTAAGGTTTTTCACACGTTTGCTACTGGTGCCAACATGAGTGGAGGGCGCTGTAGTACGAGTAACCATAATCTCTTGACTGTTCTGGGTTACTGGGTCCAAGACTGGCCTATTTCCACTCAGAAACAAGGCATGTGTTAAACAGGGTGCAGAAAGTAAAAAAGGAGAGCAGGTTATTAAAGACAGAGTAAACAGCGATGAGAAGACAGAGTAGATCAGTGAGGAGAACAAAACAAAAAGGGAAAATCACCTGGTATCTTCTTGTTGCCTCACCTTTCTGTTTGGTCACCTTTCTCACTGTCATGGCTGCCTGTCGCTTCTGGTACTCCGAGATCTCAAAACCTAAACAGCAGCACAGGAATTTGGTCAGACATTAATGGAGGTCAATGAGAGCAAAGATTGTCTTTTGCAGAAGCAGAAACAGATTTAAGTGAGAGACAAATCAAAAATTTTCTGCAATCCTCATGACGCAACTTTTATGAGTTATTTGTTTCATCCTGAACAGAGTCCAGCAAGTCCGAACTAGTGTTGGTTTATTGCAGTGTTTTTTTGTTTTGTTTTGCGACTTTATATCAAACAATTGAATCTACACTGGAAGCTACAGCGGGTGTGTGATTACCAATTTTCTCGTCCTCTTGCACCATCTTCCGCTCTTCGTGGAAGGCCCTGAGCCAGCGGATCTTCTCTTCTGGCTTTTTGGCCAGGAAGATGTGGATCTCCTCGCTGTCTTTGTTGAACAACTTGAAAGCGTTCTTAACGCTGACGTTAAAGTCGTCGTCCCGGCCGTCGATGGCGTCCCGAACTTCGTAGCGATCCATGTCGATGCGGCCCTTGTAGTAGAGTATGTCCCGACGTATCAGGTCCTGGTGAAGAGAGAGAAGAGGGTTTCAGTAAGAGCAGCTGCTTTTCCTTTAGTCTCTTGAAGGCACTAAATCAAGACAATGCAGAACGGCGAGGTATAAATTGCACACAGGTGGACTTCTGAATTAGTCGCAATGAATTTTACTGGGTTGTGTCAAAGTAAATGAGGATAAATACAAATGGATACTTTCCAGATTTTAATTTGTAAGTAGGTCTGGCAGGATAACAATAAATTGTCCCAGTAAGTCCCAGTAATTATTGTGGTAAACATTAATGTTGTTTTGAGACCATTTTGAAGTATTATACTGATAGAGGTGTAATAATGCATGTTCATCCTCTCAAAGACCAATAAACTTTCATTTTGTAACTGGAAGGTGTTTTAAATATTCAAAATAAAACATGACAACCAAAAACAAAATGGAAATAAAAACCTCTTACAACCGAAGTCATCAATAAAATTGATTATAATGTCTCTGTAAACAAAATATTAATCACCAAAATGGAAATGATTGAGCTAATCTTAATTTTTTATGACATTAATTGATCAGGTGCTTATTACAACAGACGTATTTGCAGCAAAACAGCAAAATGTTAAATCCTGTTTTATTTTCCTCCTGGTTCAGCATTAGACACCTCTTTCTCTTCTTTATCTCATAAAATCCAAAATACAATACGATCTTTTCGAAAACGTGAAAGAGTAAATGCAAATTTGTTCTGCACTCTCCAAACCAAAACAACAATCCTTTCTTAGCATGAGCCTCTTTACCTTGAACACAGAAGGCAAACTTTTTATTAATTATTAACATAGAAAGATAAATGCAGATCTTGTGTCGATTATTATAATATGCGATGAAGAGGTACAGGAGTACAAAATGCTTCTGCTCTGATGCTACTTAAGGGATGGTAGGGTCTCGAGCACACATTGTATTGACGATGCTAGATATTAAATAATCAGAAAATAGACTGGAATTTATAATTTAGAGCATATTGAGGCAGAATCCACACAGGGAGGAAAAGAACAGTTACATAAAGACCCAACAAAATACCGGGGTTAATTTTGAGTGCCAGAGAGTCTCAACTGAGGGAACTGAAGGGTGGAAAAACAGAAGGACAACATGTCTATTCTCCTTTTCATTTTTTTTTCCATGTGTCTGCGCTGTGATGAAACTGTTGCTCCTCTGCCTGCGTTAATGCAGTGATCTGGCTCCTGTGTGGTGTGTGTGTGTGTGTGTCTGTGTGTATTTGTGTCTCCATCTCGGTGAGTGTATCGAGTCCATCCGAGCGTAAACATTCGTTTGACAGGAAGAATAACAGCCCAAGTGCATTAGAGCCCAAACGACCACAGCTCCCATTTTGTGAAATGCGCCGAGGATTTGAATGCGTCTTCCCAGAGGACTGGTGTGTCTCATGCAGCGTTATGTAATCTATTTTCAACTCCTCACTAAGGTTGCATGGAGTCATACTGCGTTCAAGCATCCCCTCTTCACCAGCCATGTGATACCGCGACTCGCTGGAGAACAAACTGGGGATTTATGTTTTCGCAGCCGGCTTTGTTTACACCCATACAAGCGGAGAAATAAAAAAGAAGTTGAAATAGACAAAAAAAAGAAGAAAAAGCGCTTACCTTCTTACAGAGCACCAGCTGGTGATCAAAGAGGAAGAAGACTCGCTGTTGGCTGCGTCCATACGGCTGATAGATCCATGACAACTCCCCGGTGTAGATAAGCTCAGAGCTCCTGTCTAAAATATCATCTCCCTAGATACAATCACAGAAAAACTTAACTAATTAAAGGGACACTGGTACTTAGTACACTTACAGTCAATTTACTAATTATAGCTACACTTTCTCAGCCTTTGGAAGGCACTTATGTAATGGTTTTTGTGGCTCTGAGGGAGCTTTCAGATTTCTGTGCTGTCATAAAATGGGAGCTAGCCAGTGAGTTGCAATTCGAGAAAAACAAAAGCATCAAACATGACCTTTAACTCACTTCCTCTTCTAGGTACTATTATGATTTTCTCTTAAATCAGTAATATCTATTAATATCATCATATAAAAACAGCTTTTGAAGACTTTTCTTTTTGATAATTTCAACATATTTTTACTATAATCTCTTCTCCTTCCTGTGCAGCAGTTGGTACGGCAACCCCAGGTAAGCATGGACCAGGTATCAGTATCAAGGTATGCAAAATATTTAAAATGTTACCGATTCAAAACCCTTAAAGTGTTCCATCAAATCATCCCTTTGGTTTAAATCGATTTAATGTGAAGTTAGAAGAAGTGCTAGAGCAATCACAGTTTTCACTGGTTTTATGGAGAACAGGATAATGTATAACGTGTAGCATATGTTGCTATACATTTGGCTTTTTCAGAAATATTCCCATTTATGAAAAACAAAAACTGCTAAGGCAGATTCTGTGAAAGTATTTTCAGTAAAGGTTAATTGTAACATAGACATATCTCATGTCCAGTACAGGAAACTTGCAGCCTTTAGAAACGTAAACCAATCCTCAGAGATGCGAAAGGCCAACATCTTGTCAAATGGACGTCCCTATTTTAGCTGCCTTAACTAACCTAACCTGCCTACATTCACTAATATCATATATCCACGTTTTCACTAGATATTGTTTCAAAGTTTGAAGCCATTTTCTTAGATCATAGAGCACATTTAGAACATTTCCAAACATCACAACATCTAGAGAAGCACAAAACTATTCTATGTACGCAACGGCACAACTGAACACCTAATGCAAAATCCAAACGTTTATGTACTCTACTAACTACTTTTTATATTTTTTAAGCCACCAATAGCACTGCACCTGAGCCAAGCAGGCTATGTTGTACCTTTTATCGAAGTTGAATTTTTAAAAACTTCACTCTTTGAAACATACAGACAAAATGGCTGCTTGGTTGTTTTTGAACAGATCACTGTGAGTTGATCACACGGTCACATAAATATGCAGCTAATTTTATTGATTTTAATCTTAAGAGTTGGCTTACAGGCTGCCACACTGCTTACCACCCAGTGCAGAGAGCACATATACATATTTATACTCAGCAGCTGATTGAGCCAAAGCTCAACCACAACATCTTTGCTTTCTTCTGGCTCGTTATCGGTCAGTGTAAGGGACAAGACTTTTCTTTCGCAGAGTCCCACATCCTGTGTTCAGTCTGCTACCTAAACAAAAGCTGCATGTAGCAACCAGAAACTTTAGGGTACGAGTCCTTCACCCCATCTCCAGCCTAAACCCGAACTAGCAAAAAGGACCAGCCAGATGCTTTGTTGTTTGACTGAAAAACTAAATCTAAATCTCAACTCTTCTAACATTTTATCCTATGATATGTTTTCAATTTCTCTTATCTTAAGTGGCTAAAATTGTCTTTGTAGCTGCCAGCCTTCCACAACTTGCAGGATTTTTTAGTTTTTTACAAACTTGGTGCAATTTGACATTTAACTACTAAAAATAGACTAACTGGCAGTAACTTTGCATAGTGTCGCTTCAAAGTATCAGCACTATCCCTTAAAGTTAATGCTGTTGAAATATGTGTTACAATAAGCAGCGGACTGCAGAGCTAGCTTCCTGAGAAGCTAGCTCTGCTAATTAACCAATCAGAATCAGCTGCGAGAAGTGTTAATCTATAAAAAGCAGAGCAGCTAACAGATAATATTTAGAGCAATAAGTATTCAAAAACTACAAATAGATGCATCAGGTTTATGTTCTATATTTTTACTCAAGACTTTATTAAACTACAAATGACAATAAATGTTACATTATTAGAACTGTAATATGTTACACAGGACAAATTGTTGCATTAATAATCCTTGTGTAGATACAGCAGTATCATGGTCCTTTTGCTTGTAGCTTTTATTGTGTGTGAATCTTAAACTTAAGTTTATATTATAGCAATAGTTCATACACAGAAGTGAGTGAAACGAAGTAGTGTTTATTTAGCTAGAACACATAAGAAGAGATTTTCTTTTCAGTTAACTGAACTGGTGGTAGGACAAAAGATGAAGAGGTCTGATTTCTGCTGAGTAATTTTTCAACTTATTTATTATAATTTTTTGTTGCTTGACACTTCCATCTTCCCCAGCTTTTCCAGTGTGCAACAACACAATTTTGAATCAATAAGCAGACTGGATAAAATCTTTTTCACGGTGCACATACCTCCCAGTCGAGAACGGAGGCTTGCCACTGGGCGATTTTGTCGATGTTCTCCAACCGCCTCTTCCTCTCATTGATCTGCTGAGTGACGTTCCGCATTACGGCCAAAGCAGCTGCCACGTATCGATAGTCGCTACAGACACAAGGCATGCGTAATTACTCGGGAGTGTTACGGGGCGAAGTTATAGCTCTTGGAGTTTGTCCACTCAAAGACATATTACGCTGCATTTGAGCCAGAGGCAGCGGTAATAAACTCCAGTGAGTGAGTGGGGTAAGTCCGCTGAAATACAGTGAAATTAACACACAGCTATTTAATTTTATTCAGCCGTCTCTTTATTCACAGTAAGGTCTGACAGCATCTATGCAAACTGAGCTGGATTTATCCCTCCGGCTAAGATGCGCTACGGATCCAATCCTCACTTCGCAAGATAACGTGTGTGTGCGTGTGCGTGTGTGTGTGCGTTTGTGCCCCAGTGTTGTGTGAACAAGTGAGACAGACACAGGCCTATATCTGGCAGATTCTCCACAGCTCTCAAACAGTGAAACACTGTGATCTGGCAGGCTTTTCTGGCAGAGCTGGCACCTGTCCCTCTCTGGCTGAGAATGCTTGGTTTGTGAATGACCTGGAGCTGGCGGAGACACGCTGAATTAGTTGCACAGGGTTTCTGTGGGCTCACATGGATGAGTTTGCACATCTGGGAGCTCACATCATGCATTCTGGGAGGGCTTGAGGGTGCATGTGCAAATGTTTACATTGCCCACACCGGCTCCTGCACTGAGCATGTAGTTTGTGAAAATTGTAGCACGTAGCAAAGGAATCTGTTAATATTTACAGTTTGGGTTGCAAAAATCGCTCCTGGAAAGTGCCATCAAAACAAAACGTGGAGTGTGACTTTCAAGTCAAGATGCATACTGTTGACTCTGCATCTGCTTCAGCACAAGCAAGGAGAATTACCGCCTTGGTGGAATGAACTCAACATCTGCGGTAGGAGTATCTCAGAACACAACAGCGCATCAGTACAGCTTCTAAAGCTATGGAATAACTCAAAAGTGGACAGTACCTGTGGTCTTGTGCTGTGTATTTGAGAAGTTCGGCCAACTGTAGGGGATATTTGCAGATTTTCTGGACAGGGGTGAGCAAGAAGCCGTCTATAGCGATGTCAATCATTTGCTGGAGAAGACGACAAGCCTCAAAGAAGTGCTGATACCTGCCATCCCTCATCAGTTTGCTTAACTCCATGCAGGCATCCAAGTGGTTGTTGCAGTATTCTGAATAGATCCAGAATCCATCTTGCTGCAATGTAAAGAAAGTGAGAGTCATCGTCAGAGGAAATGAGACGGTAAGAACAATTAAGCAGACAGCCGGACTGCCAATATCTACAAGATGGTGGCTGTGGCGTCTAGATCTTTAATTTAAGGATAACAAAATTTTTAGCTTTAACTGTCTGATGGTTCCCTCAATTTTAATGTTACATTAAGATCCTGAGATAGTTTAGCTCTACTGTAGTTTATGCATCTAGAAATCCGATGGAAATGGATTATTTTTTGCTGGACCATCCCTGATCGACAATCGTCTGGTCAGAAACTGAAAGTCTAATCTTATTTCTTTGTTAATATACCATCTGTAAGATTTAACATGTTGCACTGACTGCAACACTCTTCAGTGTGGACACTGTTACTGAGGAAGGAAGCCATTTGCTATTTTCACAATTAGTGAAGTCAGAGGAAGCACAAAAGCAGCAAGAAAGGAAGCAGTACTTTCTACAGAGGTTGTTACTGTAAAACAAATAACACAAAGATGATCATAATTTAGCTCTGCTGCTCAGTTTCACCCTTTTGAGTAGTTAAGGGCTTGTGCTAGCGATGGTAATAACATCAATCATCCCAATAGCTAATATAAAATGCCAAGGAGAGTTGTCTTTAATGTCAATGTTGTAATTATTATGCCTTTGTTTTAAAGTAGCAGTAAAATCCTGTTTAACTGCAGTACTGTGTAGCACAACAGCTCTCTCACAATGATGCTGCTCCCAAATGACAGAAAGGTCTCCTGAAGCTGAACGTATAACATCGAACCAAGCCCAGAAGTCTGGCCTGCAGAACTTTTTTACCTCAGTTGAGGAGCCTGTTTTCTGCAGTTTCTATTTTAAACTGCGGACGTCACTCTAAATTAAATCTGCATGTATCCAGCAACTCATAGACAAAGAATAAAAATAAAATAAATAAAGAGGAGAGCATTCCCGGCATAAACTGAACTTCAAAGTTTTACTGTACTATTTTTAGAAGACGATGTAACATTTTGGAAAAATTATTCCCTCTGTGTTCATAAACCAGCTGCTCTTTTGGTATGGTCAGCGCCGCTCGTTGACTGATATAGGAATTTACACGACAGGCTAAAACGACAGGACAGAAGGACATGAAGGGAAGGCATAAACCAAGCATGAAGCCTTTGGATTATTACAATAAATGAACAACTTTACAATATTACATACAAACGTTTTCCTCTCAATTATTAACCTCTGATTGTTGTTTTTGCCGTGATGTGGTTGAGATAAATTGCTATCTTGTAATTTGGTACACATTACAGTCACTACATGTGTAGAAAAAAAAGTTTTAAAAAAAGGATAATGATTCATAATTGTTAATGCAAGGCAGTTATAGAATATGCTGCAAGATGTTTTGTGATGCAAAGGGTCTGTATTTTTGGTAATCAGACAGAAAATGTGGGGGAAAAAAACATCCAGCAAAGGGTGTCAAGGTCAGGGTCAAACCCCAGACAGCGAGCTGCTGCGCTCTTATCACTGAATTTGTAGATTTTTAGAAGCAGCTCTGTAATGTTGGATTGTTTTTATTAAAAAAATACCTCCTAAAATATACTCCAGAAACTATTAAAACAGTTAAATATTCTAGTGATGCACCGATAAGAAAATTTGGGGCAAAATTGATATCCAGTATTAATAATAATCCCCTCACAGTCCTGTGCTGCATCATCATTACTGTCACATACAACACATGCCCTGCCTCTCCTGAGACACAAATGGCAACAAGATGGAAATAAAAATCAGTTGTTAATGTCGACCCAGGTTTACTCATTGGACTGATACAGTATGCTAAAAAATGACTAAAATCAGCCAACACAGATGCTTATGCAAACATATCATGCCAACCCTCAACTTATATAGAAAGGAGAAGAATTGTTGCTATTAATCAGAAACTATAATCAGCTAAAATTTGCAACAGAAAGTTTTTCGAAAAACGTACAAAACCTCCTCCTTTTAAGCGTGAACAAAAAAAAAGAAAATACTTACGTGTTCTAAAAAGCACGGCCCGATTTCAGAGAGGTGCGGTTCCTCTGTGTTGTACTGTTTCTCCAGATCTCTAACAAAGCCCATCTGGAAGCGGTAGATGTCCTCTATGTTTCCAAAAATGACCTTGAGCTGGTCGTCATTGAACATGTCCACACGCTTCCTACACTGGCGCAAGTAACCCTGCAAAAATAATAAAAACGATGATAAAAAAAGAAAAGAAAAAGAAAACAAAATAGGATAACACTTTTAAAAAACGAGTTTCACATATTTCTTACTCAAAATTGCGTGAAGGGATTGTGACATGGCTGCTAGTATTTAATTAAAGGTCATGATGCTTTAACATTTAGTGAAAATATCAAGTTGTCAACTTGTCCAAATAATCACAGTCAGATTTCATGTCTCTGTATTAAGTAAGTGGGCTTTTGAAACTGGGACACCCCTCCACATAACAACCTTTATGCAGAGTGGTTCAACTAGCATGAGGTGCAGAGGTGAGAAGGTGAAATTTATGCTTTGCTGCAACTATTTTTAAACATTACGCTTCATGCACAGAACAAGCAAAGGGCATACAGAGGATTAGGCCCAGATGATTAGATAAGCCAGAAATGTGCCTGAGAAACCACCCCAAGTCAAAGTGGTCTATTTATCTGCTTTATCTGGTCTGGAGCTGCTGATGCTGTGCACACATGCAAAGGCTGACGCTGGCTCTTTAAGAAGACAAGAATTCAAACCAGAACCAACTTGTGTTTACCTGAGTCTATTGTACTGTAAACTATAGTTTTTGTTAATCAAATAACAATCAAGAGAAAAACAAGAGGGATTTACTTAAAGCTACAAGGTGGTTTTTTTCTGTAAAATCAATCGCACACTCACTCTAGATATGGCTTGTGTCATGGTCGTTTTCTGTTTGTTGTGCCACTTTGCTGTAAAACATTATTTATCGAGATAAAATCTAAAAAGCAAGCTTCCACAAACACATGCTTCTGCTGACATCACCTAAGGAATGAGGCAGCTAATCTAATTTCTTTTGAAGACATACATTTTTCCCTTGCCTTATGGGAAAAGGCTGCAATAAAACACACTGTTTGTGAAGAGGAACTCTACGTCAAGATCTACTAAAAGTCACTTTTGTGCCATAGCTTTTATTAATGTGGCCGAACAGCAAGAATCTTTTGCCTCTAGTGATGTCATCGTCCAAAATAAATGCATCAGAATTGGTTGGGTTTTTTCTTCAGCATGCTACTTATGAACCGTATTGTGAGATACACTCACTCTTTATTTTCTAGATTCACATACTTCAGTAAAAAAAAACAACAAAAAAAACCCAAGTATCTAGTATTTTTAAATTATGCGACTGGCTGATTAGGAATGTGGTTCAATTTTAAGTTTTTAATCAGATTTTGATTAAAAATCAAATCTGAGATTTTTCTGAGAAGCACTCAGGGAAGGGCTTCTTAAAGAAATAAGATTGCGCAGAACTAGGCTGAATTTTATTAAGCGCGAAATTCAACTTCAAACCTCAGCATAACTAACAAGATGCATTTGTTATAGACAGCCAAAACTATAGAGTGGTCTCACATGCTTCTGACAAGAGGAGTCTTAGCTCTGGGCTGTTTTTTAATCCAAAGAAAAAATATGATTAAACCAGATACAAGTGTGAATGTGGGAGTGGGACTGATTCTTAATAGATCCTTGTGTAGCATAACATCTCACAGCTGCTTTTGTTTATTCCGCTTCTTGCAATTTTACTACCTCCCCTGCTCATCCTAGTACTATTAGGAAATGGTACGGAGCGCTAGTGTTTCTGTTGCTGGACATGTTTCAGTACCTCACAGATGTCCTTGAGGTGTTTAATGTAGTGTCTCTCTGTGCTCATGATCTCATTGATGACGTTCGCCCTCATTTGGTCTCGGTTTTGAAGGGGGGAGCCCAGACACAGGCAGTCATTGGTCGGATCTAGGTGCCCGTTCTGCACCTCGCTGGTCCCCTCGGCCGGCTCTGCAGCACCGTCCTCCTGGTTCACCCACAGCTGAGGACAAACACGTTCACACACAGTGCCACTCCGTAAGAGCTCGTATGAGCACTCTTTGGTTTCATGCACAGATCTGATGGAAACGGTTTCACTGACCATATTTATGCAGCAAACTCCACACCTATTAGCACCACAAGATGTGTAAAAGGCCTTCAGATGAATTCAAACTTTACTGCAGTAGCATAATCTCACATAAAAAAAGAAAAAACATTTTTCCGATGAAAAGATGTGTAACACAGTTATTGGCATTGATTCTGTTAGTATTTTGCGAATGGGACAGCACCTACTCCTCTCTAGTTACATTTAGCAAGGTTGGGGCATCCAGAGAGATGGATCTTTGACCATTCCTATTTGTACAGTTTCACTAGAGTCCGATCACCCAGAGTCCTGGATCCTCACTAATGCTCACTTCTCTTCAGCTCAACCTCCCAGGTTTTCTGCAGGATTTAAGGTTTGGGCATAAAGATACCCTTGAAAGAAGGTTGATTTTGTGTCTGATGAACCTTTTGTGTTAATTTGTCATTCAGTTTTGCATAATTTTCTTACTTAAAGACTCAATGTCAACACATATTCAATGTTCTGGGTGACTACATACAATTTTATTCAAAATCTCCTACTACCCAGGCTCTTTGGAATACAAAAAGGCCCACAAGATCACAGACTCTCTACCATACTTAACAATGAAAGTATGTTGCAATCTTGTATTCGTTCTTTGTTTCACGCCAAATCCAGCAGGGGTGGTTGTTGTAAAAATGCTCAATCTTAGTCTAACCAAAGCACCTGACTTTAGCTAAAGTCCAGGTAAAGTTTATGTTTTCTTTAATTTGTAATGGTATGACGGAAAAAGGCTATTTTTCTTGAACGCCTATCAACCAACAGGTTAGCAGGTAAGCATTTAATTAAGCCACTCTTGGCTACACTTTATTTTTTTATAATTTAGCTTTGGAGATTCATTAAAAGTACGCTGGTTAACTTAAAAAGTAATTAATAACTACATGCATGTTATTTCTAGGAAGAACAGTTTTCGAGATTAAGTAAGTTTATTCAATTTTGAATTCAATTTATTATTTTTTTTGCAATTTGAGATTATGTTACTGCATTAAAAAAGGTGAACTTTATCAAATACTTTTTACCCAGTTTTACCAATGGCTCCAGTAAGTGTGGAGGACACTGTATGATCAGCATAATCATTATTATTAATGCGTGTGAGTATCACAAAACTGCAGTAATTTACATTCACACATTTGCTAAACATGTATCAGTCACTCTTCAGCATGAATGCACACCTACACACACACCCACAGACACACAACATATATATATACACACTATTTAAATTACTTTTAGAGAGTTTCACAAAGTTTGCACAATAAATAAGTTTTGGGTTAGCATCTCAAAAAAAGTTCCGGACATACTGCCAATCATACTTCAGTCCTGCAAGATACTTATAATACTGTCTTTATTGAAGCTGTGCACACCATTTCCTGACAAAACTCATGCAGCCTCCAACTCGCACTTCACAGACAGATCCACATGTAAAGCTTATTCCAGTGTTTCACTGAAGGGGCCAAGTGAGCATGGTTTGATTTGCCCAGCAGCCAACACCTGATGACACACAGTTTGCCAAGAGTACATCAAAGAACCGACGTCTAGAATGCCAAACACAAAATGGGAAATGTAGCGCCACAGACAAGCAGAGTGACAGGTGGTTGAGCACTGACGAGAACTGGTGGTGCAGCAGTACGACTGAAAAGTAGTCAGAGTCAATAGTAAAAAAAGTACTGAGGGAAAATCGTCATATTTGATGTAAATACGTGTTAAAAAATGTCATCCTGAAATGACATTCTTTCACATGAATATGTGAGAATTTTACTCTAGGCCAGTAAGAGGGCATTTCACACAGTCTTTACTTTTGACTCATCGGTAGCACCTCTCTGTTGACCCCGTTGAGGAATGATGTGATAACGCCATGGGTACATTAATGTCTGGTAATGTTAAGGGAACGTTGCGTGGACAGACTGGAGCGGGCAGGCTGGATGGGTTGATGGAAGCTGGGGGGGAAAAAAAAAAACGCACCTTTGACGTGGTGTTTTGGAACCGTGGAGTTGCTATGGGGTTGATATAGAAAACCTGTTTTGTTTGGGGCTGAGGAGGATGGGGTTCCACCTTGGAGAGAGAGAATGACAGAACAGAGAGATACTGTTTGGTTGACAGTGACTCAGCCTGTCTTTCCTGCCCTCTCAGGAGTGAATATGGAAGGGTGGACAGGTGGGAATGGCCATGAGAAGAGTCTGGAGGGGAGGTGATCTACAGTGGAAGGACTCCAGCTACGGTACAGCTGCTACCTTACTTATATACTCCAACTTCACTGGGTTAAATATTGCCTACATGAACATCTAAAGATATGTAGTGCTTTGGCTTACAAAAGTATTCAACCACATTGTGAAATTTTGTAACGTACAACCACAAACTTCAACGTGTTTAAATAGAATTTAATATGTTAGATCAACTCAAAGATTCAGCAATACATTGGGGTTCAAGCTCTATCCTAGGTCACTGTTCAGCTGGAAGATGAGCCTCCATCCCGTCTCCAGTCTTCCACAGTCTCTAGCAGTCTTTTTTCTAGACTCGCCCCATGTGTAGCTATGTCCATCTTCCCATCAACTCTGAAATGCCTCTCTTCCTACACCGAAGAAAATGATCCGCACAGGGTGATGCTGCTACCACAACGTCTCAGAGGAAAGACGTGTGTGATGCTAGTTTGACCCCAGATAATATGCTCTACAAATATGCCAAAAGTTTTGGTGTTTTCTGGGGCTGTGTCTCCTACTAAGTTGTTGTAAACGTTCTACAGGAACTTTCAACTTTCTTTTAACAGTGGCTGCTTCATTATTGCCACTCTTCATAAAGACCAGATTTATACATTTATTTATATTTGTACAGCTAATAGCAGAATCATATTATTTAAGTTGAGCTATAGATCTCTGCATCTCCAGAGTTACCCTGTGCCTCTTTGCTGCTTCTCTGAATTATGCTCCCCCTTTCTATCTGAGATGATGGACTGAAACATGTTCTACCTGACCTGTCTGCTGTGATCCAGGGATTTTTGGTTTTTTTACTCCTCCAGGGGGTCTTTTGTGGGCTCTAGGGTCCCTTATATGAAAGTAGACTGACAAGAAAGGGGGAAGAAGAGGGGAGAAGACATGCGGCAAATATCGTCGGGTCCGGGAGTCGAACCCGCGACGGCCGCGTCGAGGACTCAAGGCCTCCAAACATGGGTCGCGCTAACCACTACGCCACCACGGCACGCCCCGATCCAGAGTATTCTTGATGGTGTTTATTCTGTTTACTAAACAGCTCAGATTAATAAATTACACACAGAAGGGCTTGATTTATTTATAAAGCAACTTCAAGTGGTTGCAAAAAATTCCATTTAAGAGCATCAGAGTAAAGAGAACTGAATATAAAGGCTCGTGATATTTTTTTTAATTTTTCTAGTACAAAATTTAAAAAATTTAAAAAATTCTTCTGCTATACCATTTGCACAACGCATTTATGTTTATTAAGGTTTGTGGTTGTAAAAGACCAAATTTTGAAAAGTTTGCTATGAAAAAAAAAATATTTAAAAAATTTATTTCAAAATAAGTTTATAAGATTAGGTTCTGTGTTAATCTTAATTTGAAAGCAGCACAAATTTTTTAATTTCTCTATCAAAGTTTTGTTAGTTGCAAAATGGACCAAGTCTTTCCTCTGTCTGGCTACATGCCTTTCAAATTAGCTAGGAAAGTTTCGAAGCTTAACAAGGAAACGTGTAAACCACAATTATTTTGTCAATTTTAAATTATACACTTCTCAGCCATAACATTATGACCACCTGCTTAACATTGTGTTCATCCTCCTTTTGTCACCAAAGCAACTCTGGCCAATCTAAACACTGACGAAAAACAGTGTTTAGATAATAATCGGTGTTGATTATTATCCATGCACCCTGTGGAGAGTTGAGGTGTCTTTTTAGACATGTTTCTTACAAAATACATTTCCTTAATATCTAGCTAGTGTAAGCTGCTTGTCCCGGTTTTTATGTGGCAAATAGTTTTGTGTTTCAATATCCATCAGGGCTTAGAGCATTAAAAAACATCTATATCATGCCAGGCTGCTTGTTTTCATGCCACAGACACATTACTTCATCACAATGTTTTGGCTGTAAGGTGTTAACTGACACCAATTAAAATCCTAGATAGTTGCAAACAAAAAAATACAAGTGCAGATGTTGGCACCAGACTAATCTGAAACAGTCTAATAGGGAGTGCAAGATGTTAGAATTATCACAATATTGGCTCCTGGAAAATTAATTTCATTAAGGACAGGAGTTGAAGGTGAAAGTCAAATAAACGAGAACCTCATTAGCATCTTTGTTTTACTCTTTTTGGATACAAAGATGCTTAGCTAACTGTTCTCTCGTCTCCTGGGCAATTTGTATTCTTAAAATAAATTAATTCAAAACTCTGTGTGCATTTAATTAAATATGTTTGACGTGACCGTGCGATTGTGCGTTTATCCCTTCCACTCTGTATGCCGACGTGCTCACTGTTTCTGTGAGTATGAGCATGTCTGCCGGGTCAAAGGTTCACCGACAGCCACAGCTGCCTCCAACTCACCCGTACAAAGCTGGCAGGGAACCATCCTTCCTCCTCATCAATCTGGCCCCACCACCAGTCCTTGTTGGAAGCGTCCAGCACCTTTATGACGTCGCCGGCCTTAAACGCCAGCTCCCGATCCGCCATGGTCACGTGGTCCCATACCGCCTCAGCGTTGACAACTGAGCCTCCACTTATCAACTAGAGGAGAAAGACAGGGGATCTGCTTTGTTTTATTCTAATTACGTAAAAATACTGCTGCGCAGCAACAGAACACGGCTAAACAAAAATCCATCAATAAAATGCACATTTTAAGCAGCACAGAAATCAAACTAATTTTAAAACAGTAGTACGCCTCATTTCGGCCTCAACCTGTGAAGCCTTTTAGTTAAAACCCTTAGATTACTAATTGATGCACAACTAAATGGAGGAATCCAGTGACAGTACAGGGATTGCAATGCAAATACGACAACACAACAGTATTCAAGGTGCAACAAAAGAAACACACAAAAAGGGCATAAATGGAGAAACAACACCGTTCAGAGGCAACATACCCGTCTCTACATGGGGCTGTAATTGGCTCATTATGACATTGTAATAATTACAGGTGTTAATGTAATATAACAACTAAGAAGCAGAACAACATGAAGAGATAACCTTCCATGCTTCCACCAGGGTCGTGTTGATTTGTCTGCAAAACAGTCTTCAGCAATCACGGACCAGTGACTCGTCAGCTTCTATGTATTGATTACCAAATCATGAATAAATAATGTGTACATCTTGTCGTAGCATAAATAAACAGTAGCAGCGCACAGCTGTGTGCAGAGCCTGGAGCAGAGCAAGATATAACAAAGTGCTTCACAAAATCATTCATCCTCATTTGTTCGCCTCTTGAATTTTTTCATACCCTGTCATGTTACAACCACAAAGTTGAACTGATTTCGATGAGTTTTTGTGCCATAAGACACTCAAAAGGCCACACATAATTGTAAACTGGAAGAAAAATTCGGCATAGTTTTTAAATATTTTTACAGATAGTATATAAAGTGACATCATAAACTGATTGACTTTGGGTACGGTGTGTTTTGTGGTAGCTGTGTGTCACACATTGCATTTTGAATATATGCCTAACAGTTCTTTTATAGTCTCATCTGACCAAAGAGCCCTCTTTCAAATGTTTGCTGCCTGCCCTACAAGGCTTGTGGAAAACTGCAAACTGAACTTCTTTTGACTTTCTCTTGACTATAATTTTCCCCTTGACTAGCAGTAAATGGATTCTCTAACCTCAGCTGTGAATTTCTGCAGTTTTTCCACCAAAGCAGGTCAAAGTTTGAAGTATCTCTTACTGAAATCCTGCTAACCTCCTCGGTCATCGTGATGCTGCTTGTTCCTTAACATTCCCTAACACACCTCTCATACCTTTACAGAAAACCTGTACTTAACAACAGGTGCCAGAGTAAGTCTAGTCAAGTTTATTAGTTTAGCACATTTCACCAACAAGGCAGTTCGAAGTGCTTTACATGACAAATGAGGCTGGGCACTAAGGCACTACTTACTGTGGGTCGATCACACAAAATTCCTATAAAATACAATGCTGTGTGGTTATAACAGGGTTCGCCTTAACCAAATATCTTCCATCTTTGATTGAGTCTTTTAAATGGTGACAGAAAAATCCACTATTTTGACAGATTACACACAACTGACCAAATGGTCAGTGACCAGAGTGTCATCTCTGGTCTGGACGCTGTCTGAGTGCTGATGGCGACGCGCTGAAGGGTTTTAGACAAGAGGCGTTGGAGTGGTTCTTTGGAGTGGTTCCTTCAGTTCTCCCACTGAAGTAAATGTTTTGGGGCATCAGGTAATGTTCAAACAGTCTTGTCGAACATCTGACCACTTCCATTGGTGAAATGTTCCCTGATTTCAAAACTCTCACTGCAGAGAAAATGGTAAATGTAATTGATGTCATTGTCAAATGTATTTGATTGATGACATGATGTAGATTATTTGTTCAGCTTGTTAAATAACAATTAAACAGAATGAAAATTAAATGCAAATGCCAATATCATTTTAAAAATTGATGGGTAAAAATACAGGATTTTTTTTGACACCGCTACTCAAAATGATGGACAACGTAAAAATCTAGCATGACCTCTGAGTTTTAATGTGATAAAATATAAGGTACAAATACTTTTGCTGGACATTTAAAAAATATCAGGTAAATATCAGAGTAAGAACACTGAACCCAGTAGGGTGATGAGTATTCGTTAGGGGACCTGAAGAAGCTAAATGTTTTTCTTATTAAAGGAAGAATAGGCAGCAGATAGTGTTCTGAAGGCAGAACCGGACCTGACATCATCAGTCTACGGCCTCGCCATCCATCACGCTGACTAGTCAGCTTTCTTGCCTTGACAACTAGACGTCCATGCATATTTGCACATGTAGAGCCACACTTCTCTCTTTGTATACGCTAGCCCTGTGAGTCGTTTCTAAAATTGTTCTCCCTGCAGTAGTGTTCATCAGCATTCTCCAGTTCGGAGCTAACCATGCATCCATTCCCTCGGGCTGTGGGCAGAGTAGCCAGGGCTAACCGAGCCTGACAGGCGATGCTTGAGCTCCAGGTAAGGAGTTATTAAAGGCCTGGAGACGACTGTGTCCCATGGATGGGTATGAATTTTTCTATATTCATTTCAGGCACCGTGTTTTCTTTTTTTTTTTAATCAAAGAAGCTCTATTTCCTTTTATGATTTAGTTTCATATCTCTAGTACAAAAAAAACCAAACTTCGCCATGAGCTCTCAGGCTTCACAGAACCTTCAACCCGTACAGCTGCAGGGGATATAAGCCAATCAGGGCAGAGGAGTAAACACAAGAGGAGGCATCCACGCCTGCAAGGCAAGGAATGGGTGTCGTCATGGTGACAGATGAGGATGCTTCACTGATGCTGACAAAGATGATGGGATGAGGCAAGGACACTTCAGGAAGTGCCAGAATATTTCCAAATGTGGGGAGTGAGCGAGCTGTCACAAACAAAGAGTGAGCGCTGAGCAAGCGTGCAATCATTCTGTTGTTCAGTTTTACACGCTCGCAAACCTGCCGCACTTCAGTGCAAAGCTCGGTGACGTCTGATGTCAAGCTTCAGAAAACTGTTGACATCGAGCAGGTAGGTGTAGCACCTACTTTAAAGTTGGCTTAAGACACCTTTGGACAGATGTATACAATTGATCAGGCATGGCATGTTACTCTCAGGAATGATAACCTTAATCAAAATGTAAACTTCTTGCTTTTCTAAGGGTCTCAACAGGCAGATTGCAGCAACAAGCTGTGGCCACTCTGATACTTCGTCCTGTCGTTGGGACTGTAAAATCTACGTGCCTTAAAAAAAAAAATTGCAACTTTGAAACCAAAACCAAAAGCCTGTTGTACATTGATACCTACAACAGATCAGATTTGCATTCAAGTCAGTCTTGCCTCCTGCGCTTCCACTGCCACTTCATTTCCAACTCCATTCAGCACAAGCACAATCCCTCCAGTCCCTACCAATGGACAGGAACACAGAAAGAGAAAGTGAGGCAGAGCGTTTACTGCTGAGACCCCCGACCCCATCCCACCTCACTCTCCTTTGCGTCTTCCCTTGATCTTCCAAATGAGCCCTGCACTCTCCAATATATTGCATCCCTTTCCCCTTCTCATGTCTGAATAAATTAAAAGCCTTACATAATCAATCATCCCCAATCCTCTAGAACACCCCCATACCTAGCCCTAGCTTGATTATTTGGCATACGGTAAACACAAAGATAAAGCCATGCTCATTATTGCCAGTTTGTCTATCTGTTCTTGCTGTTAAAGAAGCAACATCAAACATCAGCGAGCCTATAATCACTCTTTAAACTGCAAATCTTCTATTTAGGTCAATGCAAATAAATGCAGAGAAATCTGTTCCCATACGTAGAAGCATATGACAATGCTTTCTGTTTTTTTTAAGGCTGGCAAATGTGCTGGAATAAAAAGCTGATTCATTTTCTTGTATCATCTTTGCAGCTCAACACATCAGCATTCACCGCACTGGCAGACCCACTGCATTCCAACATCACTCTGTCTCCATCCACAGCACAGCTGCACCAAAACACCTATAGCATCCCCGAGCAGACGCACGCATGCCTCAATGTTCAACCTTTACCATGTTGGTGACATGCAGCTGTTCGGCGAGCGTATGCATGGAGAAGTCCGGCTCATTCAAATCATCGTAACTGAATCCCTTTAGGAAGCAGTCGAGGCGACAAGCGGTCCTCTTTAGATGTCAAGTAACAAGACGACGTTATCCCTGAAAGAGGCTTCTCTACCCCGATGCACCGAGTGAGTATCGCAGTCCGTCCTCCCTGTGTCTGCCAGCCCTCTTATGTAATACACTTATTCCCCGAGTCTGGGAGCCAATCAAAGATGCTCTCCTCAGAACTGGTGAGAAACACACGCACATCCTCGCACAAAACGCTCGTCTCACTCACTCACTCACTCTCACACCATCTGCACATCCACACTTCTGGCTGCACTGCACACAACCCGGCATGGCTCCATCTAAAGGTACCTGCCCTGGAGGAGTTACACATTCAGTAAGGAACAACGGAGAGTGCCCAATCAAAACCAGCAGTCAGATGCTACTTGTCATGCTAACATGTGAACACATCTGTAATTAGGAAAGGTATCAGCGGTAGCCACAACACCTGCAGTTGATGTTATGATCTTGTCTCTTCTGAATATTTTCTTTTTATACAAGTAATTGTTTTGGGCCCTGTGAGGTCACAGCTAAGGAGGATGTTTATGTGATCTGCCACAGGGATGACAACTCCTGCCCACATGCTCTGGCATGTGATGAAGGCGTCGCTAGCAAACCTCTCCCTTTATGCATACAACCTGATGGGCTGATGGTTAGCGGAGAGCAATGGCCTCAAAACTGAAGGTTTCATGGGCCTAAAGATAGTTTTCTATTTGTTGAAGTAAACATTTTAATAAATTTGCAGACAAATTTATTAAAATGTCTGCAATTTTAATAAATGTAAAATTGCTGATAACACTTTGCTTATAACAAAAGACTGATAACACTTTTGTGTTTGCGACTGATATTTATGCCCAGTCCTTCTAATTCTTCTGAAACACAAATGCAGAACTGCTCCCAAAACAGCTTTCTCCACTGACGTTCACATTTTTATGAGGCAAGATGGGAAATCCACTTATATCAATGTGCGTTTATGTCAATTAAGACCAGGCTGTTTGCACAATCCAGATCACATAAAAATACCCTCTGCTGAAAACTGGTGGTAATTTTGCCACAGAAGATATAAAATGAAACACTTTGTGAATGTTTTCTGTATTTACTAAGTGAAATAAACTAAATGTAGTCATACATGTGTTCATTTTGTTCTCATATAACTAAAAGTTAACAAAGTATACATTTTCATAAATTACATTGAGCAATTTAATAAACTGATCCTTTCCTGCTAATATTTGTTTTTTAATCAAATGAAACACTTAACGTGATGCATTTGTCATCATTTATTGGTTTAAAGTTACAATTTTGAGGAATCCCTTCTTAAGTCAGGAGTTTTCTGTTAGCTAAAATAATTTCATAAGTTGAAACTATTCTCTTGATCTTTTGGATAACCTTGCAAATGTTGCGTGGGTGTATAAACAGTGGGATACTGTGACCTTAAGCAAAAATAGGTGCAAATTGCTCCCATCTGAATTTGACAGCCATGTTTGCATCTGCATGCATATAGTGCACTCTGCCTTGTGAATGTGGTGTATAAATAAAGCAAATGTATGCAATTGACTTAAAAGTATAAGCCATTGCACTGAGTTGTAAATCCCCTCCCACAAACGTTTCCAAACACAGCTTGGTGTTTCATTTGTTAGATTTCCATGCAGATATTCAAAACATAACCACTTTAAAAGCACTGCTGCTAACCTAACCCTCAACTCCAGGCCCATCAGAAGTAACAGCAGCAAACTTTCAGCATCATCTATACGCTTTCTTCTTTGCTTTTGGTTTATCTCAATAAGAGTGCAACATCACCACATAAAGTCTTGGCATAGTTATTGAAAGCTTTCAGTAAATTTTATAGACGAATAAAGCTATCTTGAGATGTGTTTATTAAGGATAAACAATGATTGTTTTAAAAAATTAAACCTGTGAGTTGATGTGCCTACCTTTCAAGGAAAAAATAATTTACATGTGTCAAAGAAACTTGAGTTGGTAAGGCACTAAACTGGGCTTCAGCCCCAGGGGGACATTACCTTCTAAATGCAGCCCTGCATACAACACTTACCACTTAAGCTCAGAGGTAAAAAAGACAAAGCACTTTAACTTTAGTGTGAAACAGCACATACAGTTGCTTTAAAAAAAATCCTCGCCAGTATATCTCTAAAAATAGCTCTTGTCATGGATGGCTCTGGGACAGGCTTTTAGCATATCTATTTCTGACATTCATTCAACATTCATGGTTCCTGCCTCCAATTCTTTTATTACACTACAGCAAGAATAGGATAAATGTGTTTTTCCCCTCTCTCTATTATCACAACCTGACAAGCCTTTCTACTCAGAAGACGCTGTGCCTGAGACAAAAATTAATATATAATTCCACACCTATATTCATCACTATAAAATGAACAGGTTGCACACGGGTGTCAGGTGGAAGCTGTGCAGACTGGACAAATGAGAATATTGGGGGCTATGAAATGGGAGCTGGGTTTAGCTGAATCTAAAATGGGGGAAACCTGGAGTGATGGAGGCCCTCCTTTATTAGGCCCAGCCCTGCCTGCTGTCGGTTACTGTTCAGTTGAGATCACAATGATCCTCCAGAGCAGCCGCCTGGGTCTCTCACTTGCAACGCTATTTGCTACAAATACCACATTAACTTCTGCACAGAGATCACTGAGCAGCTATTAGCTGCCATGTTGTGAATGTGGCTATGGTGGATCATAATAGAAAAGAAGAAGAAGAAGGGGGAGAGGGGGGGGGGGGGGGGGCACAAGTCCTGACGCAGCAGTAGGACAGGGTTGGAAAATCTGATTCCATGTTCATCTTTAAGACAACAACACTGCATGACAGATATTAGAATACACAACATGGGGGAGAGGAGGATCGAAATATTTAGGAGCTGAGTACGAGTGATATAAATTTCCAGTTAAGCACAGAAAAGGTAAGAGCATCACAGACCTGGATCCGCACAACTACAGCCACCACTAGACAACAGCAGCTATCACTGACGGTGAGAGGACACAAGACATAACGAAGGTTTAGGGGAGAAGGAGGGGGGTGGTGTCGGTGGTAGTGCTGGGGTTGGGTGAGGAGAGGAGGGGGGACACAGAAATACATTATGTTGTACCAACGTCATTCATTTCAACGCGTAGCCGTGATGGAGCGCCGGGTGTCCCCGCTCTCGACCAACGCGCACCGCTTTTCTCTCCTCTCCAGAGCGTGGTGCGCTGCGAACCGGGCCCCAAGCGCAGATCCATTAACGAGTACCGAGGATGAACATCAACAGCACGTTCACAAGCACCAGAACCGCGATCACCGTAAACACCGCGCAAGTCTGGACATCCAAGGCCATGGCGCAGCGCTGCGGGCCGATGCTGAGAGGGGGGCTCTCTGTTAACGGCTTGTTCCCAGCTCGCTCTCTCTTTCTCTCTCCGACCCCCCCACCAGGTCTAGACGCGAAGCTTCAAAGCGGCCGAGAAATCCACCATAACCGATGGGGAAGAAATGGAGAGGAGAAGATACAAAAAAAAAAAAAACATTAAAAAAAATGTCTTCCTATGCCTCTTCACAATAGCGTTTCACAAAGGCACGGGAAGAGATGCATCATCCTCACCATCATCATCGTCATCAGTCTGCACCGCGATTTCTCCCCGCTAGTCAACACCTGTCGGTGTTTTCGCCTCTTCCCCTGCACTGACCGCCGGCCAGGCCAATAGATTCGCAGGGCTAACAAGAGAAAAAGGCTGTGCGCAGGCTGTTCGCAGCTGCCGAGCAGCCTTCCGGTGAGTGGGAACCAAGGAGATGTACCGGGAGCCTGAGAGGCGGTCCTCCAGTGATCAGCGCGCTGCTGCTGGACTACCGGCTTCAGACATCACCTACAGCCGGGGGAGGGGCACAGCCAGCCCCCTTTTCTGACTATATCGACCACCGAGACCACAATCATAACCTCATTTATCTCCCTGCCCACCTAAAAATATCGTGCTGGAAGCTGTGGTGATTTATGGCCCATCATTAGCAGCTCAACACGAAGGGGATTGGACGTAAAATAATAGTTCAATCTCCATCTTCTTATCACGCTGCTCTACTGGCGTGATGTCAGCCTTCTTTATTGCAGTTTCTATCAGGTGCAGTGATCACAGGTGGTACTGTGTTCAGCAATGTTTACAATCTTTTTCACAAGCGTTAACACCAAGATGATCAGAGTACTCAACAGCTGAAGTTTAATAATAATAATAATAATAATAATTGACATTCAACACACACATCTTAATACTGTTTTTAATTCATTTTACCTACAGAATAAGACTGGGTAACTATAAACTGTAACAACTTTTGTTATATTATTAAATTCTGTTTCCTGAAGGTCAACATGTGTCTTTTGGATTTAACTTAAGTTTCAGTGAACTCCCTTGCATTTCACACATTACTTAACTAGAAGTTTATATAATTCTTCATAAGAAAGGCCAGAATAGATTGTATGAAGCTTAATAAGAATGTTTTTTAAGTTAATGATACCAAAATCTATCAAATATCTTTATTTTATCGGTTCACCAACGCAAACGTTTTATATATGTTGTTGGGACACAAAACAGCTTTAAAACGCTTATGTTTTGTGTTAAATCAAACAACATTGCACTGTTGAGTGTTGGTATTTTTTAATACAATCTGTTACAATAAAAAAAAAAGTAGATTCAGAAGATTATTCTGAAATCCTAAAAGGTAGACTTTCTGCTTTTGTAGAAACATTTGAAAACTGTCCCTTCACGGGTTCATACTCTCGGTTTTTCACTCGACAAATAAGCAAATTACTTCATAACAATTATCTTAACCACGGCATAGCAGCTTCTGGCACGACGAGTAAAGAATGGAGGACCCAAGCACAGACATGTAGCAGAGCTTTTTTAATTAGTGTTCAACATAGGGAAACGTACAGAAGGACATGGGACAGAGACCAGGAAACAGGCACGGTAACGGAGGAGACAGTGGGGAACCATACAAACCAGAGAGCTTAAATATGCAAACAGAGAGGAAAGAGAGTGGCATATAAGAACCAGAGGGACTAATCAGAGGTAAGTAGAGGCAGCTAGGGAAGAGAGCAGGCAAAGGGAAATAGGGAGATGTGAAACAGCTGAGTAAGGAGAAAGAAACAAATCTGAGACACAGGAAAACCATAGATGAAGGAGAAAACCCTCAAACTAAGGTAAACAATAAACACACAAAAAAGGAAACAAGTTCAGAGCACAAGCAATGAAAAAAAGTGAAGTAAACGTTGAACAAGTGAACAGTCGTGCGAGAACAAAATTTAAGACCTGTCATTGCTATATTTAAGGACAAATCACGTTTTAAAAATGAATCTAAGACATTTTAAGGCCTTAATTTTAGACGCAGGAATTTAAGAGTTTTGAAGACTTTTTAAGGATGCACAGACAGCCTGATAATAGCTACTAAAACCTTAATATCGGACCTTTTTGTGTTTTCTCCATAAAGTGGACGAACGATGAAAGTTATACAGTTGACACTGAGTGAACTAATACAAGAAAGTTAACAAAGTTTCCAAGAAACCTGAAAGTAAAAACTAATAGAAAAGAAGAAAATTAAACAACAGGGAAAGAGACGGCTTGTAAAGGTAAGAGGTTTCAAAATTATTAATCTGACTTAGCGCATCAGAAGAACAATGTATAACATCAGGGCTTCCATCTGCTGTGTGGTGATTTATTAAACATTGCCAATCAAGTTGTTCACCTTGTCACCAGCTTCAAAATGACCATATCCAAAAATAAAAGTGCTATGTAGAAAAGGCTCTGGTTCTGTAATTCTGTTTAGTTTTGATCAAGTTCTGTCACATTACTTTACATTTGGATCTCAGGAAACAGTGAAAAATTAGATGACTAGTCTTAAAGGACTGATTGCAGATTTGTTTTGTATTCTGACAACAGGCACAGAGCAAAATCTGAGCAAGAGCTGCTTCGTGTGCATTTTGTTGCCGTATTCAAACAATGCATGTGAGTAGAGAGGATTAGACGAGCAAACAGATGTAAAGGGCGGGCCAGAGAGCAGAACACCAATGTGATGCGTTGATGTCATAAATATGCTAATATGCACAATGTGTCATCTGGTGACATTTAGATCACTTTTTCAGCTGACTTTGGCTACATGTCTCATAAAAATGTCATTTTTGTGAACTGAACTTTGACTTAGTTGGCAATTAGTCGGAACTTGCGCAGAGAATTCAGCTGAATAGAACTTTATGCTTGCAAACAAACAGGTTTCCTTGCTTTGTAAGGTTTCCTGGGAATTTACAAATGAGGATTGTTGAAATGAACACAATTCAACTCCACCAATATATTGCTGGCCTATTTTAATGTCAACTAAATATGGCACAGTAGCTTTAGATGCCACTGTTGTAATGAAAGACATTCCCTCTTTGTTCGGCATCGTATAATTTATTTATTTATTTTTTTAAAACAGAGAAGAAATTATTACAAAGTATTTCCACCAGTATATTGGTCCCAGCCTTTTTACTGCTACTGGAAATACCCTAACCAACCTGATGGAGCTTTATTACTGTCAAAGAATAAAACTGCATCTGTTGTCATCTCCATTCTAGACATAGTAAATATTTATCTTATTACTATAAATAGTTAAAGCTTTTTCCTAATGCAGTATTATTCATATTTTCGTTATCTTTACTTGTAAAAGGTTGTCTACTTGATGATCATGCTTGTTCTCTGTTCTGTTTTTGAGGTTATGCCAACAGAGTCTTGCAACAACAGTATTCATAGCCCTTAAACTTCTTAATGTCTTGCATTGCATAAGATACATTACAACCGCAAAGCGCTTTTCAGAGGACTTTATGTGACAGACTGACACAACCCATACAAATAAGTAATTGCAATTACATGGAAGGAAAATTATGCATAGTTTTACTTTTTATTTTTTCCATCATACAAACCAAGGGACCGACCAGATGGGCCAGGGAAAAGTTGTGGAGAAGATAACAAGTAGGGTTGTTTTATAAAGCAATACATGAAAATTTGATGCAGCACGTTTCAGCCCATCACCTGAAATTGAAAGAGTATGACACGACTGCAGCCCTACCAAGACACGGCCAACTATCTGAGATGACAGCCTGCTCAAAAAGGGCATTACTCAGATAAGCACAGAATAGACCAATGATAACTCATTGGTCTATTCTTTAGAGGTCAGTCTGCTGACTAAAATCAGGCTTTATGGAAGAGTATCAAGAAAGAAGCCTTTAAAAAATAAACCCTACGGTGAATTAAATACTATTTCATCATCAAATAACATAAGAAGGGTGGAGGAACAACCCTAAACATACAGCTAGAGGTAGTTATTAGATCAAAGAATGGCCTAGTTAAAGTCCGTACCTAAATCCAACTCTGAAGCGAGACCTGAAAACAGATGTTCACAGATTATGTCCATTCATTCTGAGTGAGTGTGAGCAAAGCTGGTCAAGGCATACCGCAAAGCTGTAACTGCAGTCACTGGTGAATTCACAAAGTCAGATGGGGATGTAACTGTAGTCGTTTTAAGACCTTAAACTAGCTGTTACACCGAAACATCCTGTTTGTGATTCCATTTCATAGTTTTGCTTTTGTCGTCAACGACGTTGTATCACGAAGAACATTTCTTGACTGTGAACAAAGACGATCTGCGCTATAAGGCAGTGAACGTGAGACGCCCTTCACCCAGAGAGACACCGTGACACACACTTTAGAAGAGCAAGCAGCTCTTACACATAGTGACTACTCTCTGAGTCTGCTGCACACTGTAAAGCAAACACAACAACAGCACATCTTATGTTCCGATTACACAATCAAAGCAGCAGAAACTTTAACTATTAATGTACTTTTTCCTGTCTTGCCCAATGATTCCAATTACTGCTTTCTCAGTTTGCTCTTTGCACTGCGAGCAAACTCCTACCACAGTTGTGGGCTGACTTTCTTGGGCAACAGTGTGGCGGTTTGGAACATACCAAGCATATTGATGATGAATGCCGGCAAGGCAGATTATGCTTTGGGAGTGTTCTGAGTAGTTTTAATGGATGTTTTGATCCCCCCCTCACCGCCCAGCCCCAAAAGATGTCGCTGCTGGTGTAAGCCGCAACAGCCGAGAGATCCATGCCGAGTGCGGGCAAAGTCTGTTTCCAAGCAACATTTCAGCGCTGCCTTTCAAACATACACGAGGAGAGTGTTTGGTATTCAAAACGTATTCCGCGCGGGGCCCCTTTAAGGCTCGGCAGTTGTGAGTGACAGGATGAAAATGACCCCAGTTCCCATCTGAAGCTTGTTCTTACCATTGGCATGCAAATTGTCACTTTGGCCTTTATTTTGCCAGCGATACTTAAAGTGAACATTGTTATACTCGTGAGCAGGCCGCAGCACTTGTCCTGTAGCTCAGGTGCAATCGTTGGATTGTAAAAAGAAGTGTTGAAAGGGAATACTGATGCTACAGCTTAATCCCCCCACACAACAAAACTAGCCCAGTTAGCCGCCCGACACACAGATACACAAAGGCAAGCCCCTAAGATCCACCTGAGAGCTCTAGTATGGATAAAAAGACCTCAGAAGAAGTTCAAAAGAACAACACCAAAGGAGCGCAGTATATCAGTATTTTTAAAGCCATAAATAATTTCCGAGGCACTTTCTGCACATGCATGCTGATAAAAGCAACGGCTTCTGAAAGGCAGGCTTTCAGTGCACAGAGAGGGGTATGGTGCATCACAGCTGAGATATGACAGTCGTCCTCAAACATGCTCCCACACCCCCCTCATCTGTGGTTGTGTGTGTGTGAGAGACTCAGTGAGCAGATTACATAAGCCTGTCCTACCTCTGTGGGCTCCCTCTCCAATCTCCCTGACATTTAGACAACAAAGGTCACATCTGAAAGTCTAAATCTGTACAGACACCAACGCTAATATACCCATACGTGTACAAAGAGACAGAGTATGTATAAAAGGCCGTAATTTCTCACTGTAGGCAGAAATCTTATATCAAATTAGACTTATTGCTGTTTCATTTGACTGCCTTAATGTGAGGCAGCAAGATTAGATCACAAGGTCACATTTTCTTTTACTATAAGTCCAAATGATGTACAGAGCTTATGGACCAAGCATGACACTGGAGAAAGTTGAATATGGGGTGTGTGTTTTGTTATTTGTATTTGCAGCTTTTCAAAATCCGGTCCGGTTGCAGCCACACATTTCACTGTACTTACTGAGACATGTGATAGATAAACACAGATCATTACGTAATTGTGAAGTGAAATGAAAATGTGTTGTTTTCATACTAATTCATAGATAAAAAAATTTTATAAAATGTGGTCTGACCTTTTGTACTCAGTAACCTTGAGTCAGCCCTTTGTGAAAAAAAACATTTAGCTGCTACAGCTGGAAGTGCAGTGAGGTACAGTATGTCTCAATCAGCCTTGCATATAAAAAAAAACAACATTTCTTTGCTAAATTGTGAACACCAATTTTCAATTCTTACTACAGATTTTGTACTGGATTTAGGTGTGGGTTTTGACTGGGCCATTTTAACACATGAATTGGCTTTAATCTAAACCACAGGAAGATCTAAGCATGTAAGCGGAGCTCATTTTGGCTTTCTCTGTGCACCTTTTTCATAAACGCCACTATTAGCCGTTCTGTCAACAGATTCTCCCACCTGAGCCATGAATCGTTGCACCTCCTCCAGAGTTACCATGGACACAATGCTCCTTTAGATCTATGCTATTTTTCTTTCACTTCACAATGAAATAAAATCCAAATAAATACATTTGAGGGACTTTTCAGACCTCGAGTGTTCCTCAGTTTCCAGCTCACTATTCTCCCAAATGTAAATCAAACTAAGTGTCTTATTGAATGTTGCTGAGTTGACTCCAGAAGAATATTGTGACAGGGAGAAATGATTTCCAACTTCCCCCATAGAACCTTGAATCCAAACAAATCTTTAATTTTGCCAAGGGATGGGATGAAATGTGGTACTTTTTACAACCTGAACCTCTGAACCAGTGGTGACCAAACTCGGTCCTGGAGGGCCGGCATCCTGCATGTTTTAGTTCTCTCCCTGGTTTAACGCACCTGGATCAAATGATGGCTCGTTAGGAGGCCTAAGAAGAACATTGATATGCTGAAAATGTTGCTACCAACACCAGGGAGAGAACTAAAACATGCAGGATGCCGGCCCTCCAGGACCCACTTTGCGCACCCCTGCTCTGAACTGAACTTTGATCTTCTTTTGAAAGTACATGTTCAACCACTAGTTGGCAGTACAGCTAATGTAGGAGTCATAGTTGTATTTTTTTGTTCATTTTGTATAGAAATAAAGCATATTATCACAGCAGAAAGTATGCTGGATAAACTATTCATACATCAAATACACCAGATATTCCAATTTGCAATTACATATTAAATATAGATATATTGTGTTTGGGGAAGGGGGGGGGGGGGGGGGTGTTGCCAACTGTGATTTTACTATGTAACAAAATCTAAAAAGAAAAAATAGCTGATTAAAAAGAGAAGTAGAAATGTATTCAGCACAGCACAACATACTTTATTACCCATAACGACAAAACCAAATTACAAGCTATCAGAGATATGTCCCACCTTTTGTATCTCTAGGCAAAACTAACAACATAAACAACAACAAATATAGAAAGACCAGATCATTTCCTATTCTAAGGCCTCTTTCGTAAGGTTTTCTGAGGGCGCTGAAGTCATTGCTGTCCCCTTTGGCCTTTGGCTAAGTAGCTACATATTTAGAAAATCTTTCCTCGAATAAGACTTCAATTTTTAGAGCTTGCAAATGAATCTGTTTGTGGTTGGTAGGTATTTCACTAATGGGAGGCAAAGCCCACCACACCCATTTCCCCTTCAGTCTGCTCCAATTCTTTTCTTCTCCTCCCATCCCCACGGCAACCACACTGACTTCCTGCTTCCTCCCAGGCCTCCAAGCCACAAAGCGCCCTAAAAATAAAATCGCTGGACTTTTCCTGAGCACAGTTTGTGTCACCATTGTCCGGCCATCAGCTGTTTACTCGTTCAGGATCATTTAGAAAGTCAAGTCAGTGGGTCAGAGCACACAGAGAGCTAAGAAGAATAGGCAGACAGATCAAACAGAGGGGCTCTGCCAAGTAGGATGAAGAAATCCTAGTCATATGCTAAACATCACAGGAGTATATTTTCTAATGACGACATTAGCGCAATATCTGTGTGTTATCCAAACAGAACAAGATGAAACTATCCTGTGACTGTTTTTTCTTTGATTCAGTCTCTGGTGAGACTTGCAAATGAACTTGAGAGGATTGCTAGAACTGAAGGTAAACTTAAGACAAGTTTTTGAATTTCCTCAGCCTGAACTTATTATAAATGATATTCAGGAAAGGAAATGCATCTGAAGTAAAGCTTAATTAAAAAATGCGACACTGGGGACAGGTTTTAATTTAACATGTCTCAATGGTTTTGCCTTCTTCTTTGACGAAGATTACCACTTAATTCTTGATGGTTCTTGTGAATATCAGCGGTGAAAATCAAACACAAGACCCATGCAGGGAGGAAAAAAAGTTACGCTCTTATCTACCTTTGGTTCAAGCAAATCGCTGTTAATTTTCTTGATGAAAACCATAAATTTTCCAGGACGAGAACTAAATAAAAGCTCTTGCGGAGTGAGCAGAATGTGTTTGTCCGAGAGTAATTCAACTTCAGTGCAATGAGATGCTTTTAGAATAATAAGAAATAACAAAAAAGTCAGGAAAAAAATCCTGACTGGGGATTTTACATGAACTATATTTCTGATCAGCTAAGGAAAAATGATGAATAATGAATAGGAAACAAAATGCACAATTCCTTAGGAAAAAGAAAAACAACAGGCCAAAACTAGAAATGCCAGATCAGACTTTAAATGAAACTGGAAATCAATATTGGCCAAGAAGAAGTGACGTGTATCTCTATCACTGCCTCACATTTTTGGGTAAATATTTGTCCATCTAGATTGTTAAATACACAAAACGTTTAGAAATATACACATTTTTCACTTGGATTAAAAAACCAAGCTAGTATCGGAAGAACAGCAATTTGCCACAATTTTATATTCATTGCACACACACGTCAAAGTTATTAATATTCTCATTTCACAAGAAAATATTCTATTTTCCCTGCATTTGAAACTATGGCTGCAGATCTGATGAAAATAAAAGACACGATTGCATGTTTTATTTCTCAGCCCTTCATTGAGTCATCTTTGCTAGTACTCCTTCCACAACAAAACATAATAACAAAGCAACAAGAAATCAACTTTTAGGAGAAAAGATAAAGCCATAGCCTCCCCAAATCTATTTATGATTCTCAGAATCAGTACCAGTGTATTATAAAATAAAGCAAAACAGATCATTTGAAATCCCAGCTGTGGCACATGGGAAACACTCAAATGAACTGTGTAATGATTTGCTTGGTTGCCTGAATCAGTGCCACTTTACTCCCATTCTGCTGCGCTGGTTGTGAGTGTTCATGCTCACTATTGTCACTATTCATCAGAGTCCTGACTTTGCCACCTGCGGCCCTGAGCACTGGGAAGCAGGGGAGAGATTTGTCCTTTCGGATCCATCCTGAGGTTACTGTTCATGCCGTTTATCAAAAGAAAAATCATCTGCGTGAAGATTTTTACAGGTCCCTCTAAGTAAATTGACATTTATTTCTGTAATTCACTTTAAAAAAATTTTTTATTCATTTCTTAATGTTCACAATTTTAGCCCCAATTTCTCAAAAAATTAGAAGATAAATGTCAAAAAGATTTTCAATTAAAAAAATGTTTACTTACAATATACACTCATTACTTGATTGAAGCTGCTTTTGCATGGAATGCTGCATCAAATCAGCATGACGTAACATATGGGGTGATCATTTGTTCTTTTAAAAGTGGTTTATAAATACATTTGGTATTATGCAGATTTATAACACCAGCAGATGACGTGACTCCCCAAATCATTACGACTGTGAAAACGTCTCTCTGGGACGCTGGTTCCCAAAATCAAATGCATCATTTATATTCAGCTGAAAAGAGGACGTTGGGCCCCTGAGCAACATTCCAGTCATTTTTTCTTCTTAAGTAAGACAACTCTGATGTTGTCTGTGGTTTAGGAGTGGTTTAATATGAGGAATGTGACAGTTGGAGCCCATAATGTCTTTGTGTTAGTTTCAGTCCTTGTGAATATTCCTGAATGGGTTTTACTTTATACTGCAGTAACTATCTCTGCTGCCTGTTTGGCTTTTTTCCCCCAAAACCTTTTTCCTTCCACTCAACTTTCCATTGATGTACCTGGATGCCGAACTCAGTAAAGAGCGTCAATGCAATAATAGCTCTCTACTGAACAATTGTAAAGTAAGCAGTGACCCTGACACGTGGGAAGGCCGCCACATAATATTTGTGCTTTTCAATTGGTATTATGCAATATTCAGATTTTTAAATAAAGTAAATGTAGAGTTTCTATTTTTATAGTTAACATAAAAAATAAAATATATCACTTTGAATGAATGAATTCTCACAATATATAGTTTGTCACAATTATATAGTTTGACTCCCAAACTAATATGACTACACACAGGCATGGATGATCGCAAGAACAACAACAACAACAACAACAAAAACATGCATACAAACACTTTCACACACACACCAGGCTGCAGCAGGCAGGTGTTCTCACATGCCTGAAGGGGAGGAATGGGATGAGGCAAGGGAGGACAAGGTGAAGGGACACAGAAGGAAAAAAAAACATTAGGGGAGAAAAACTGATCCGTAAAGAAGAGAAAGAGGGAAAGGAATGAGTTCTTAGGTCACAGAAGAAAAAAAAGGAGGCGCGCAAAGAATGGAGAATGAGGTAAAACTACAAAGACCTTGGATGGGTGGTTGCATAATCCGTGTCTACAGTGGAGAGTTTGCTCTTATGCCACATGCGGTGTAGCACAGTAGCAAGGAGGTCAGAGGGAGAAAGTTAGGCTAAATAATGTACACGAGAAGTGGCAGCTGCCAGAAAAATGCAGCCCATCGTACTCAGAGCCCTCCAGGATACATCCAAACTCTCAGGAAACTGAGAAGGCAGTTAGCTTCTGTCTCATTATTTTATGGCAGGATAAAGGGATCATGGTTAGAGGAGTGTGTTTGATTTAAATTACAAAATGCAGCTGGGGTAGTTAGTAAAATCAGACTCTCAGAGCACTTGATGATTCATTGTTAGCATGATAGTTCTGGGCAGTGTTTTACAGTGAAAGCTACAAACCTTTTCCCTTCTCTGAATGAAGAAGCTGCACAGACAAAAACATTTATAAAATACAAATACATGTGTAATACATGCATAATGTGTCATTCCTTTCACATATAAATACAATTAAGAGTCTTGTTCGATAATGAGAAAACATCTTTGGAATCATTTAAAATGATAAAAGAACCAAAAACATACGTAATAGCTATGTTCATGAAAAAAACAAAAACTGAGGCAATCATTGAATAGGAATTAAGACCATCAGCTTTATAGCATGTGAAAAGAATCTACACCACATACTGACTGTCTGTTTTCTAGGGCTGAGCAATGAGTCCAAATTCAATTTCACTATTTATTTTGAGAAAATTAGTTGACAAATTCAATTATTACTGTAAATTCTTTGGCTTCATCTTCATTTCTTCTTTTGCTTCTTAAGTGTAATAAAGAAAGATCTAGTGGGTAAAATTCAATATGGAATGAAAAACTGAACAGCCTATAAACTAAAAACTAAAACTACTTCAACCATATGGCAGGATATCGACATTAAATTGTCTGTACCCTGCTTTTCTAGTGCACAACAAATTATACTGCATCAAAATTCAACATGATATGAGACTCAATATGAAATCCACAACCTGCTCTATGAAGTCTGTGGTGAATTTCATTGGACAAAATACATAAAATGTCTACATGAGCTGATTATTTGACTAAATAGTCCACTAACATCAGCTTAGTTTGCAGAAAACTTATTATCTGCAAACTAACTGAAAAATTAGTTAGGCTCCTACAATTAGAGGACGCTTAAGTGCTAAAATTCTGTCAATGTTATCGATCAAATTGTTATCACTCTAATAATAATAATAATAATAATAATAATAATTGTTTATTATTCCAACTTTGCAATATAAAGGCTGTAAAGTAAGTTGGGAAAAAGTGTAAACAATTCAGAAAAAAACGACACAAAATGATCACTAAGACTGTCCTGTCAGACAGACTGACAGCATGTAACAGTATTTTGACTGAAGGCCCTGGAATGGATTAATCCTTGAAAACCAACCATCTGGCCTAAAAATAAACAGTGAGTCACAAATAGTGGACAGTGTGAATCCTGGTAAATTAGAAATGGAACACGACCCAAAAGAGACCGCTGCTGTTCAGCAGAAAGTGTTTATGTGTTAAAAAATGTCATTATAGGAATCACTGCCTGTTAGTGCAACCTTGTTATTACTCCTCCAACGTGCCAGCAGCGCAGCATAGAGATGGAACGGTGCATACTCCGGCTCTGATGAGACATGAGCTGCACACACACAAGTCTGTGCATGATCTGACAGAATACAGTGTACAACAGGACGAGGCTGTAAAACAGGATGGGCCAGTGAGCACGGCTCCTCCAGTACCAAAGAGCATGCAGCTCTCCTGAAAAGTCCAAATGGCTTTTGCAGTGAGCGGTGGAATCCGCCTTTATGCTTATGTAAGAGAAAGGCCCTGAGCCTTTCTCCTTTCCCTAACACGCATACAAACACACTCAGCATAAATGTGGTCACATAGCCATGTATACACCATCAACCCATTTCTTAGGGAAGAATCAGCCCGGGGAAGCTCTGATCCAACCATCCGCTTCAGACTCAGGCAGGGACACTGCTATTAATCAGAGCTCACCATGTACTCCCAAACAGCGACAGCTGTTGGCGCGCTGGCAGGTGAACAATGCTGAATGAACGCTGATGAAAGATTCTGGATCGCCTTTGGGTTATCGCGCAAACTATGCATGTGCGCAGTTATTTTGGGCATGGATCTATTCCCAAGGCTTCTCTGAAATAAGGCCTTAGGTGAAATTACATGTACAGTGTGTTTGGCTACGATATCGTTAGCTGGTGCTACTCGCTACTAATCTAATAATAAAGATGTCAATGTAATGACTCATCTGTCCTGACAGATTTAATACTGAATTCTGGATAGCAGCATGTAAAGGGTGTACACGTGTGTTTGAAGAGGATGCATCATTCAAACAGAGTCACTCTGTATTTTAGCAATAAAAAGGCAAAAAAACTCACACAACTTTAAGATTGTCTATCTATAAACACAAACTGCAGTGTATATGTTTCAGATTTCATGTACCCAACAAATAAGGGGGGAAAATGTGAAGCAAAGGAAATCTAGAGGCAGTTTCTTTCTGCCAAAATGACCCAATTAACAACTGTTATGCCTAGTTAATATGGCAAGACGTTTATACCAGTTTTCTCCTTATGGAGAATCTTAAGAATGCCCTGATTCTCACGATGGGTCTTAAGGTAATTTCAAGAGTTATTCCTGCTGAGTTTGGTGTGTTAAGAGTGATCTGGTCCACTTGGAAAGACATCAGGACTGTTTTCAACATGTTGGATTGTCTTGACCCGACATCGCAGCGTGTGCAGTGTCCCCTGAGGACAGATGAGCACGCAGCCTGTTGAACCCGACCTGCAGCCAATCAGAAAGCAAGGGGATGGAAACACACAGGGGGATTCTAAACAAAGAAGACAAAACAATGGCCATGGCGCACTATAAAGTCTGGCGGACATCAGAGACATCTTTTTCTATTGTTTTTTTTTTCTGTTAGTCCATAATGTATTGCCATTGCTTCTTGTCAGTCGGCCATGTTTGTTAATCTGAACTCACGTTTGGTGTCGGGAGGTTTTGCGAGGTTTCCTGTCTCACATCTAAATGTTTGTGCGTGATGTTTTGCTCTTTCCATATGGCTCAACTCCACACACTTCACACCAAACATGTTACAGGTAAAAAAAAATTATCGTCATGTGTTGTGTCTCTCCAGCTTTGAAAATCAGCCGACAATTTAAAAATCTGGCAGCGTGAACCAGGCATTAGCTTTCCATCACCCAAAATATTTCTTTCTTGTCTAATTTGTTGTCTCCCAGATAATCTGTATTTCTGCTTAGACTAAGTCACACACGGGTCCCTAATAATGATGTAAATTAGATTTTATTTAGGGGTATCAAAGTAAAGATGGCTGGATATAAATGCACTTAACACTATTCAGTTTCATATTTGTAAACATTTTGAAAACGATGTATAATTTTCCTTTCACTTCTCTGCTATTTTTATTGGTGCTTCATATAATCCCAAAATAACATTTAGCTTTTTGTGTGTATAAAGCAACAAAATGTGAAAAAGTGTTTAAATCGTTTGTATTAGCTCATTTTTGGTGCTGCTGCTCCTCACAAGGATAGAAAGAAGAACAAGAAGAAGTCCTTCAACTCAACTTTGCTCCTTTTCATCCATGCCTTGCTGTTCGGCCAACTAGCTCCTGCCTGCTGACTCATGTATTCATAGTAACTGGATACCATTGCATAATATGATTAATACTGCAACTTAATCATATACAATTTCTGTTGAAAGTCCTAATCTGCATGAAATCCCTAATAAGACAACTCCCCTCCTTCTGGACAAGTTGACAGCAGAGCTCCGGGCGCAGAAACTAGCAACACTCATCACGCAGACCTGTTATCTGCACAGGAATTAAACACTGCCACTGCACACATTTTTATTTTTCATTTTTTTAATTCAAAGTGTAGAATGGGACGGGACAGAAGTGGAGACGAGTGGCGGGTGGGGCGGGGGAAGGAAGCCATGATGAAAGTGTAACACCAGAGCAGAAATGGAGAGGAGAAAAGTAAGGGAAGGAGGAGAGCAGAACTGGGGGAGAAATCCATTTAAATGAAAGGGAGAAAAGAGGCGTCAGCATTAGTAGCTAATCCACTGCAGTGAGAATGCTTTCTCTCTGCCTGCGGCCTCACGGCTTCAGTCGTCATCATAACAGGAAGACTGTAACATACACTTAACTGTATTCCAAACAGCACATCCAAGCAAGACAGCCCTGTGAGAGAAAACCATTTGCCTGCAGGGAAGCCAAGATATCTTGCAGCCCCATTTTTTTTTTTTTTTTTTTGTTCACTGTTGATGTTTCTTATTAGTATTTCATGAGCGACTTTCGGATTTGTTCCATAAAAATAACAGTATCTCATTTGAATCTCAGTCTCTCGCCATTCAAGCTCGAATTCTTCAGCGTTACATGTCCGTGTTCGCAGCCCCCAGGGGAGGGCCGTGACAAAGGGAGCATCTCTCTTCCCTTCTCTCCCACCCCTTTTTCTCTCTTTTCACCCACACACTTTCTCTATTTAGCTCATGCTTAAAAAGGATGCCTAAAGATAGAAGCAAAGAAGCTGAACGGGAGCCAGCCGAATGTCATAGCAACAACGTGCCCGGTTCACAAATACAATTTAGATCAGGAAGAAGAAGAAGAAGAAGGGGAAAAAAGTTATAATCAAAGTCAAAACGCAGCTTTCTCGTTTCCTCAAGGACGAAGCTTACTTGGTTTCAACCAGAGACGTGGCAGCCGTGAAAAGCTGACAGTGGGGGCTCATAATCTGCCACTTCAACAGACTGCATCACTGTAGTGACAATGAGCTGCCTATATTACTTAATTTACTATCTGCAGTCGTCTGTGGATGCAAATCACGAATTGTTTCAATGTAAAGAAAACATTATCCAGATGCTTTTATGACATTGCAGGCATTATGCATTGCCTTACATCACAGCATGCAGATGTACATTTCACAGAAACATAGCTGTTAGCACACTGAGGAAAACTCACTGGAAGCTGAGAAGTGGCTTTTTGTGATTAAACAACAGAATCAATGTGGGATCTATGCATTCAAGGTTTCACGGACAGACAACCCGGGCTCAGCTGGAGAACTGTTCCCCGCACCGTCATGGATATTTTAGAAAATTTTTGCCTCTCCTTCCCCTGGAGTTCCCAAGAGGCCACTTGCACATCAAAGGATCGGCGCTGAAAGGCCCAGATTTGCTTCCTGTGTAGCATTACATCTACTGCAGCTAATTTTTACACAGCTGACAAAGACGCAGCCTTGTAGATACACTGCTTTACAAAAATATTGACATCCTGTGATCTTTTTTCACATTTTGTCATATTAAAATCACAAAATTTAATCTAATTTATTGGGATTTTATGTGGTAGGACCACACCAAGCGAAGTAAAGTGGGATATGATTAAACATGAAAATAAGTAAGTTATTAATGAAAACCTTAAAAGTGAGGCACACATTTGTTTTTCTGCCCTCTTTTTTTCTGATACCCCTAAATAAACTTTAGAAGAGACATAAAAATATGGCAGAAGATGCTCTGACCAGATGAAACCAGAGAATGAACATTCAGTCCTCCATACCAAACACTGGCAGTAATACTGAACATCCTCTTGAGCACCAATGAAAACACGGTGGTGGCAGCATCATCCTGTGTGCATACTTTTCTTCAGCAGGTACACTAAAGCTGCTCAGCGGTAATAGAAGTCACTTCTTGAAGAAAACCAGTTTGGAGGCTCCAAAAGATAGGACAACAACCCTAAATATACCCACAGCTACAATGGAATAGCTTAGATCAAAGCATAGTCATGTGTTGGAATGGTCCAGTCAAAGTCCAGACCTGAATTTAACTACTTTTCCTCTAATCTGAGTGAGGCTGAACTATTTTGCAAAGACAAATGGGTAAAAACAGTCATAGAGAGGTAACAGCAATAAAAGATGGTTCTACTATTGACTCTGGAGGGATGAATACAAATGCAAGAGAACTTTACAAATCTTTATTTGGAAAAACATTGAAAACCACGTATCCTTATCTTTCCACCTCAATATTATACCCTACTTTGTGTTAATAAGTCACATAAATCCTACCAAAATGCCTCTGGATGTAACGTAACAAAATGTGGACAAGTTCAAGAGGTGTCAATACTTTTGCAAAGCACTGAGTTGGCTACTATGTGAAAATATTATTAATATATCAGCCAATTTTCATTCAGATTTCACCAGAAATTTGATATTTTTTATGTCAGAAATTTAAGCGTGAAAGTGACCTAACTCCTTCAGAGTGCAGCATGACATTCCTCAACATCTGCACCTTTTAGATGAATCATTTCCCTCATCTGATTAAACACCCACTAAAGCCATTTTAGCACTTGCTTATTTTCTCTGAAAAAACCTCACTGGGCTCTGCTTGCATAAGCCAGGTCTCGGTATCATAAACCTACTGGCAGAAATACAGCCTAAATAAAGCTGCAGCACTCTGCAAGGTGATTTGAGGGGTGTGTCTGACTCACTATGTTGACCTGCAGTGGTTCTGACCCGGGTCTCAACAGCCTCTTCCTCCTGCAGCTGGTGGAGCCTCCAGACCTCAGGCGCACTGACGAGGACGACTGGCCCATGTCCACTGGGGTGGGAAGCACACGGAAAAACGGGTCAAGAATTAAGAAAGCGTGCATAAATCTGCAAATTCATTGCTAGCAAGAATATGTGCTATTACCCGAAGAAGGCAGGAGCAAAGCCAAGGCAGTGAGAGTGCTGGGGGGAAGAGGCAGCGAGCGACACCGCTGCAGAGATGCCCTTTGTGGGGGCTCGAGTGGCGACACTCCCGGAGGGCGAGACAAAGCCTAGAGGGTACTGGGGTAGTTAGGACATATATTCCACATAACGCGACTGCAAATCACACAATCACACACTGTTCTACCCTTCACCTTAAAAGAAACCTTCCTCTCTGCGTTGTCCCCCTTTTTTCCTTTTTTTTTTTTTTTTGCTGTGAATATAATTATTCCACATCCCAGCAACTCTATTCTGGTGCACTGGCCTCCATGCGTGCTCCGCAGCAAACCAAGAGAGACTATACATCATGCCGACCAAGGCGTTCTCTCAGGTTAAAATGAACTGACTCCGGGTTAGGCCAATGAGAGGTAAAGCTTACGGGAGCGATGAGGCAGAAAATTGGCCACTGAGAAAGACTGAAAATGAAGGATGGATACAGAGAAGCCAAAAAAGATGGGAGAAGAAGGGGAAAAAAAATTGGAATTGGTGAGATGGAGGGAAAGAGAAAGAGAGGGAAAATGCAGTGTTCAGAAATGCAGGCCTCTGTAAATGAGGCAGAGCATGCAGGCATTGTTGTAACTAACAGTGAGCGGCATATAAATACTGGGTTAGTACTGGGCTGCCCTTCAAAGCCTGGAGAGTGTGCTTGATTCATTACGGACATGCTCTATATTTATCAGTGAGTTGGTGGAGCCCACTAGTGAGTCTTGGCCATCCTACTTTTAGCTAGATATATTCTCACATCTGCATATTATAGACTCTGAAAATGCACATTTTAAGGTAGTATCAGATTTATTTTTTAATTTTAGAAACAATCGAGCTCCTTGACATCTTACTCTGTGAGGCAGCTCCGTCGACAGGGTCTCTCTAGTAACACTGCTTTCTATGACAGAACAAGGCCTGGAGCGCGCAGCCGTCCGTCTCTGCCCTGGGGAGTGCAGCATGGTGGCAGCGGGCCTGCGTCTCAGCCGGGGCAGGGAGCCCACCTCGCTATAATGTGTGTAGATCTCGCGTTCCGGGTTGGACCTCCACAGGTCCAGCACCGCCGAGGCCGGACGGGGACGGTGGAGCAACCGCCTGTGAGGCACAGAGGTCTTCTCTGTGCAAGACTGGGCCGGGGCTGGTCCGGGCTGCCTCACACTGCAGCCTGTCTTGCTGGCAATCTGCTCACACAGCTGGGATTGGCAGAGATACTCAACTGCTTGGCCCACATACAAGCGCAACAATGCATTTCTTGTGCAGGGAATAAGGAAAGTACGTCTGCAGTTTTGACAAGCTACGCTTCATATTTCTGTGCAAAAATAAATTCCATCAGTCGACACTTCGTGTCTCTACTTGCAATGCATGTGTGGGTAACCAGGTAAGAAAAACCACTGAGTTTAAGAGACAGACTAACACTTTTTTTCCTTTTTCTTACCATGAGGTAATTATTAAGAAGGGTTGTAAATAATGCATATGTTCATTTCATTACTTAATCATGATGAAAAGTCTAAAGAAAACTACTTTTACAGTCTAGTTTGCAGCCCTCAAACTAGATCTGGAAACATGTTTTGACACATCACTAAATCAAGACGTTCCATCATACCACAGGGGGGGTTTCTAAGTTCTGGTCTTGTCTGCTGCAGCTGTTAGCTGCACATCATATATGAATAAATAAAGAACTCTTCATTCTGCATGAAGACTTTCTGTAGGTATGCATGTACTTCAAATAAATAATTATTTCCAGATATTTTTGATGGGGAATGCATGATGGAACAATAGTGCTGTGCCAAACAAGAAGTTATACCCCTTAAGCTTCAATTGGTATAAACATCAACATTTAAGTAATTTTCTACAATCTCATAGTCTAATGAAACTACTGATAAAATTTGGGTATCTGTGCACACCTGAAAAGGCAAGGTTTTGATTTATTATTATTTCTTTTGACAACAAATGCATGGCTAATAATTGTGTCGCTAACAGATTTGCTCACGTGTCCATAGTTATCATGGGCCTTTTAGCTACTTCATTAAAACTCTCATTTTTGGGTCTGTTAGTTTAGGTGGCTAGCCAGATGATGGCTCAAACAGCACAGGTTGCTTGAAGCTTGGGAATTTGTCTCATAATCTATCTCTGCTTTAAACTTTATGACGCTGTTTGTTCACTCAAGTTCTCTAAGAAATCCCAAAAGTCTTTACAGGAAAGCTATGTTTATTTTCAGATTATATCACACAGAGATTAACTCTACATGCTAGTTGAGTGATTTTACAAGGTATTGGCTCCACTGGATTTTATCCAAGACTGTCAAACTAAAGAGGTGTAAATGTAAAACAATTTAAAAACCATTTGTAATGATCCTTCCGCTTAGCAACAATGCATTACTTTGTGTATAAAATCTTAATAGAATGTGCAACCTTTTAAGGGGGCACAAAAACTATTACAAGACACTGTGTGTAGGCTTCTGTACTCCAAATTAAATAAGCTACCCAATGACATGAATTTGTCTTTTTAAGCAGTAGTGGTTTAGAAATTGAATTTTGAAACACAAATGGCTTAAGGACATCATTAAAAAATAAAGGAACTCAGTTGAACTTTCATGTATAGATCTGATTCCCACCTAGATGTAAACGCAGGACCTTGCTACACGGTTGTGGGACACAAGATTAGTACTTTTCCCTAAACAAAAGCTCCTAAAGCTCTTGCCTCTGCATAATAAACCCCTATGAAAGTGTGCTGAGTATTGAGATGTCATATCTCATTTAGTCAGAAGCTAACGTGCCCTGACTCGTTGGGATGACTAGGAGGGAGATGACTAATTCTGAGAAGGGGAGGTCGCCGTTAAGAGGCGCTGACGTCACGGACCTCTGGGGCCGCTGCAGCCTGACACTGCAGGCTCGATGGGAAAAGCAAGTTTTCCTTGCAGGCTACAAAAAGCTGGCCAAACGGGGAAGGACAAACTTTTGTAACATGCTGCTGTGGGTTTTTTTTATTTTTTTATATTTACTGTAACCTCTTTTCTCCAACAGATGGGGCAAAAGGACAACATCAGGGCTGCTGTCTCATACCTATCCATTCAGCCACTCCAGACCGTATCATAAAGATATATGTAGCAGCTCTGATGCACTTTATATTCCAGGTTGCGGGTGACTTTTTTTAATAAGCAGAAGAATGACCATGGTTAAGGCAGTTACATAAATGAACTTTTTAGCATTTGTGCAGTAATTACATGACACATGCCTCTGGGAAAGTTAATGAAGGGGAAAATGCCTGCAATGAAATGTGGTTATGGAAAATAAAAACACAACATATTACACATGGATATGGTATTCTCTTAAAGAAATAGAGATACAACAACAGCTTAATAGAGATACAACAACAGCTTAACAAAAGAAATAATAATAATTATTATTAGCACTTTTCAGGTTTTCATTCCTTACCTTAAAAATTTCTTCAGTAGAATCTGAGGCTGCTACGCTATTGGTTGTGCTTTCTTTATCACCTTGTTGTGATTGGACATTCACTTCCTGTACTTGGTGGGAGTCGAGCGGAGTATCCCTGGAATCCTGCTCATTTCCTTTCTGTCCCCCTACCTTTTCCTCTTGACACAGGCAGTTCAACTGAACCCTCTCAGCATCAGCTTCAGCCTCCACGCTTAAACTTGAATCCTGAATATGATTCTCTACAATCGCCGTGGATTTGTGGTTTGTCACGTTGTCCGGGTTCTGAAGGCCATTAGCAGCTTGAGATCCTGAAGAAGCTCTAAAGGCTTTTAAGGCAAGTTTGGGGGATTGTCCACCGGTTGTGGTCGCTGGCGTTTCACCGTCAAAGCTACTGGGATTTGAGGGTTGAGCAGCGAGCGGCAACAGTTCTGTTGGTTGGGGTTTTAAAGATCCTTCATTGTGGAGTGTGAGACAAACACTGTGAATGTTGTCCACTGAGTGCTGTGGGGCCCGCTGGGAGGTCATTGGAGTCCTCTCTCCCTCCGGAGGAGAGAAGGACCGTGAAGTTGTCCGCCATTTTCTGGCAGATTCTGCTACACTATTAAAAAACTTAAAGAGACCACCAAAGTGTCCCTTTGTGTCCGATTGTTTCGGGGGCGGCGGCTGAAAGTCTCTGACACTCTCAAAGTCTACAGATCCAAAATCTGAATCCGTGGTTTTGTCCAACGAGGGGAGCTCAGAGTCAAAGCTTCTCTCTGAGTACACAGGATTACTTTTCCCCAAGAGGGAAATCCTCCTCAGGTAACTCCAAACATCTTTGTGCCTCCTCCCTCCACTATGATGGGTTCTGGGGCTACTCCTAACACTGGGCTCCTCACAGTCTGCGCTGACTTTGTTGCAGCTGTTTGAGTTGCTATTGTTTCTCTTAGAGTATGAAATTCTTTCAGAAGGTTTACAGCCATTCTGGACAACAGTCTCTCCTGTAACAGTGGGCTGGAGGCCATCTATTGGTGCAGATAAGTCCAGGTCTTCAAACGAGCAGTTGAAGTCCACCGAGTAGCCGGCATACGAATGCCTCTTCCCTCTATTTCGAAGGGTGCTCTTGCTGATCTGCTGTGGAGTGCCGATGTCACGGCAGAAAGACTCCTCGTCCACCAAGGAGCTGGTGAACTTGGCAGTGGACAACTTCCCGGTTTTTCCTCTGAACACGGCGGGGGATTTTAGCTTCTTAAAAGACCGAACTTTGTCTGCAAACGAGAGTTTAGGGATAGAAGCTTCTCCGGGGAGGATCATGGAGTGGGGTCTCCTTTCCATCTCAGGGATGGCTCTTTTTCGGTTTAAGATGCGCCAGATGCCCCCCGTGGCACGGGCCCTCCGGTTGACCTCCTGTCTGTCCTTGACAGGGGTTTGAGAGGAGGCAGCTTGGCTCTCTTTTTGCACCTCCACGGGCCCCGGCCCCGTCTCCTGAATACAAACACTGCCTGTCTCGTTCTCCACGTCCAGAGAAACATTGAACATTTGGTTGACATACCCATTAGGGTTGCTGCTCTCTGAGGCAGGGCTGTCTGTCTGCTCCATCCTCTCTCATTCTACAGTGTCAGCTATCAGCTCCGGTGAACATCATGTTTAGGTCCACTCTCTCTCTTGTTTTTGTCAAACACCTGAAGGAGCAAAAACACATTCTTATTCAGCAATCTGACGTTAAACTGACAACACTGTCATTTCATATATGCTCCTTCAATTCTAACTTACACCGAGAAACCCGGAAATGAATGCAATGAATGCCAACGATGTTACAGAAAATATAGGGGAGTAAAATCAGTCTGACAGCTGTGTCTCACCCAGGGTCAACTTTTCAGCAATACATGATATGAAGATTATCACAGTGAGAGAGTTAGACTGTGATTCTCAAACAGGGGCTTCTGTTCCTCAAGTCAGCAACAGCTCCACCCCCCACCCCCCCCCTTTCCCATCATATTTGGTACCAATTATCCAAAGTAATTATTTGAGACACAGTCCCCCATCCCCCGTTTAACTGGGAGGCTGCGTTGCCATGGAAACACTTACTACAGGGATGTCTGGTTATTTCAGACCTGCTTCTGCTGTGACATCATCGCACCACTTAGATAAGCTTCTTTTGGGGATGATGATGATGCTTTCTACCCGACCACATGGTAATTACCCCTGTTTGGTAATCCCTGTGATGTATATAGGGGGGCATCTTACATAATCGAGGCCTTTGGCAGACATTGCTCTTGTTGCTAGACTTCTGAAGCAAGGATGAGTTTCAAAGTTCTGGCCTGTTCATCGGATATCACAATTCACATTTAACATGTTTTTTTGTTTGTTTGTTGTTTTACTGGTAACATTTTTTTAATCAATACAAAGTTTTCTACAAATGCAAATTCTGCGATCATAGAGATAGGAATGGAAACATCTGAACATATATTAGTTTGATACAAAATCTTATTTTTCACATTTGGTCATGTTAAAACCACAAGCTTTAAGTTTTCTTTATAGGAATTTGACATGTGTTTGTATTCAGATCCCTCCTGAGCCTATAATTGGTAGAACTAAACCTTTATCCGTATTTGATACCAGCTTTGTTTTATTCTCAAGAAAAATATTTCTGCTCATTCTCCTTTGCAATACAAATCAAGCAGAATCAGTCTTGAGAGCATAAAAAAATAGCTATTTCAAGCCTTCCCATTTGTATTTAGGACTGAGCTTTGACTGGGCCACTCTAACATACAACTCTGCTTTGAGTTGAGCTATTTTATTGTAGCTTTGTTTTCTTGCTGAAAGGCAAGTCTCCACCCTGATCTTAAGTTGTTTTCTTCCAGGATTGTCCTGTATTTAGCTCCAGATTCCCCGTCCCTGTGGAAGATGGGCTTCCTGGCTGCTTCTCTTGATTAATGCCTCCATAGGTGGACTACCATATCTGGGTTACTTTGCAAGTGTAAGCATACGCTTGCCCCTTTCGAAGATGGATTAAGCAGTGCTCCATGGCATATTGTTTTCTAGCCCGGGCCCTGATTTACACGACTCCACAACTCTGCAATCCCTGTCCTGTCAGCTGTGTTCCTTGGTCTTCATGCTGATTATTGTTCACAAATGTTCTCTATAAAATGTCTTCACAGGCCTTCAGAGAGCAGCTGGAATGAAACTGAGATTAATTTAAAGCAATTTGACTCTGCTTAACAATTATGTGTCTTCGGAAGACAATTAGTTGTGCTTTATTTTAATTAGGAATGCCAGTGAAAGGAGGGCTGAATAAAACTTATTGAATGTGTATTGTTTAAGAATATATATATAAAAAATATGTATTCTTTTTTTTATAAATGCTACTTTGAGTTGGTCCAGCAAATAAAACACAAATTAAATACAATGGTTTAAGGGTTACCACTGCTTTTCAAAGGCACTCTAATATATACAGTATATGTACTTGACAACATTATAAAAAAATGCTGAAATTCAATAATCGGTTTTGGTTTTGGGGTGCCACCCCAAGACTGTCACTGACACCGGTTGTTTCTAAGATTTGAAGAAAAGAAAAAAATTAAAAGAAAGACTCTATAAAGAGAGGCAGCTTTTTACTTATTGTTTATCTGTATCATAAGCTACAGAACAAAGGAAATAAAATTATATAAAAGCTTTCTTAGTCTATTCTATCAAAAGATTTGGGGATAAATAAGATTTTTTCATGTACATGTAGCTATTTCAGAGAAATTAAGCAAAGAAACTCTCATAGCAAAGCCAAGAAGCAAACCAAATCAAATATGTAAGAAGATCTAAAGTCCTCACAAGATCTACAGAGCTCAGCACATGGTGGAAGCCATTCATAGGCAACATTTAGACAATGCGCAACCTAAAACATGTTAGAAAACAAGAGCAGTTTCAGAGCACTGCCCTTTTTGGGTGATAAATCAAAAGATCAACCTGAAAATGTCCTGGTTGATTTGAAGCATCCAAACATGACATGGGTGATAATGCTTCAAAAAGTATGTTTTTAAAGTCCAGGCCGTGGGTTACCCTGTACTTCACTCGATGAAGACAAAAGCTGAGGGCATAAAAAATTCCCACAAACAAACTGCTGCTGGAACAGGAAGGGCTTGGCAAAGCATCACAAAGGAGGAAAGCCATTCTTTTGATGATGTTTGTGGGCTTCAGTCTTATGCCAGTCACGGCCTGCATGGGTTCTGCACAACACAGTGCAATGGACAACTTATATTTGGTTAATCTGTTAAAGTCACATTTCACGACAAATGTGTGACTATTCAAACTGTAGGTGTAAAAACCTTTCAAGTGGTCGGAGTTACTTGCTGGTGATTTTGAGAGTGCTTGAAAATTGTCCCGGCTAAAGAGTCCATGCAGTTTAAAAATAAAAAAAATAAAAAATAGCTTGTTGTAAAGCCAGAATGTAAACCTTACAAAACTGTACAAAACTTTTCAGAATGCAGTTGTCTTAAAATGGTAAGATGTCCACTTTGTTCTTGGGTCAGCTTTGATTAGCTGCTAGAAACTAAAAAGTTTAAACAAAATAAAAAATATAGGCAATATCTCCTGTTTGAAGAGCAAGAAAGACCTTGTTTTTAATAAATATGAGCAATTCCTTTAAGGAATTTATTGTTGGCTCACTATAGCTACCTTTTGAGCAAGTGGAGGTGAGTGCCTGTTACAATAAAGATCCAACATGGACAGTAAGAAGCAGATATAGGTTTGCTGAGGTGGCTGGTGGACAAATAGTTTGAATGGAATGAGTTCCCAAAATTAAATTTGGACAGGCTCTGTTACAACTACTTCCAATCAAGTTTTTAAACTACGCACTTAATTTATTTAAATCTAAACATATTATCGCAGCTACTACTCATAAACTTTATTTCAAATTATACAGTAATATCCCACTAGTAATGTGTAGTACAGTTATTAGAGCCTATGGCTACTAAGCGCTCACAGGCTGTCTTTTCCTGTCACTGCTACAAAGTTATTGCGTAGCTACTTAGTTTTAACTAAAGAAGAATATAGTTAGTGTATTTTTCTCCGTTTCTTTGGGCGTTAATTTTTGCTCTTATTTCACAGGAATGTTGCGTCTATAAACACTCTCGTTGAGGCAATTTACCTACTTCAGTCGGACCCAAACACTGACATTGTCCCGTATCCACCGGGGACAGTTTTACAACTAACAAACGTGAATAAACTGAAACGCGTTTTTTTTTTTTTTTAGCTAACCTAAACTCAAAAAATGAAGTTCCAGCTGTGGACTCACCCGCAGCACAGTTCCGCCGTGTTCAACAGGGCATCTCCGCTGCTGTCCCGTAACGTAGTCAGACACCGCCTGAACAGTGGGTGAACTCAGGCACTGCCTTAACTTTCAGTCCGCCTGTTCAAAAAAAAAAAGGAGAGGAAAAAAAAAAAGGCGGATGTATTATTGTGGATAGCTACTCCCTTTATTTCTCACGTGTTTGGTTTGTAGGGCTTTAAAACTTCGTCAGCTTTCACCAGAGCTGAAGAAACTCCCCGAGTTTAGACGGAGTGCGTGAACTCTTGCCCCGTAAAGCTCCTGCAGATGCCGACAACTCTGATTTGTGATAAAGCTCTCACGCAAACACACGCGCAGACACGCACGCTCTTTCTCTCTCTTTGTCTTTCGCTCTCACACACATACACACCCCACCGCCCCCAACAGTTCTGCGAAAATGGTATTAACCCTAACCCTATCAGCCAGGACCGGCCCAAAGTTGAACAAGGTCCTAAGCAGAATTTGGTCCGCTGCCCCCCCTGAGCCCCCCATCACTTCTCCTACCTTGCATTTAACCACATCACAGGCCTTGTATTTTTTTCCATGCTTATGTGTTTATTTTTGTATTCTACATTTAACAGTTTGTTTTATAATTAACAAGAGAGACAGGAATATTTATTCAAAATTCCTTTTTGAATGTGCTCGGTTTTACTATTATTATTATTATTATTATTTTTTTATAGCAGGATTGTCTGTTAAGTCAACCAAACTTGTTCCAGATCACCAGTAAAGCCACATGTCATGGCCTGTTTTTCTATTTATTTTCAACATATTACGTAGGTGAATTACACCTTACCAAAGATTAGTTTCTACATGCACATGGCTCTAGTAACCTTACTTAAAGCAACTCAAGTTATATCAGCAGTTGTGAAAGTAATTTTTTTTTTCAGTTCACGCTCTAGCAGCAAAAATGATATGTGATGACTATTTTGTTAATTTATTATTTTCTTTTTGTTTCATTTATTTATGGTCTAAATTTCAAGTTGTGGTTTTCCTACTTGGTATCTTCGGCCAGCAGGGGGCTCTAAACAGTTGCAAAGCTTCCTTATATTTTAGACCAGCTTTGAGTTCAGTTTAAGAAAAAAGAAATGACTTGCTTAGAAAACGTTAAACATTGCTCCTTGTGCTCCTCATACATACTTGAAGTTTAAATTAGCTTTTAACCCTGTATTTATCCTTTTGTTTCCTTGAAAAAAAAAATCCCCCATCCATTTAATGCTGCTTTGGAAGCACACAATTTTTGGGTGTTGCTTTTAAGTTTTGTTCACAGATTTATTTTTTTTAAAAAAAGAAAAGCACTTATATTTTCTGAAGCGACAATGAAAACAAGTTATTGACTGAACTCTGGTCTCACTAGCTGATATTCCTCTGGGATTTTCTCTGAATGTGAAAATCCTTCTATTGAAATGGTACAATGGGGAGAGGGAGCTCTGGGAGGGAGGGAGCAGGGGGAGAACTGAAGGAATTCTGAAAACTAAACAGCTCCAGCGCTCCATCGCCCTGAAAGAGGAGATGGTGGAAGAGGTGGCCTAAATTTAAACATTTCCTCTTTGTCTTGTTTTGGGCCCATTGTCATCGCATGGCGTTCTCCCCTCCTGCACAGGAAGGAGTGGATCTGACATCAACGCTCTCGGCCTGACAATGCCAGGAAGTCTGTCTGACTGTATGTAAATATCTCCGGGTGTCCACGCTTCCCTTGCTTGCCCATGGAGAGGCTCTGCGCTCCTGCCTTGTCCCTTGGAGCAGCTATCACACAGTTACGGTTTTGCTGGTGGTTGTGGCAAGACGGTGATTTACACGCCACACTTCCCCGATAATTCACTCGCAAGCCCTCCCTGCAAATTACAGCGACGATGACCTTTCTGAGATGGAGCATTTTAGTGTACGGCCTATAGTGGTTTGGGTTTATTCTTCAAACACATAAAAGGTTTTGCAGTTTCAGTTTTGTCTTGTTTGTGCCTATGTGGTCATTTTCTGTCATTGTTTAACTGTGACTCACTGTTTATTGCTCTCCGGTCTTAGATTCTCCCCTTGCTCCCCTTCTTACACCCACATATGAAATTACTGAGCGACTTCTTTAACCCAAATGCTTGGTTTATGCCATTGGCACTGAAGGTAAGCAGCTTTAAATAAGTTTTGCTCCATGGTCAATTTTATATTTAGTCCAAGCATAGTGCTAGCTATGCTCAACATTCCCAAGTTTAATTTCAGCAACAAGGCATTTCAAAGTGCTTTACATTATGGAAATACAAAAATAAAAAGTCATAAAGTCATTGGTGTTTATTTAAATCTAATTAAATTGTTCAATTAGAAAGCTTTGAATAAGTGATCAAATATTTGAGCTACATTTAAGCCAGCTTGTGTTTAGTGCAGCGGTAAGGGCAAGAGTCATTCTGTAGGTGTGACCATAAAATGTCAAAGCTGCTAAGATTTGGTCTTTCAAAGGATGCGTCTTACTAAAGCTCTTGAACTTGGAGACCCCTTAATTGTTTAAATCTAGATTTAAAGTAAAAACAGAAATATTACAGGCTTTGCGATTGAGTTTGGTTTGGATAATGAATGAATGTCATTTAATTAATAGTTAGGAATAAGACGTGCGGTTGCATTTTGTTGGAGCAAGAGTTTAAATTTGTTCCCAGTTTTTAGCTGGCTTTGCTAATGCTGAAGATAAACATGATAGCATGGTGAGCTTTTGAGGCAGTTTTAGCTAATTAAAAGCAGATCTTATTCGTGGTTATTAGGGAAATCGTTCAGACGTTACCTTATTTAAATAGATTTTAAAAGCTGATCAATATATTTGCAGTCCAATTCATTTTATACTTTTAACAGTAAACAAAATAGACAGGCAAAATGTGATTAATAACTAAGAATCTAACAAACTTATTTGAGTAGATTGTGGGTTTAAAAGTAGATTTTAAACTTTAACTACCTTATATCAGTTTGATGTTAAACTCACATCATTTACATCAGAAATATTTAAAATCTGCGAACATAAAACATATATAAATTGTTCCACCAATTATATTGGTTACATTCTAGCAGTTTGTCTGGTGAAATTGGATTATTTTACTAACCCAAATTGCGTTGGTAAGATGGCCTGATTTAGGCTGAGCAGTTATTAAAGTGTATTCACTTCCTCTGAAGACATTCAGCCATTACAGAAGACATCCTGGCTCCCTCAGGCCAAGTGCTCATCTCAAAGTTCCACTTTTAAGATATAGCTACATTGAACAACTACTTCTCAAACTAGCAAGCGTCTGAGAAACACAAAAGCTGTAGTGACCCACATCAAAGTCACTAATCGACAGAGAAAGACGCCACGATCTGCGTGTCTGAATCAACATGTTTTGTTGACGTACGGTGAGTTATGTATTTACTATGCGAGTGGCGAACATGCCGAACAGAGCTCTTTGAAATGATGTCATCAGCCTCTCAATTTTAGAACAATCGACCCCTTCCTCCTTTTCCTATGACACGGCCTGTACTCCGCAGGCCCGGTGGAGATTATCGGAGACAAACACTGGCCGAGTTAAGGCCCAGCTGTAATTATTTCACCAGTCTTTGTCAAAGCTGCTGAGTGAAAACAGGCTGCCGTGAAAAAGCCAGCCAGCCAGACAGGGAGGGAGGAGAAGAGAGCTACGGGATGGGAATGGGGGGTAGTGGTGGTGGGTTGGGGTGGGGAGCTCAGATATGTTATGATATCAAATGAAAGGCTTACTAAAGCCTGGGAACTGCATTCAGGAGCTGGGAAACTCATGTGAGGACAGCTGGGAGGTCAGCTGAGTCTTGTTTTCAGTGCAGGTGTTTGGGAACACTCAGGCTGAAACGGAGTGTGGAATTTTACCACATGCGCTCGAGCTGGGAGGAATTCCTGATTCCCATCTTCCTCGCGGGGAACTGAAGACAAGAAATGCTCCAAACATGAACATGTTTGGAGCATTTCTACCACATGCTCCAAAATGTGACACTTTGGAGCATGTAATGTCGCACTTAAATGTGACATTATATTCTGTCACATTTAAGTGCAGACTTGCCCACTTCAAAAAATATATATTATCAAAGAAGTAGTCGGCTGCAGTGGCAGAAAAGAGTTTAAATTACCCTGACATTCCTGACATTCCCATTGGACTGACCTGCATACCTTCCTGACTTGGCTGCACAGGGCATCGCACTCCACACCCACACACCCACCCCCCCCCACACACACACACACACACACACACACACACACACACCCACACACTAATCTGAACCCATCCTACTGGTTCACACGTTGACATCTGTCTCTTTGATCCCAAGTCTCAATCAGTTTGGGTTAATCAATCAGTTTGAGTCTTTCAACCCATCCACCTAATGAAGCCCACGCGACAGCTGGAGCATGTTATTCCGTAAAAAAGGAATGCCTCCTAAACAAAACTTATCAACCAAACTTATCTGAGAGACAGCAGGAGGGAAGGACGAAAAGAAGGAGAGGGAGAAGACAGAGAGAACGTGCCTCTTTCTGAGTGTGTGTGTAGGGGGTGTGTGTGTGCGTGTGTTAGGCATTCGGCTGGGGATTTTCAGCTTTTATCAGAAGGAATCTAAAAACAGGAAGGCGGGTTCCAATAAACAAGACGAGCGGAAGACAACCACAGTTCTACTTCCTGTTTCAGAGCGAGGGAGGAAACAGCAGATTTTTGAGGAATTTAAATCAGAACACACCACATAAATCTACATTACTTGGAAAAATAAAATACTCATATGTATCTATGTGCCAAATATGACCAAACTTGGGGTGGGTAGAGAGTGGTTGCTTGTGTGGTCTATTTAGCAGAACTTTTCTCTTGTAGCCTTCAAAAAAAAAAATCCAATGAGACAGATGTTTACTCCCCTCTCACCAACTCTGCATCCACAGGCAGATCCAAACTTGGCTGTGTTTGTGGGTCGGCATCACTAACAAAAAACAACAACAAAAAAAATACAGCAGCCGGTCTCTGCAGCTTCTTCAGGAAGTTTATGAGTGGGCAACCCAGGGGACTTTGTGATAAAGGGTGGGACTACAGTCAGGAGAAGAGACATTTAGCTGCTGAGAACAAAAGGAGATAAAACTTTTCTCTTTTTTTGATCATCCTGTCGTCTTCTCGGTGGGACACAATGTCGGTTCTTACTGAGGGGGGATCTGAGGAGAGATAGGAGACAATTAGTTCTGTGATTGAAAGCAAACCTGTGTCCTGTTAGCTAATTTGTCTTTTGAAAAGCTTTCTTTTTTTTAACAGAGCTGTCTGTTTTATCTGCTTGACGAATGTTGCCCTCTGACCGGATCATTGTGTCTGCTTAGAGGTGTTTTAGCTAAAGAATTCAAGCGCCGGAGATATTTTTTTTTTTACCAGGGATGGATCGATAAGTAAATCCATCGGGTGAGATAGGATTTAGGGTTCAGTGGATTTTTCAGGTCCTAATCCCAAACTTTTCCAGATTCGCACTAGCTCAGTTCAGTTTTTATGGATATAATGTAAGAGTAACATAATTATCAATGTAAAAGTTCCCTTTGAATTTACTGTGGAAAAAATGCGAGGAGAGTGAACTTCAAACTGAAGGAATAAACAAAGGAAAAAGGGAAGAATGCAGAATTTAAAAAGTAATAAGGAGTAATAATAATTCTGAATATAAACCTACCAAAACTATGAAGAAATCATGCTGACTCTCATGCGCAGTGTGCTCCATTTGGTTTTTATTGTCTCCCAGCTGGATGAGAAGGCCCTCATACCACACTTCAGTCACTTGATCCAAATGTTGATCAAATTAACTAAGCAGTCTTCACAAAGTCCCTCAAGATTTAGTTATTTATCTGTTTTCACACTCAGGAGCTCATAAATCTATTTAAGTAGATGTTTGATCCTATATGAGACTGTGTTTAATTAAAATTTCACTCTTTTTTCCCCAGATTTGTCTTTGAAGCAGATATACAAGTGAGTAAAGGGAGACATCTAGAGGATGTAACTGAAACTGCAAATAGTTACCTTCTTGATCAAGAAATGCACACTGCTTATTCAACTTTACATGCATGTGACAAATAAATGTCTTTTCAAATTTCTTTCAATTAAAATCGCTGTGATCTTACTGTCTAATATATATATATTTGTTATTGTTTGAGCATTCTCTTTGAAGCGTTTCAAACTCAAAAGCTGCAGTTATGGATATCCTCCACATGATGGCACTGCAGCTCTTCCACAAGAGCTCAAAAAACCGGCTCTGACTCAAGTTGAACTATGTATTACAAGGCAATCCTTTATTATTAAAAATCAGATTGAGCGTGCATTGGAGAATAGGGTCTATTTCAGGAATCATGCCACACAGGCAAACACAGTTTTCAGCAGAATCAAATTTCATGAAATGAAACCGAAGGAACTTATCAAAAATGATAAAGTGAAATTGATCAAATTTGCTTGGAGGATTTTAATTAACTGGTAGAGCCTCGAGGTTCAGTTCGCTCTCCGATTGAATTATTGGCTACTGTAAGACAGGTTCAATGAGAAACCTCCAACAGTACCTGATAACAGGGCTGGGATTGTGCTCTGCTACCGGGTTTTGGACCAGCGCTAATGACTGAGGTGGCCTAAGGCGGGGAGGGAGCTCACTCTGTCGTGGAGGTGTAGTTACACATGCAGAGACTTTTTTTAGATTTCGGCCTGGATATGTGCAACCAGGAGTCCTCCCTCCTGGGATTCAGCCATCAGTCCCATGTTAGTCGATATATATCACAGCCGTCCTGCTCAAGCTGGGACCAGAGATACCTTTTTTTTTTTTTTTTTTTTCTTTTTTGAGAAAATTCGCCTTGAGCTAAAAAGTAATTTGAGGTGAAAGTAAAGAATTAAACTTTGCGATGTGGGCATTTGAGTCAGGCGTGATAAAGGTTGCCAGCATCGATTGGATCTTCGTTACAAGGTGCCCGGGCCTGAGGATGTTCTGCAGAATGGGAGAATGTTCAATTTTTATAATGTTACACTGTGACCCTGTGAGATGATTTCTTTTGCTTTACACAACTGCAAAGAGGTTGAAGGGAAAAAAAGAGAGAGAAAAAAAATGCATGATCTAACTCTTTTTTTTTTTTTGCTGGCTATCTTTATAGAATCCAAGGATGCCTAATTGCTACAAGCTGGGTAATGGCTTGGTTTAAATTATATACCACAAGTCAAGTGGATTTTTCTCTCTTTATAATGAGTGAATCAAATTGCTCTCATTCAACTGCTTTACAAATGAAAAGGCAATGAGTATTTTCTGTACATGTGATACAAATTATCGCACACAAAAAAAGTACATCCAGTTAAATTTTCCTTTTTTTTTTTTTGCTTTGACAAAAATGGACAATCCGACAGCCTCTTTTCTTAGTATATTAAGGCTTTCCAATGATTCTCGACTCAATTGGGCAGAATTTCACTTTTTTTGGTCGCATTATAGCCACAAATCTCAACTTTATGTGACACCACCAATATAAAGTAGAGCATATTTGTGCACAATTGCAAACCTGAAAGCCCAAAGGAGAAGCTACCAACACTGGAGGAGCTGTACAGATCTACTGATCAGACGTAGAGGAATCGGTTACCAGGGGAACCGCTTGTTGTGCACGCCACAAATCTGGCCTTTTTGGAAGAGCGGCCAGATGCCACTCTCCATCCATTCTTCAGGGGATGTTTATCATGAATGTTCTTCAAAAGAAAAAATTGACGGTTGTTGTGGTTTATTTGGCATTCTTAGAAAGTTTTGTTCCTTATTTAGACTTGCTTTAACAAATATACCTGACCCGCGTTGCATTTGTTTATGATTAAAAAAAATTTCAACAACTTGCATAATATTGATTGTAATGCGAAGCTACTGCGGAAGAAACGACGGCTCTTATTTTAATGTTGAAATGATTTAGAAAATTATTAAATAATCAGTGCATTCTGAAGTCACAGGAGAAATGGTGGACGGCTCGCTTCTTTTGAGCTTGTTTTCTTTTACCTCGTTGCTCATTTCTCCCAAGATTTCAGCGACATTAGTGGCTAGAAAAAAAGCCATTGTTCAAAGAAGAAAAAAAAAATCTATAAAAGCATTGTGTTTGCAGTTTGCCACAAGCCATGTAGCAGACACAGCAAACATATGGAAGGAGGTGCTCTGATCAAATGAGACCTAAACTCACCTTTTTTATCCTAAGCCAGAGGAGGCACACCAAAGAGAGCTTACAACTGTGATTTCTATGTTTTTTAGGTGACCGGCAAAGCAAGTGTAGAAACCGCAGTTAGTCAGAATGAAAACAAAAATGGAGACTTAATAATAGATTGTCCATTTTCGTCAAAAATGGAACCCAAGACTTAAAATAAAGTGTAAGTCTTGGGTTCCAACATTTTAGATTATCAGAATATTTGATTGTATTACTGCCTCCTAAATGTCACTCGACCTCTGGTTCCTGACTCATTACTAAACAGAAATCCTCTTCCATATTGAAGTCCACTAGTTTAAAAAGAACAACAAATAAAAAATTTCCCTTCGCTCTAACGAGTCTCATCACCTGATGACATCCTTAAAATAACATTTTCCAAGCTCTAATTTTCATATGTCCATGTCTAAAACTCCTTTAGCTCCAATTTACTCCATAGAAAACAACACAATATGTTGAATTGTCCCTTCCTGCTCTGTGCTTTATCTAAAATACCCAGCTGCATGTTTTCCTACGATGAGAAGAGGCACTGTTCAAATTACCAATTCGAAGCCAGCTGATTACGACCTGTTTTCTTCCTTTCTGTTACCGTAGCTCCTGACCTCTCCCACCTTCGGCTGCACAGTAAATAACTAGCTGTCTTGATTTTGTTGTGTCTCCCCTGATTTTGATTATTTCTTTCTTGCAGATTTTGAACATTTCTTTTGAATATCTATTTTGTCTTTTCTTAGAAATTCAGCTTTTTTTTGGTATTTTCTACTACCAGGGATACTTTTATTAATCTGACCTTTTATTAACCTGATACTTTTATAACCAAAGAAGTGCTTTTTTCCCCCCGTGTGCAACCAAGCGTGAGTTTGGTGACAAGATTTGATAGGCTATTTCTGGGTGACTGTTGAAAGTTCATGTATCACTAGACAAGGGTGCTGGTAATGAACAACAGCATAATACCGTGAATATGTTATACCTATTCTGAAGCAAGCCATATTCTTAACCACTCTGCCATGAATAGACTTGTATAAGTCGATGTCCTTTCCCCTATAGAGAGCGAAAAGGCCAGGATATTCACCGCCACCAATGTTGCATCTATTAGGTCTGAGATACTCTGTGTGTTTCCATATAAAGGCCTATAAAATCCCTGAATCAAATCTACTGCCTTGTTTGTATTCTTAATATCAATTGAGTGTGTGTATTTAGTAAAAAAAAACAACAAAAAAAAAACATTAAGATAAAAGTTAACTCCATGTACTTTCAGTTGTTATGTTTTATTATTTTTTTCCAATCCACTCTTCAAATCCAATCTTTACGAGCATTCCTTAGATGGCTTTCACTTTGTCCACTAAAATGTAATCATCAGGTTGCTGTGTATTGCCCCCCCCAAGTCATAATGGCATTTTCCTGTTTCAACCTGCAGGCACACACTGGTGCTGTCCGTATGTCTCCTAAACTTTCCATAAGAGCACCGGCCTGTACAATATCTAATTTACAAAAAAGGTGATTCAGTTGCACAGCCACACTCACAACACATCTGTACTTTTCGATATGTATATATATATATATAATGTTTTTATTATTATTATTATTTTTTTTTTGACCTGCACCTTCCTGAGATCATTGTCCAGACAAATAAGTAGATCTGTGATGCTACTTTCTTTTCTAAAACCACCTTGATAAGCCTCTAATAAGTTATTACCTTCTGAAAAGAGCCATCAGCCTTTCATTACTCAGCCAGGTACGGAGTTGGTGAGCTTCACACGTCTCTCTTCAAAGGACGTAACCCTGCCCACATATGAGGAGAAGGAAAAAGCAGACCAAAACGAAAGCCAAACTCACCAGGACAATGATGCCCTAAACAGGTAATTCTATGAAAAACTAACTAAAAGGTTCGGGAAAAATTCCAATGAAGATGGAGGGTATAACGTCACAAATGGACCTTACCACAGGGGCCGCTTTTCATTGGTTGATGCCCATTCTACGTGGTCACGTGCGTGGCCGTCTCACAAACACACTTAGCTTCCCGTTAGCTAAGTACAGCATAATGGCAGAACTGATACAACTTCTACACCTTGAAGCCTGTCTGCTACACAGTCTTAGGTTAGCTAAACAGATCAATATGCAATGTGTCTGTATCTGACATACACTAAAGATTTTATTTTAGCAGAAAAGGCTTTGGACTAAACTGTTACTCGTGTTAGCCACGCTAGCACCAAGTACAGCTAGTCAGTCAACCATCGCTGTGTTCAGGGAAGCGCTGATTAATAATCGAGAAATAAATATCAACCCTGGAAACTTGATATCATAACGGACTGAATGTTATGTTTTTAACATAATCTTTGCTCGTCTTGCAGGGCGCAGGCGGTTGCCACGGTAACAGGTGTGCTTAAACTACAGAGAGAGTAAAAAGGTAAGAGTGGTTTTGAGTTGATCACCTGTTCGGGTTATTTTACCTTTGTTTACCTTTGCTGTGGCGCATTACAGCCGCTGTAGTTTCTAAATGTTGGACTAATTACCTCGTTCGTTTGTGAGTATACCTCATTCACAACAAACGTCAAATAGAACAAATATATTTCATAAAATTTTAACAAACAAATGGCTTCTACTGCGATAATTATGTGAAATTAAATTAAATGAATTATATCCCAACTTCAGAAGATTTGCCTTTACCTTAACAGAGCTCTTTGGTTCCTCCTATCAGTCTGCAGCTTCTCATATTGAGGTCATCAAACCAAATTTCAGATCTACCATAACTGACTGACACCTGCTGGCCTCGGGTTTGCAACCAGTTTGTGACTGAGAAACCAGTAACCTCCTCCCAGATGATGACATGAACTTGTTAGTTCCTCTGTCCATTGTAGTAGCTGATATATTGTGTCATAATCCGGTAGAAATGATGCACTAATCGAGTCATGTTTACATAGAAACAACACACCGCCAGGCTGTGTTTGTGAGACTTGCGGTCACGTGGGTCGGTTGTGGGCGGAGCTTGGTAAGGTCCATTACTTGTTTTGGAAGCACTCTTCATCACTAAATGGGCAGTGTTATGCATTTTCCGTGTCATTTCCTAGCACAATCAAATAACTGTGTTACCTTTAGTTGCTTTAAAAATACTATATAAAACATAATTTAAACTGAAATTGGGCCTCTGTCTCTTTAAGAAGTTCCCGCCCTTTCACACAACGACGTTTCTCCATAGCCTTTAACAACGTTCCTACCAGTGTTGCACTGAGAAGTACTGTAGTTCGTATAATAAGCTCCCTAATGGCAAAGGATTTCTCAAACATGCATGAAAATCGAAGCAGCACTCCAGGTATGTTTTTGATGAGGGAATATCACAATAACATTAAAAAAAACCTCAAAAAAAGTTGATTTTACATAACACCCTCCTTTTAAATGCTGTTAAAAAAGTCCACCAATAAGCTAGGACGTTCTCAGTAATGGTTTTATTCAGCTATGCTAATTCCATTAACCAATAACAATGGATATAAAGGCTAGCTTCCTATGTCAATATAATTTGTTTGCTTGGCTGTTTTTTACATAGCCAGTTGAAATTTCTCTTGACATGAGCTGTATTTGTCGACGTGACCCCGTCTGGCTCCACGCACCAATATAGTCACGTCTATCCGGAACATGGCAACATCAGTGGATACTCGCGCTCATTAGTGTTCATGTGCCCCGTTTCTGTTTATCCATTTACCTGTGTGTGCACGTCCGTGTTTTAATGCATGCCTCTGAGAGTGCGGAGAACGTGAACGAAAAAAAAAAAAATCTGGTTATTAAGGGGAAAACCGTTGAAGAGGTTATAGGGCCCAACACTGCAAGCCGAAGCCGGTTTTGCTTTCATGTCAGTAGCTGTCCAAGCCAAAAATGGCCAATTACCATCATTTCTCTGCTTGTGGTGGTAATGTCAGCGAGATGGACGGAGAGAAAGAGAGAGGCGATGGGGGAGAGCTGCTGAGAGGAGCAGGAGGAGATGAGTTGGAGGCAGGCGAGATAAGCCAGGAAATAAAACCATATTTCCACAGCATGGAAATCGGACATCCACCATGACAGAAGGTGAACTCATCATTTGCAAAGGAAATGGATTCAATTAGACGAGTCCCTCTGCTGTGTAAATACACACAGATGCTGTTTTTATGGTAACAATGAGTGGAAGTCCAATGTTTCAGAGCCTCTCGACATGAAATATAATATGTATTAAGGGAGAGAGAAAGAAAGAATATTTCAAATGATGTTAAGATCATTGTACTAATTTAGACATCCTTAACAAATGTTATAATTAACTTTTAATATTGGCTTTTAATGTTTTTTAGTGAAATGATAGGATATAAAAAAAGAAATAAAAGCATAAACACAGACTTTGTCATTAGATAGATATTTTGGCCACAGTAACAGTTTGTTGCCATTTTTTGATCTCAGATGGTTTCCTCTCTACCTAAAGAAAGCATTTTAGACAAGATCATTTTCATGACCTACTTATTGCAATGTAGCCCTCACTTTAACCTAAACCAACCTCTGATTGGCTGAGCCATGTCTGTTGATGTCTCCTAACCTGGAAGTGCACGCCTTTAGGCATATTCTATCCGACTGAAACGGGCTATCATTCGCTTGTCAGACCTCATCTGCAACGCTTGCTGTCACAGATAATTACACCAGAAAACTTTTAAAACTGTGTCCACCCAAAGCCAAAATAGGGTCTGAAGTTTTTTTTTAAATAATTTGTTTAGTCTCAGAGAAATAAACAGCGGTTTCAAAGCCATTAGATAAAATATCTCAAACTGGAAGCAGCCTTCTTCTCCATTCAAGGTCTCACTCAGTTATTTTCAAAGAAGAAAAGACACATGCTCCCAAAAATACCTATTTAAAGTTATATCTAATCATGAATTAATTTTGGAGTTGTATGCTAATTTGTAAACTAGCAAATTATACTTGCAGAAATATTTTCACCTGGCATCTTAATAGCATCTCCAAGCCCCGATTTTAGCACGGGCTTACCGGGGCTGCAGCCTGGGAAAAAAAGCGGAACTAGCTTTAGCTTCCAGCTAAAGTTCCGCTAGCTTTAGCGGGAGGAAATGTCCTAATCATATGGCGAAGGGCCGACTGTACAAATTAGCTCGAGTGCGTCCTGCCCTGCCCTGACACGCAGCTAAATCCAGTCATCACCGAATAAAAGTTTTGACCAGGTTTGGCTCTCAGAGGGGAAATAACCTGATTATCTGAACTTGGTAAGGAAATAAATCTGATAATTACAGAGAAAGATACAGTTGATAAAAATTGAATGAGGGAGGGAGACAGATAAAGATAGAAACAAAGAAGGATAAATAAATACCTTACATAAAGGATGGATAGAGCTTTCCTTTTCTTTGGAAAGCTCTGTTGAATAGACGTACTCAAGATGTTCAAGTATTTCTTTAATAACTACTAAGTATATTTTGTTTGTAGTAATGATCTTTACATTCATTAAAGGTGCACCAGTAGCAATTTTCTGGCCGATCACGATCTTTAAAAATCTGACTTGCTGAAATATTTTTTGTGCGTGCAAAATATAGCAAAAAAGTTGGCAATCATGGAGGGACTGTTGTAAACCTTGCATGGAGAGAAGACCTGGTGGTTGGGACTGTCCATCAGCCCTCTTTCATGGTGGACAGTGGCTGATTTTTGTGACCTTGTAGGTAGATAAGGTTTGTGGATAGGATCGGTTCCACAAGTAAGTCACGGCCAAGCGCCGACCACCCAAAGGGAAGGAAATCAGGATAAAGTAGGGCCCGCACCTTGACTCAAGCCCCGGGGCCCACACCCTCTTAAGTCCGGCCCTGAGCATCTCGGTTATTACTTTTCAAGGTTAACGGTGAGAAATATAGACTCATCGCGAACGTCTTGTCAGAAGCCTTGGCCAGAAGTATTTATTGGAAAACTAATCTCAGTTTGATCAAGGTAAGGAAAGTAAAGTGTTACCTACAGCATGATTATTTCCTACTCTAAAGCTCCACACCTCTCTGGTTCTGTACTGTTGTAAATAGACCTCTGGAGGTACTTGGGCTGCCTTCAGTCGTACCCAGAGGAATATTGGTATTGACTAGAAAAAATCTCGAAGATATTTTGATTGTAACTGCCTCTTGTGTATCATTTTCCCTTCATATGAGAGGTTGCTTTGTTGATTTAAACCCAACATGCATTGGGTTAGAGTTAGTGTGCATCTTTGCGTCTGTTACATAATCTTGTGTGAAACAACAGTCATCTGTAAGTGTGTTAATCTGAGTCCCCTGTTTGAAAACACACCATAGAAATGAAAGCAGATTTCTGAATCTGACTGGATGATGACTATCATCATTTTAAAACGGCAAAAGAATGTTTCTTGTTTTTATTTTTTTTTTTTCATGGATCTCATTGAGCGTGTAACAAACAGAACTGGACAGACACAATTTTGGGGGACAAAGATGCAAACACAATTTTTTTTCTCATCTAGGGAAGTCTGGTGCGACAGTAAGAGTTTACTTAGCAAAATGAATCCCATTATTTTAATTCATATTTCTAAGAACCATTCTAAAGTCTCCTTATATTCTCTAATAAGCTTAAAACGCAAATAGAAATCATAAAATATTGAAGCAATTTTATGTACAGGCCTAGAAAGCAGCAACTGACACAAAGAGGAACTGCTCAAGCATATTGACGTTTGCATCACCAGAAACTTCGCAAAATAGCTTTTTAGATCTTCCAGCATGAATTTAATGAAGTACATTGAAGATTATGTTGAGACTACTGTTGTGATGATTTAGTAAGACTTTATTATATTTAAAAGTTGGGATTGTGTCTTCATGCGACATTTCCCCTTTCTGTTTTCTTCAAACTTGGAAATGCCCTCTTTTGTTTTGACTTTGTTTTCATGCCATTAAAGCACACGCTCTTTTAAAGTGTACATCAAGATGGTGTTACCTAGAAACCTCGGCATTTAGAGGACTGCTACTTGTTATAAAGTTTGAGAATCACTACTCTGCAGAACTCCACTTCAAAAAAAAAAAAAAAAAAAAACGCAAGAAAACAAAGCCTTGACCCTACTGCAGTAAAGAGTTTGCTGGGTTCCATTCATAATTTACGGTGTCATCCATTTCCAGTTAAGGACCCGCTCTATTACAGAACGTAATTTCTGCCCAAGTCTGAGAAACATCCGTACGCTTCAAGGTGTTGAACGGACCAGACGTCCGATCTTCCTGCCATGGTGACAGCGTGATCCCTGTTACGTCCATTCAGTTTGAGAAAACCGGATGGCCGAACTGTAGTTTACACCCTTATCTGGTAAAAATCCAAACTACACCTGCATGACATCCCAGATAACTGCAAACAAGCCCCCCAGAGAATCGGTTCCATTAGTGAGACTGACAGAGAAAGGTGACAAACAACTCAAACCGAAAGCTGACATCTCAAACAAACAGCCTTTTTTCCCCTCCAACTCTAGCATTACCAAGCCCTGCTGAGAAATAAACTCGAGGTCGTTTCCATGATGGCTCTGGAGAAAGCTCTGCCATACAGTCAAACGTGTAAAAAACAAAAAAAAGACTATCAAATTATTAGTAATAGGTTTGCAGTCCCTGCAAGCGAAAAAAAAGGTACACATACATATTCAGCTTTATTACAATGCATATGTTACTGTTAATGTCTCAGACTTTCCCCCAGAGACTCTTCACTGATCTATGTCTCTTTTTAATCTTCGCTGGAGGTAAACGCTGTTACAGCTTTAAAAAAAAAAACATCACGTCTATTATTCCTTTTAAAGGGTGCATAAATTAAGTAGAAGCACTGTTGTGTTTTCATTCAGCGTTCCTTAAATTTGGATAATAAATTTATCACTTTATTGCGCCAATCTTTGGCAGATCATGTCGGTTTACAAGTGACAGCCAGTGCTCCTCTTGATACGGCACAAACAAGCTGCTGCAGCTACAAGCCGAGGGAAAAAAAGAAAGAAAGATGACATTTTTCAGGTCAGATGAAAGATGGCGTGTTTTTTTTTTCATCAGGACTGATAATGTAGTGCAAAGTGTTATGTGTGGGTGGCTTAGGTTTCTGCTGAAAAGAAATATCTTGAGTCTGCTTGATGACCTTTCATTCCCACGGCTAGACCTTACCAATGGACTTTGCTCAGAATGGACAATGTTCTGTCTGACGGATGAAAAGCGAGAGAGAGTGGAAGAGACGGAGAGAGAAAACATGAGCACATAAAGTGTCAGGAATGTTAATGAGAGATTTAAAAAAAAGAGAAAAAAAGCACAGATCCAATCATATGAGACATTCAGTTGATCATTCTTTATGGTCAGACTAAGGCCTTGTTAATTCTCATTAGGTCTTTACAGTACACATAATGAAGGCTGAGATTATTTTCATTTGATTAAATCTGATGCCGTTTTGCCCAGGCTGAGATAACAATGAGGGTTGCATGTCTCACTGCCTCCATCTGTCCTCCACCAACATGTCTGGGAACACAACATCTCCAGAACGGTTAATCTGCCTTATTTACTTCTCCCAATATGGCTGCTTTGTCACACACATCATTTGTCCTGCAGGATAAATATTTCCCCAGCGTTGGTTCGCAATAAATGTTTGATTTATCCTCCGCCTGTTAAACTGGCCAATCTGCATATGGCGTGTTTGTCAGGAGGCATCCACTGTGACAATATATACTATAATTATAGTCTAAGTGTGGCAGCCGAGCTGTACTTGTTTCACTGGTCTGCGGAGACCTGGGCATGTGAACCGAGTTGTCGTTTATGCATAACGATGGAATCATGTCTAACAAAGGGCTAATTTAACGACGGAACAATTTAACGTCGTCTGATTTTGTCGTAATGAAGATCTCCACTCGCTTTGGCCTCATCAAACAACGAGGAATCAGGGGCGAGTCAGAGGGGAAAGAGAAGTGAGACGGAGATGAAGATCTGATTCATCGTTGAGCTATTTATGTTGCCGAAACAAAGAGGATTTGGAGCAGGCCATTTAACTTAATGCTCTCTCTTCTTTGCTAACGGTCTGAAGATAATTAGTATACCTAATCAAAACACTTGTGTCTCCACTCCCCTGTTGTGCCATCTTCCCTCAGGGCCATTGTGAAATGTCTTCTGTTATAAAGGCTCCTCCTTTCTTCCTTTTATGTTTCCACAGGATCTCACAATCTGATGTATTTTCCATCTGGAATGTTGATCTTTTTTCTTTTTTTTTAGCTATAATATCTTCATTTTATTGTCCGCCATTGTGAGGTAGCAATCATCGTTTATATGAATACAGGAAATGTGCTTTTCAATATAGCGCAATGTTCACAAAGAGACTTAGGGACTTATTCACAAAAGGACCGCTCATCCATAAAACATGTGAAAACCTCCGTTTGCATATTTGTCTGTAAAATGTCCAATTTACTGAAGTATCTGTAAGAGTCAAATGATGTCTGATTCTCATAGACCAGTGCTGTTTGTGACACAAGTTTGGCATGAATTATTTATCGGTGGTCCTTCCTCCGCAATAGAAGAAATATAAAAAAAAACTTGTTGGTTTTACAAATGGAAGATAAGAATGGCATAGTAGGTATAATTATGCTTTGCTGACATTGTTGCATATGAGTTTTTCCGGAGTTTACCCCAGTGTTTTATAAGCCTGGCAGGCCACCAGACTTTACTTGCTCTCCCACCAGGCTACGAATTGTTTACTAATTTATTATAGGTTTTTCTAAACACCAGTAACAGTGATGGCAAAGACGGGTTAAAGAGTTGCTTTGATGAAACGATTGTAAGCACAATGACAATATAGTTTGGTCAATATGTGAACACGAGAAGACTGAAAGAAGTCAGGTGTCTTTCTATTCATCTCTTCCGGTCTTCCTGTTTTCAAATTTCTTGTCAACTTTTTACATTTTTTAACCCAAAACCGCAGTAAGGTAAGTAAGTTAATCAACGCAGTAAGTTGAATAACCTAGCGCCTCTACCACTGGGCTTAGCAAGTTTTCTGGAGAAAATCCTGTTTTCCATTTGCAAACTCTTAAAAAACAGGAGTCTTATTTTTGTTGTTCTATATTCAGAATACAAACCCTGTAAGAGCAGGTTTAATAAAATATACCAGGAAATATTTATCCTATTTATTATTCGAAAATAACAGGATGCAATAACAGTAAAGAAAGGACAAATTATATTTTTTATTGGCAGTAATTAACAAATAACTATAGTAAACATTTGTATTTAATGTGATGCAACATTGCTAACATTTGCTATGCATTTAATTTCTGTCAGTTTTTATAGTGCCAAATTACAAAAGATCTCTAAACAAACAACAAAAATGTGGTTAGAGCAGGTGGAATAAGAAGTGAACACATCAAGGCTTTTCTCGTATGTTTTCAAATATTTTTTATTGACATAAAATTCAAACCCCAAGCCTATATTATCCACAGACAAAAAGAAATCAAAGCCATTCCATCGACAAATACAGCTAAATAAGATGGAATGTCACTGGGAGTTTATTCTGAACACTGGTACATAAATGCATAAATAGATTGTGAAACATTAACCCTTTCTTTATAATGACAACTTCAAGATGCCGCCAGTTCGGAGAAACTAGTCACATGCAAGTGAGATCTTAATTTATTCCCTTCACACAAACTGTATTCAAATTTTGAAGGTCCTATGGTTTTTCTATACATTCTAATCTTCAGTTCTTTACATGGATTTCCATTGTGTACTTGAATAGCTTACTTATTCTCTGTTCATGTAATTGAGAGTTGTCTTAGTGTGTTAGAGACTATAGACTTTCTTAGAAATCCAAGCTCATTTATTCTCCTGACTCTTTTTAAGAGTGTTCTGGTGTTTGTCTATGCTGTAAAACAGCCCCAGATCATAGTTTGCCTGCCTGCAATCTTTAATCTTGGCATTGTACCTTTTGGGGGATGAGCAGAACAATTTATCCTCAAAACATGTGTCTGAACAGATTTAAAGATTGTAGCTTTGGCCTCATCTGACCACACTGTGTTTCCCCAGTATTTCTTTTGCTTGCTCAAATCTTCTGCTGCAAACTTTACAAAAGTGGTTTATGGTAAAGTTATGTTCTTTCTACTTCCAGATTATAGCTCCATTGGTGTTCAGTGGAACATGCAACCACAACCATTGGTGTTGGACCTGAGTGAGTACAAAATCAAACAAATATGGTGTTAATGAATTCTGCTATGTTTATGCTGGTTTGTGAAGAGAAGATTTTTCATTTGTGCTGCTATCATTTTAAAGCTATTCATAAAAAATGTGTCCAAAGGTCAACCAGCCTCCCACATTTACAAGATTGGTGTCAATCAACTCTCCTGTGTTTGTGCAAATTCCCCATATCAATCACATTTAGTCACATTTAGATCCAATTACATATGTTGTAACTCATCCATCGTCCAGTTTCTTATCTAATGAGGCAAAGCAGGTTCCATCAGGGGTCTGACTTGGAAGCAATCTCTCCCTTTAAACAAGCTTGTGGTGACAGTAGGAAAGAATAACTCTTTTTACAGGAAGTAACCTCAAATACAACTCGCCTAAGTGCTGGGCCAACTGCTGAGACTGATTGTAGAGATACAAAAAACATAGAAGCAATGGTCCTAGCATAATCTCTACAACAAAGAATCAGGTTTTAAGTAAGATTTAGAGGAAATGTCAATATCAAAGTTTCACAATTAACTCAATGGACAGACTTCCTGTTTCCCCAAGAGTCGGACAAACGGTCCGATCAAGACGATAGACAATTTGCCGTTGAGACAGTTCTTTTTTTTTTAAGTGATTAGTCACACACAAGCCACACAGGTGGAGAGGAATGTAATCTCTTTTTTATTATGTACCAACCAAAAATGGTGGGGGTCTTACAGGAAGATCCAGTTTAAGTAAAATAATTTTGCTGCACAATATGTTAAAACACAACACGATATCCTGCTGTTTACTTTCCTTATCCTTTCCCTTATATGAAAGACCAAGGAGATGGAAAGCTGAACTTAGCTCCGGTTTATTTTGCAACATGCCCTGTAATTGAAGCTGAATTTGTCTTAGTATCTTTGCAACACAGGCTGTCAGTGTTTATTTTAGACTTCACACATAATGAAGACATAGCAAGCGTAAATTTAAAAAGAGACGGTCAGGAGACCAGTACACTTGTTTCTCGTGTGAACTTAAAAGCAGAAGAAAAAAAAAAGACATCAATTCTTTCATGTTCCAAAGACATGTTTGTAGACTGAATGTCAAATTAGTTTGGCCCAAACTCAGAGCTGTAGACATAACTAACTCTAGTGCATGAGAATGATCTTTCACTAACATAAAAAAACAGGGATTCGTCATATGAATGAATGAATTTCAAGTCTGGGTAAAAGAATATTATGGTCAACCATATCAAATGCCACACTGACATCTAGCAGGACAGGTGTAGTTATGAGTCCATTACCTATGGCTATGGAATATCATTAGTGACATACATCTGTTACTGATTTAGAAATGCCAGCCCAGATTTAAAACTAAAACTAAAATAAGTTGCTGTTCTGACAGTAGTGCCCTGAAATGTCCGCCAGGACCATGGAGGTCACTGTGAAGGAAGACTTTAGTTGTTTCTCTCTGTCAGTTTTGTGACTGCCATGACAGTAGTTCATATTTAGATTGTGTTGTTGAGGAGAGCTGAAACCTGATGGTCACAGAGAAACAACACAAGAGGGAGAGGGTAAAAACAAGGGCTCAGTTCGTCAGCTGACTGATTCTAAATAAAGTAAATAAAGTTTATTTACTTATGAGGAATGAGGAGATGACATGGATACAAAGTGTCTCTCTGAAGTGAAACTCATATTTACTCTTCTCTTTAGAGAAAGTGTAGTTTTAGCAGGAAAAACAAAAGTACAAAACAACAGTGGTTTAGCTTTCTGTTAGAATCAAGAGTTTTACAAAACAGGTTCAAGAGGTTGTCGACCCAAGGACAAACAGACATGCTTCTGGAAAATAGTTGATGATTTTTTTGTTGTTGTGGTTTTTTTAAGTTTATTCTCTGTCATTCGTCGGAATTTTCAGGTCAGCAAAAAAATAAATAAACAGACAAGTTTTTCCAAATGATAGCGGCAACAATGTTTACAGCAGCCATTGAAAAAGATGGAGCAAGCCACTTGGCTCCACTTGACTCGTTCGATAAGGGGAAATGCTTTTCCAGAAGGTCATAGTCGGCTGACCGTGGAATTATGAAATACATCGCAGATTACACCCAATTACTCTTGAAGCATATTGTCACCTCGTGAGAGGAGACAGTGGCCGGCATGAGAGCTCACACCAAAACACCCACATAGCTATATAACACATTTTTGCTGTTCTTATGTGCGAATTAACCCTTACTCTTAACTGTGTGCTAAATTGAATCTGAAATTATTTTAAATATCTTTTGAATAATTTCAAATTAGTTTAGGAAGCTAACTTTTCACTATGAATCACTTTGAAACTTGTTTATTGTTGACAAACATAACTTCCATCTTGCTAGTGTATGCTCTGCTCTCACCCTGCCCCATATAGCACATACAAGCTCAAGCTAAACAGTTTGCTGCAGAGAAACAACCTAATGTTAAAGGCAAACAGTTTATCCACCATCATCAGTGGCTGTGCTAACTAACCTTAGCATTCAGGACAGGATCCATTGTGAGGAATTAGCTGTAGCGTAGCACAGAGCAACGGGGAAGGGTGTGAGCAGTGGTACACAACCATGATTGACAGCGTTAAGGCCCTCCTTCTGCCTCTGATTGGTTGTTTCTGCCCGGGAGCCATGTGTTTCTGCAGATAGCTGTAGCACCTCAGAGAGGAGGCAGAAGAGCTTGATATTTTTGTATCTTGTCTCATATTATACTATAAATACATAGCAACAGTTTTAAGAAAACAGTTTAAAATAAATGAATTATAAATGTTACCTATTGCAGATAATTGAGAGCCATTGATGAAGACGCGAATAAAAAAAATTTTAGGGAACATGAAGCTACGTTTCTCTTGAAACAGTACAGTTTTTTGTCTCCTTTCTAATGACACTCGACTCAGGAGGGTGGATATTGTCTGAGAGGAAAAGGATCATTATTTGAGACCTCATCTCAATAAAACACAGCCTGTCATGGATTATAGATTAATTAGTTTGTCTTCACCTGAGACCAATGAGTGAAATCCAGTGGTGAAAAAAGCCAATTTTACGCACCTCTGATTAAATAGTGTAAAATTACTTTTTAGAGATAAGAGCCCAGAGGAAATCGTTTTTCTTCCCGGGTTGCGCATCATGAAGTTACGTTTGCGATGCAAAGTGGGTTGATAAGACGAATTGGACTTGCAATTAAAGTAAGAATAAGTTTCTGCCTGTCTGCGGCTCAGTAAGAGACAGCGGGCAATTGGAAAACGAAGCTGACGCGCACTGTGAGTTTCACATCAAATGTCTTCAGATGCAGTATCACATCTCCTCGGCTGTAACTGCAATATCAGGAAATGAATGGTGTTAAGTTACTTGCGTTGTGAGGTCTACATCTGATAGAGCTTTCCCTCTGCTTGAATGGAAGACATTTAGATGCTAACAGATCGATAGCTTTACAGGAAAACATCTGTCCTTTGTGTGTTGTCATTATAGATATTCAGTAAATGAAGGATTTTGTCTACAAAGAAAATTAAAAAATAATGAGTCTGACTATGAAAGTTTTGAATTACTTGTTATGTGAGGTTCTCCATGACTGTAATTTTCCCCAAAAAATGTATTTTAAGTATGGCCAAGAGAGGATATGTCGTCACACCTGAACTATTCTGAAAAATTTGTTTGCCTTTTTTCCCATTTTTGTCAAACAATGCATTTTAGAATTAAATTTTATACCACAACTGGAAAGCTTATTTCCCCTTAAACGCTGGTACTTTTGTACATTATATTAATTTGACAATTGTATGTTCTGAATATAAGACATTTGTCAAATCTTCTTAAGGGTTTTTTGCCAAGTAACTGTTGATTTTAAGCCCAATTATGCAGCTTAGTTTTCTTGTTTGTTTCCAGCATCTAAAATGAAATTTCACAACTGATTTCTCCTTGGGAACAATTTGTTTGAGCTAAATAGAAGATTATTTCTCACCCACGATTATGAATTCATTGAATGTCACAGCATGCCTGCTGCACGATTTACATGGTGGGCCTGTTAGGCCATGCAGCACTGTGAAATCACAGATGACCGCATGTAAGTCATACAGCCACATTAAGCCAAGCTTTCAACTCGGACATACTGATTTAGACTTAGGATTTTCAAGATCATAAACAGAAACGCTTCAGAAGACATTTTTCTTTTACAATAATGATAAGCTGATCATCAAAAAAAAAACAACAAAAGTCCACTGTGAAACTCCCTCTTCAGCGCTAGTGGTACAATTTTTTCGTCAGATTGTCAAAGCTGTCAATAAGACTCAACGCTCCTGTCAGCTTTTCGCGTCCTGTCTCAGCCTCGCTCATCAGTTGGTTGATGTGGCTATTTTAATTAATGCTACCAGACACCGCGAGCAGCAGTGATATTTCTGACGTCTTTCACAACAACAGGTGAAGACAGACCGAGGAGACTCTAGAGAGGCGGGGTTTTTTTCTATGTTTATTTGCTTGGAAATTATGAAACCTAACTTAAGACGTGATGAGCAATCTGACATGATGGATCTGACAGTAGGCTCGATGGTAGTTTTGGAAGGAGCGGAAAGCTGTCAAAGAAAGTCCAGAGTGGGGGGAAAACACAGGGCACATTGTACATTCATTTATGCTGATCAAAAGTAAACTTGGTGTTGATGAAGGTACTATTTACCATAGTATGCTGTTGGGTTTTTTGTCTGCTGGTTGTATGCCTTTTGGGTTAGGGTTAGGGTTAATTAATTAATAAACTGCATAGTCAGACATTTTTGTTTTTTAGATAGGTCTTTTTGGTCAGGATCCCTATAAGTCTTCCATTTTAAAATCCCATGTATTTCCAAACATTACATTTCTTGACATTTCAAGAATTCTTGTGAAATTCTTGACAATTTCCTGCAGATTTTATTACTTATTTACTCCACAAATCATAAAGGAAAAAAATTGGTAGAAAAGGCCTTAAATCAGCTACGTTTAAAAAAAACCCCCAAAAAACAACTTTAGCTTAGTTAGTGGATTTATTTTGTTTGTAAAAGTAGATTTGCTGTGTTTCTCCTCTATACTCTGCACAGCTTAAAACTCCCAAATTCAGTTGATGTATTGTGCTTTTCATGTTTCACTTTCATCAGTGACATGATGTCCAAAACCTCAAATAAGGTGGACATGAAATTACAGATCCATTTCTTTCACAAAGTTGAATAAAGTCAAACATTTCTTCCATACTTGTTACTTTTTGCAATTTTTATGAACAGAGAGCTGCCATGTTAAGAGTTTTATATTTGGATTAGTACAGACTCATCTGTACAATTATCATTGTCAAAAAGTTATTACTGAGCACTAATTGGTACAAACCGTAGTCAATGCTGTGTTTATTCTTAAAGTCAAGTGTTGAAAAGCCGCCGAAGAATTAATTTGCCGCTCCTGAAAGTGTATTATTATTCATGAGTCACCTTTCTGAGCTACATCACTGATCATCCAAAGAAGCCGTTGAGGCCAAAGCAAGGATCAAACCCGAACAAGGCGGCGAGAGTGACTGCGACAAACAATCTCCGGAGAGACAGCAGACCTTGATTGGTCTCAGACATCGCCGGTGTCTGACAGGGTCTCTCTCTGGGGACTTTATTCATGAAACTTTTTGAAAAAGCCAGATCAAATGAGCTTTTCTGCTCCTTGTGCTTGATGATGGAAAGTGATATCTAAATAAAATATGAAAAGTGAGTGGGCTTTATAGTTTTTTCTTTCCCTCCCCCCTTCTTTTTCTCTTTTCGTGTGTTTATTTTCAGATGCGTGCCCAGGATATGACAGCTGACGAGGCAGCGTGCACATTTGAAATGAAAAGTGCTAATCTAAAATCTCATGCATATTCAAACATTAAAGGTGGGGCGGCGGCGGCGTCTCTCGAAGAGGTTTCAGAGCGTTCCAGCTTTACTGACTTTTTGTCGCACACTTTCCGGTGGGCAAGCGCTCAACTTAAGAGACGCTTCATATGCTTTGCGAAGAACTGCTTTTCACAACATGTGCTTTTTTGGCGAGTGATCGGGCTGGTGGCCAGAAGAAGAGCCAGTGCAAAAAACACGTTTCAAAAATGTGAAAAATATCATTATCTTTCATTTAGTTTGGTCTCAGAAACGAGTTCCACCAGTGAGAATAGAGTGTTCCTTGCAGCTGGCGTGATTATGTACAATATGCACTCGGTGTGGTGTGTGCGGATGAATAATTCAAAACCATGTGTGTTTGAGTGCTTACATTTGTATGTGCATGTGTGGGTGTGCATCCCTGGGAGACGGTATTAAGTGTAGATAGAGTTTTCGGAGTAGAACTGATCTCTCTGAGAGCTGGGGGGGTCTCTGGGCTCTTAGAGAAGAGCTTCAGGTCTTCTCCTCGCCATTCCCCCCTCAACTCCACTTCCACTTGCCTCAACTCCTTTTGCTTAAATATCGTAGCGGCCTCGGGATAAGACGTGGATAAACTTTGTTGGTCCCAGCAGCTGTGGTCTCTGTTTAAAACAAGCCAGCTGTAGAAGGACTTGAGAAAGAAAAGAGAGCGGTGCTTCCCTTTTTCAGTTTTTAAAACCTGTGAAATAAAGTTCGGTTCACGGCGCAGCGCGTCCGACAGGGACCTCGTCGCACGTTGTTTTCACCAGAGTGCAACATTGAGTTCTTAAGATGCTTATGGTTTTCAGTGGTGGCCATGGGAGAGGGGAGGAATTGTTTTTGTCCCCCCCCCCCACCCTCCTTTCTTGAATTTCACAGAGCAAAATTGCAGAGACAAGCAGACATTACCCTGCAAAGTCAAGACCCAACATTTGCAATGTGAATTGACATATTGATCTGGCTTAGCAGCTATTGGCAGAAGGAGTAAGGCGGACGGGGCAGAGTGTGTGGGTCCGCGGGAGCCCGGTGAGAGCCAGGCAGCATTATGCACACCCAGAGAATGAGGCTTAGCATATATTGAGTGTTTATGCTGCAGAATAGAAAGTGTGGAGCACCTTTGCTTAAACTCACTGACTGTTAAATTGGGCTTAACTAAAAATCCCTCTTACACAAACAGAAAGCGAACCGTGGGTGTTTTTTTTTTCTTTTTCTTTTCCTTCCTTCCCTGTTTTGCATAAGATTTATTTTCATGTGGGCACTTTTGTAAACACAGCCTTTTTTTTTACTTATTGATAAGGGTTCTCTGTTTTACATGAAAATAAATACGCGGGTACATGAAAAAGATCAAGAATGAGAAGATGAAGGATAATGTGTTGAAAGAGGTGATCTGGAGGAGAGTGAAGGATATCCATTGTTTGTCTTCTTAAGGGCAGGGCACACACGAGGGATGGAGCTGGAGTGTATGTGGATTAGCGTGAGACTCTGTCCTGAATATATAACCAACCCAAGGTCTTCTCTCCTTGGTTCTCCTCTCATCTCCTTCACTACGATGGCCATTATGAGAATAGGGAGACAGTGAAATACTTACATCCCCCAAGGTATTAGATTTGGACTCCCCCTTGATGTGAAGATAGCACAAAATACATAAAATAAGTACGGAGCTTATGCAGCTCGCTTATGGGTCAAATTGTGAAATTGTGGTTTGGGGAGATTGTTTTTATTTTTTACAGGGTTCTTTTGAGCATCAACAGAAACAATGCGGCAGAGGCCACTTCATTAGGTACACCTGGGTTATTACAAATAGCGCATCAGCCAATCACAGTTCAGCAAATCAATGCATTCAGGTATCTGGGCATGATAAAAGCAACTTGAAATTGATCAAAAATGGTGAAGAAAGTTACTTTGACCGTTGCATGTTGGTTGGTATCAGAATAATTAGTCTTAATATTACCGATAGTAGTGTTCTGGAATGGGACAGAAACAGAAAATATCCAGTGAACAGCAGTTGTTTGGGATAAAAATGCCTTTTTGGTATAAGAGGAGAATGGGCAAGTGATAATAAAACAGGAGAGACTAGCTCAAAAAGCCATTTGTTATGTCCGCAGTATACAGAGTACCTTCTCTGAATGCTCCATGGATCAAACCTTGATGCGGATGAGCTACAGCAGCAGAAGGCCACACTGTGTGCCTCTAAATCTGATCTGTTCAGCACAGGAACCCAAGGCTGCAGTTCGCACAGGGTCACCAAAAGTAAAACCGTTGCCTGGTCCAGTGATAGCACGTAAACAACTTAGACGCATGGATCCATCCTGCTTTGTAGCAATGGTTTATGTAGTTGGTGGTGGTAAAATTCACAGTTTGCACATTTTTATACTTCCGTTTGGCTCTCCGCTGCTTCTAAAAACAGACCAAGTGCTTAAAAAACCCACCCTATTTTTTTTGGCAATAAGACCATGGTTTTTGGTGTCTGGAAAATATGCCATTTCAAAAACCTCCTTGTTAAGTCATGACTGATAGGCACTATGCTGTTACCTACTAACCCCACCAGAGCCCAGCTTCTCACCTAGCAACTCAAGTAGAGCTTCAGAATGTTTGGCCAGCTTGTTTTACCACTGTACAATGACTGCTGGAAAACACAAGTGTTTTATTTTTGACCTATCATTCCGAAACCACTTGCTGCATACTGATGCTTCTCAAAGATGTACTGCTGTAGAACTGCGCATCTGTTTGCAAACATTTTCATGTGTAAACATTGGAGTTGGGGGCGTGGCCAGCTACAGCTTATTTGGATTTAAAGTGAAAAGAGGTCAAGGCAGCACTGACCAGACTATACTCACATTGTCACAGAAATATTTTGTGTAAAAAAAATGTGCTGAACATGTTTTGTGTAGCCCTTAGACCTAACCCTGATTACCTCTTGTGTATTTGATCCCACCTGTGCCTGTGTTTCCCCGTCGGATCCTTGTCGTTGCTGCCACACGTTGTGTTGCTGATTTAGTTCTGTACCAGTGCTACCAGTGATTGAGCTCCTAGCTTTTGCTCACCTGTGTTGCCTGGACTTTTGTATACGCCTGTTATTTTGACTAAATCATCAAATTTAGTAACTTGTGGCCTATTTCACATGACAACAACTTCCACTCAGAGTGTTACTTTATGTTTAGTAAGTACACTTATTGGGAAAGGATCAGACTGGATTTTTTTTAGCTTTTCAATAGGCTAATATAAGCCCCATACTCTCATCTAAGATAAAAAGCTGAAATGAGCAATATATTTTTGGACAAAAACAATGTAACAAAACACCTTTCCCTTTGCAACAATGGAGTTTCATAAAACAAACCTTAATCTATGATGTGGTGTGAAATATAAAGTAGACTAAATGACGCGCAACAGACGAGCAGTCACTCCAGTGTTACTGGATCCAGCAGCACAAGGCGGCTTGTCTTTAGTTTTTCCTACAAAGAGACATGCTGTTGCCTTGTAGCATCAAATACACTCCAATGAACACCTGAAACATATTCGTGCCTCGCATTGGAATTGTCTGGCTTCTTTTATTTTCCAGCAATTATGAGCTTAACACAGTAAATCTGTGCTTCGGCTCTGTACAGCACACAGATTGCATTAGTAACAAGAAACATAAGCAATCGCGTCAAATTACTCTAAATTTTGTTTTCTTTTGGGCTTTCTGGAGCAAAATGTCCAACAGCTAAAATGAATGCATTAGCGTTTCAGCATAAAACAGGTCAAGCAGTGGGCAATTTTTCCACCCCCTCACTGACCTTGTGCTGATACAGAGTCTGAGCAAATGATTGTGTTCGATTTGCGGGCTTGCAGCATGTAGCCTGGGAGCGATTTGGGCTTGATGACGAAATTTATTGCGCGCGGATAAAATGTGTTCTCAGATTGGTCCGCTGGGTTGCGTGCGGTGTGAATGGCCGCTAAACAAATGCAAACGAAGGTTTTATAGAAGGTAGCTCTGATGAAGGCAAACACATCGTCAGCTGTCTGCACAAAAGGCCAGCTTGTAAAGAGTTCTTTTCTCCTTTTCTGTACAAATAATTTTCAAAGCAACATTGTTCGAGGTGCACCTCTTTGCTGAATAGATCAAAACATATTCTGATATTAGTTGGGAGCCCTTAGCTACTATTTTGAACACACCAGGTATCTCCTCAGGCAAGAGACATATAGGTGTCTTAAAAAGCTCAGTGGATACCACAGGACCTGAAAAACATAAACCAAGACATCCAAAACAGCTAGCATGCTGCTTTGGTTGTCTCTCTCTCTCTGTATTTTACCTCCTTTTAATTGCAGTTAGAAACTAAATCACTTCTTGTTGTTAAGAAGCAATGAGTTTTCCTTAAACCTTTTTAATTCTGGAGGGTATAAATGAACCTTCATTGTCTGTGTTTGTGGTTGAAATGTTGAATGTGTCTTTTATGACAGCCGTCTTGGGACCCTGCTAAAGAGGAGGCCCGCCTCAAACCCAGCTTTTTTTTTTAATAGGAAGAGCTGGAGTTTAATTGGCTGAAGCTTAAAGTACGTAAAAAGAATAACATGATTTGTAAACGTTGCATCTGTATACATAAAATGATATTTTGATAAATAATTGTTAGTGTTTACGTTGTATATGAAAGTTAACTTTGTTTCTCATTTTATCCCCACTCTGGTCATTGGCCGATGTAAATTGAGAAGGCGGGGTTTAACTGGTATACAAGTGGCCTGCTGGACGGCAGCCATTTTAAAATCTGCTGTGGTTCATGAGACTTGATTAACCAGCTTTGCTTGCTGTGCATCCAAGTTTGACTGACTTTTCTTTACACACCTTTCTGCATAACACTTTTGTGGGAGTACAATAAAATTTTTTTTTAAAATTTACCTAATTTGAGATAGAAATTAGATTTCTTGGTCTAGAAATCCGGCTCCCAGCCTTCACCCAGTTTCTTCCTTGGAAGTATTTTAGAACATCCGATAAGATCCAGTAGTTGTGGAGATCCTCTAATCCAGTTTGGTCCTTGTCAAATCCACTCGCTCGCTTGCTCTCCCTGCTGCTGACACGTAAACTCTGAGGACACAATGTCTCTTACGGCCTCAGACACCCCCACTCACTAGCGGCTGCAATGATCAGGAAGTAGTAAGTGTTCTTCACTTCATCTCTCAGTGTACATTGATTGCTTAATCGCTGACAGCAAATCTTAACACCGTGACAAATTATTTCATTCAATAATTAGAATATTGTAGGCGGTTGCCGTGTATCCTTCAATGTGAGTAACGGAGGAGATAACTTGTTAAAGCATCATCCTAATTTACACCAATGATTATTTTCCTTTCTTTTTCACTAATTAGTAAAACAAGGAAAATAAAAATTGATTTTGTTACTTTCACTGACAAGAATAAGCTGAACTGATCACTGAATAGCGTCTACAGCCGGCATTTGGAAACTCATAGTAACAACTTAAAGCAATAGCAAGACCCATCCTGCAGCACTCCTGATGATTCACAGGCTGCGTTTCTTCCTGCTTCAACCTTTTTCTGTTAAGTTGACACATCTGACCTCTCACTCTTGTTTCATATTTAACAGAAAGGTTTCTGAGAGGCACTGACTTTGCCGAGGGAACAAGTGTATTTCCTAGGTTGTAGAGTTATGGCTTTAATCTGGAATCTCACCTTAGCGTTGTCTTTTTTTTCTTTTCTTTTTCTGAGGGCTGTTGTCTTAAAATGTTAGATCAATATACAAGCTAAGGTTGTTTTATTCATACTCTCTTGTTTTCTGTAGCAGCCTTACAAAATGGCACGCATTTTAAAAGAATGTGGCAAATTCTGTACATCACAGATTTGGAGTAACTCACATCAGCAAAGTCAGAAGTTGAGAAAAACTAGTCATGCAAATGTAAGTAATTGTAGTTATGCTTCAGATGAGTCTAAAGGACTGCTGTTAAGATACCCCCAGCTGAGGAGGCATAGCTTAGTCTGAGTTTTACAACTAGACTATTGATTTACTCATTATCTTCTTCACAGGCGATCCCCCTATTGGGGATCAAAGGACACCGCTCTACTCTCCTCTGTTTAGTTCTGTTCTGCTGCAAAAGAGATCTTGCCATCGTTAAATAGGCCTGAAGCTTACATGGTCAGTGGCCTAACCAGGACATTTAAAAAGATCTCTGTGACTGTTCAGTTTCGAGAAATGCCATTTATCAAATAGCAATCAGATGAAATGAAGAAAACGACGACAACAAGATGATGGGTATACACTCTGAATGACCTTTAGAACTTTAAAGGGTGACTATCATATTTCAGAGTTTGAAAATTTCAGAAATCTTAAACGTTTAGTAAAATTAACAAGTTTCCTGTTTTAGTTATCCCACTTTTCTGAATAAAAAGTCCCCTGGAACAATGGCTGTGTTTGGAAAGAAATTATTTTTATCCTTAATGGAAAAAAAAGACTAGTGGAAAAAATGTGGACTAGATGTGGCAGCTTATTATAATAGTGACATTATGTCACTATTATAATAAGCTGCAACATTTACTTGTTTTTTTTTAAGTGCCTGAGCCAAATGAAGGTGAAATTGTTATTAATAGCAAAGGCTTGAATTGATGATTTTGGGTAAAACAAGTTGCTATAAGAAAACTATCTTTCATTTAAAGGGATTGATTGCTTTGACATAATTTCTGAAGAACGTCTTGACAACTTCTTGTAAACCCTCATAAGTAAAACATGGACCAAATATGTGGCAAAATGTGAGACTTTCAATCACACCCTGCTTACCAATAGTACTGATGCATCAGACTAATAATGCTGCTCAAAACCTGAACAGAGATCTAACCTAAACACCCAAAGATTTTTTTTGTTTCGCTTTTAATTTCAGTTTTGTCAAACTATATTTACCACCTTGAAAAAATCTAGGTAGACTGGTCTTATCACTCTCTATCAACGCTTCCCCTGACGTCCTTCTTTTACTGGAAAAATTACGATATAAATCTCCACTTTACGATGTCACATTGGAGCTTGAGATTCACTCACACAACTTGTTCTTCAATGACTATTGTTTTACGCTCGGATGCCGCTGGCCGATACCGTAGGCCTGTCACAATAGCAAATTTTGCTGAGCGATTAATTGTCTCAAAAATTATTGCGATAAACGATAATATTGTTTGAAGATCTTTTTACACTGATTTAATGGAAATGATGTAATAATGCATGCGATTTCCTGCCAAAAATAGATACACTTTATTTTCAAAAGAACACTAAACACTGGAACTGATAAACAAAATAAACAAAACAACCAAAAACAAAAATAAAATGGATTCTCAGTCTCCATTAACAAAAAACTCACTTGGAAAAAAAAACTAAACAGCATAAAGCCAAAGTGGAAATAAATACTGCATTCAACCAAAGAGTGCAGATTATGAAGTCTGCATACTATGTTGCCCTTCAGTAATAATTAGATTTAAATAGAGAAGATGGGCACATCGACTACCTGATGCAATAGTTCACACTACATGATTTTTTGCTCCTATTTTTCCCCTTACAACAATCTTAAAACGTTGATCTTTCTAAGATTGTGTGGTGTGTTAAGGTAGATCGTCGTTGCTGCTCCGATCTAAATCAGGGGTTTTCCCCACTGGGAGCTTAACGCAGCCTGTTGAATGTGACAGGTAGCCAATCAGAAAGCGTGGATTCTCCTCCGTGTTTTCTGAGGGGAAATTACGTCGGGGAATCCCAAACAGCTGACACGACGCAACACCAAGTCCAGCGAACATTGGAGATGATATGTGGAAACAACATTAATGTTTATTCAACATGCAAAGAATATAGAAATGACAAGAGGAGGAGTTGGAGCGAAATTGCTACCGCAGTTGATAAACCCGGTAACTTTTCAGCTGTTCTTCATTAACGTGACGTAAATAGGTTATAATGAAGTGTGCGCTGGGCTTTACACTAAGGAAATGAGGAAGGGAGGCACCGGAGTCTAGCCTTTTTTCATTCAGTCTCATTAGCTGAAAGAGAAAAAGGTCGGAAGAGACGATAGTGCCGATAATTAAAATGACGTCGATAGCTTTAATTTATCGTACGATTAATCGATTTATCGTTTATCGCGACAGGCCTACGTATGCGCCATCATCACTCCCTCTTATGGCTTTGTTCTTGGTTGCTTTTTTTTTCATCAGGTATTTATTGAATTTGGACTTAAAAGTGAAAATAGTTATGGTGAGCTACAAGCATGAAAAGAACCAAATAAGAAAAGTTGTTTAAGAAAAATAAGATATATGGCCTTTAAATAGAGGAGGAGGCTCGGCTTTCCGTTTACTGCTTACATGTTTTGCAACTTATCCTGCTGTCGTGAGTCGTATTTTATCGATGCCGAAGCAAGTCTGAAATGAGTTAGGAATTAACAGTTTTCTGTTCCTACGTCTTTCAGAGCACATAACCTCTAGTTGTCTCTCCGCATTACAAGATTTTCACAATATATGAATGTGGATGTAGATATTGACAGACTCGGCCTGAGAATCAATGCGATATTCCTCTGTTTATGCTGATGGTATTAAAAGTCAGCACAAATCACATCAGGAAGGAAGTGTGTCATTGTTCTGTAATTGAAATTATGCAAATACTCACAAGGCAGGATTTTGTAATAACCACATTTATTCATATATTTCCTCTCTTTTTTAATATTAGTCATCTCTGAGGCATGGTCTTTTTTTTTTTCTTAATATCATTTATGTGGTATTCATTATTTTCTGTCACCACCTTATGTTGCTTTTATTGCGTCAACTTGTAAACAGGGGGACACGGAAGACATAAGCGCATTCTATTGAACGACGAGCAGGGAAACAAAGTTAACAGTCAAAGAAGCTTTTCATGCATAAGTGTTGATTTCTCTGGGGATGCTCAGCAGGCACTTTTTCTCTCTCTCCCTATTCGATCTGCTCCTGCGCTGCAGTAAAGTCGGGCTCTGAAGAGACAGAAGAGAAATCCATACGCGTCTCTGTCTGGCCATTGATATTCTCCTTACTCTTTTCCTTTTCTGCACACCTTCATCACCCCATCTCTCATTCTCCCTTGTTCAAGCGTTCTCCGGCGGGTCCGCAGTGGCCAATCCATCCTCACGTCCTCCACCAGGCCAGGTCAGGACATCCAATATCCCATGGATCCACACTCCTCCTAAGCCGCCCGCGCTAACGTAACATCCTCCAATGACCCGCCCACTCGTCCGCTCCATCTTGACCTCCTAACATTCTCGAAATCGTCTTCATTTCTCTCAATTTCTCCAACCTGAAACGTTTGCTTTGGATTTATTTTTGCAGCCCCTTTGATTTATATATTACAAATGTTATTTTTTATTGTTTTATTTGTTTAAAAGGGAAACACTTGGATTCTTTTTAAGGAAGACATTTTCCATACAGCGAGTGATGTCAGGCGTATCTGGATGCGAGTGCCTCTTGTCATTCATTTCACAACATAAAATGATCACATTACAATAACTTGCCCTTGAAAATTCTTGAGTGACTTATTTTTTTCCGTCACGAGAGCCTTGAGAGAGGTTCGAATCGTGTTTTTTGGTTCAGTATTTCACTTGGCCTCCATTGAAAGTGGAGCACTTTGCTGCCAGGATTCACCACTTGTACATCTGGGCTGACCTGGTTTTGTTTAGAGTTCAGCGCCGAGCCCGGAGCTGTGTGGTATAAGTCGTGAGCTCTTCCTCGAGATGTGAGCAGCGGTTGTTGGCGGGTAAATGGTTAACTCCCAAGCAGCAGCAGCAGCAGGTTGGCTGCGTTGTAAATCATAACTTCTCATTGTCTTCTTTCCCACTTGTGCTGTGTGCATTCTCCGTGTGATTTGTGGACCGAGTTCTCCTTGCAGCTGTTTTTATGTGTGTCAAGGAAGCCTGAGGAGTATGGCAGGAAACACACAGTCACACATGCTTCTGTGCTGGAAAGAGGAGTGCTATAGTGCTGTGGAAAAAGTATCAGGCCTTTTACAGATTCCTTGTTTGTTTTTGTTTTTTTTTTCATGTTTTTAGATGTACTTAGATTACAAATGTGCCGGAAAATGCCTGTTTTCTGCTAATGTTGAAAAAATAAAATTTCGCAAATGGGATATTAACTTTAAACGAGAAATAAGATAAAAAATCACACGTGAATCAGCTTGTTCGCACTATGTCATTAAAAATCATGGCAGCAACGGATGTAAACAATTACATGAGATTTATTCATAATGTAGTCATGACGCCCTATCATCATCTATGAGCCATCAGAGGAGACGTCTGCATCTTATTCAGCTGTTGGAGTGACAAACCTCTTCTACCTGAGAGTGACTGCATGTGCTTCTTTTCCAAGTAACACCGCTCTATTGGCTCGGCCGTACTCTGCTCTACAAAAAGTGCATCGCGTTTCCACCGGCCAGCTTAGCCGGTAGCAGAGGAACATCTTGTGTTGCGGTAACTCTTTCTACACTAAGAGTTGCTCTTGAGGAGTGTGCGCTACTGAAATGTGGCGTCATTTGTGGAGACAACGGAAGAAGAGAGCCATGAACAACATTGGCCCTGTGTTGTTGCTGTTTTTTAATCTTATGGGGATTCTCCTGAGATTTAACCTTAACCCCTCTGGAGGACTAGAAGTACTAGAACAGCCGGGCTCCGAAGCGGAAAGGCATGATGGGGAAAGCCATGTTCACCTCCGTCTCGTCTTCAGCCTCCACACATGAGGGGATAAATCCTGTGCAGAATACAGACCAGATAAATAAAATGCGCTCGGACTTGAGGACGCAGAGCTCAATTCATGCTCCGCAACTTGACTATTTTGCCATTTACAGTCATTGTTTTACGGTTTGTTGGTTTGTTGCGATAACACACAAATACTGGCTCACGTTTAGGTACATGCATGCAAAAATAAATAAAACCATACCACCGGAATGTCCTCCAACAGCCAGGTGGCGGAGTCCATGCCTCCTTCCCGTCCACAACTAGCAGGGCGATGACCATAAATTGCGTCAGTAAGGTCAAACCACCGCCACTGCTTTCGATTGAACCCGCTCCGCCCGTTGTGGTCCTTTCACGTTCTTGTATTCACTTTTTAACCTTTTAAACTTTTCCTGGCACTGTCGCGATGTTCTGTTGTATTCAGTGCCGGGCACCCATTTTGCAACATCAACAAAAGTTTTTTGTTTCTTTTTGGGTTTCTTGTCCCCAGTAATTGAGAGAAAAGTCTGCACCTCGTTGTTGCTCCAAGGAGTATACTTTTGTGAGGACTCCATTGCTGCTCTCTCTACAGTTCCAAAAATGTCTGTCGTCGTTTTCTTCTCTCTTTAAGCTTGCACCTGACCACGCCCATGACCAATCAGTGAGCAGCAGGACTTAAAGCTTGCTTTTTATATAGTACCTCCTCTAGCATTTAGCAGCATCCTCTAGCGAGGACCTGTAGCATTTGCGGGGGTTGGGACCCACAGTCGCCCACCAATTGCTGAAAATTCACAAATACTAAGTTCTCCTCTAAAATAGCTTACAGCCAACTATATTAATTTACTTCAAATATCTTTGTACTTTAATATACAGTACAAACCAAAGGTTTGGACACACCTTTTAATTCAATGAGTTTCCTTTATTTTCATGACTATTGACATTGTAGATTCACACTGAAGGCATCAAAACTATGAATAACACATGTGGAAATATGCACTAAACAAAAAAGTGTAAAACAACTGAAAATACCCCTTATATTCTAGTTTCTTCAAAGTAGCAACCTTTTGCTGTGATTACTGCTTTGCACACACTCTGCATTTTCTTGATGAGCTTCAAGAGGTAGTCACCTGAAATGGTTTTCACTTCATAGGTGTGCCCTGTCAGGTTAATAAGTGGGATTTCTTGCCTTATAAATAGTCATGAAAATAAAGAAAACCCATTGAATTAGAAGGTGTGTCCAAACTTTTGGTCTGTACTGTACATTAATACACAAACTGGAAACCATTTTAACACTACAGCAGTAGCCACTAAAGTCTTCCTTACCTATGGTTTTTCGGCTACAGCCAAGCAGCTCCAAGGAAAATGAATGGTGCTCCTGTTTAGCAAACGTCAGCCAATAGCGTGTCAAGTAGCATTTTAAATAGATATTTGGGCTTTAGAAGTGGCATTTTCTTTCAAATATTTTACATATGCTCTCCTCGATTAGGCAATTTTATTAGTAAATAACTGAGTTATATTCTTCTGAAAAATCCAGGAATACTGAACCGTGAACAGGTGGGGGTCAAAGTGTACACAATCTAAAATAAACAAGTTCTCCTTTAGGTGGCATTTTTAAGTTGATGTCACTTTTACAGTAAATAATCCATCGGCTATGTTCAGTTGAATGTGTACCTGTCAAAATGAATGGATTTTCAGACTCTGCCATAAAATTGTTATCATTTCTGTTTGGTTAGAGCGACTCGCACTCTGTAGAAAAAAAAATAGAAACAATGGCAATTTGTCCAGGAGGCTGACAAACACCTGCCTCATTTTTATTTATTTCTGCTGTTGTGCGATACCGTTTATGAGACCAACGGCAAGAGAAATGGCTCAACAACACTGCGACAAACGTCATGTTAGGATGACTGTGACTTGTCAAAAACAAGTTGAAAACAGACATTTCCTTTAAACTCTACACTGTAAAGTATAGCGAAAAAGATTCTGGCAGTTTGGAAAAAGTCAGTACACGGAGTGCGAGGTCACAAACGCCTGTTGGATCCGTGTGTCCTTCAGTGTGTCGCAGGACTCACTGCATCATCATTATACCACTGTGATCATTACAGCCTCCAGGGCGCTAAACTACCGTGGAAAATCATGGTTTCGCAGCAGGTTCTGCTGCTGCATCAAGAAATTAAATCCTAATCGCCGTAATGATAACTCTATCAGTTCTTTGCAATAATAACCAAAATCTATTGCTACAAGCTTAACTGCAAAGTGGAAGGTGTAATACACACCTTTCCTCAACGATCAACAATGCTTCCTCTGAGAATTTCACCCAGGGAGTTGCATGTTGTTTTTATACATAGTTTTAATCAATCAACAGCCTCAAAAACGCTGTCAGGGATGTTTTGCCAAAAAATGAGTTCTTGTTCCATCCATACAAAGTCATTTCTAACAAAGTTTAAAACATTTAACATATTGGGAAGTTTAAAATAGAGTGCTGCTAAGGTTTGCTGTTGGGGTGGCTGGCAAGGTAGAAATGAGCGCACAAGCAGCTTTAGAATAAAGAGGAGCAGTTTTTTTGCTGTGTGCATAATAAAAGAAGTAGGACATCCAATAAAAATTGTAAGGCAAGGTTAGATTTTAATGGAGCCAAAGGTCGCAGCGGTGAATGCTGCGACCATCCAAACAGCGTACCTAGCAACGGTGTACAGCATTGTTACAGCTAATCCAAACTAGAGGCATTGATTTTTAGAGCAATAAACAACTTTCGGCCAAATTATGTAAACCTCCTTAAACTCTGCAGTCCAATTAACTCGGATCCCCGCCACTACGCGGACTAAATCTGAAGTTGATCGGTTGAGCGACCGTCGAGAAAAGGAAAGAGCACATCCAGGCGCGTGAACAACAAACAGTTGGGGATTTATTTGTTAGCTACAGAGATGTGATATGTGGCATTCAGTGTGGGAATACATAATGAGCAATTGATTTTTGCGCCGAGAAATGAGGCTGCAGCGGGAAAGGTAAAGAGGAACAGGAAGTAAATGCCTTGGGGTAAGAGCAGGAGAAGGAGCAGGTGCAGCGTTGCGCATACAGGGTTGACAGATAGTTATAAACCCAATTTTCTATGAGAGATGGAGACTGCATTTTCTTTGTGGTCGGAACAGAGGAGCCTACTCTGGACTGAGCTGAAAGCAATTGAAAACTCCAATCAACAACGTGACCGTGCTATCTACATTTTATGAGTGCACAAACACTTGAAGCATAAAAAGGATGGCATTCCGAACACTAATAGCGGCCTGGCGTGTGTGTATGCGTGTGTGCTCTGAGCGGACATATTCGCCTGCCAAAATACTCAAATGCTTTGAATCAGTCTTCTCCAAAGTTTCCATCAGGTGTAATAGAAAGGAAAAGTTTGTCAAAGGTTGCGTCGGCCTGAGAGGAACGGATGTCGGACGTAATCAAATCATTTCCCACTACGACAGCATCTGGTGTGTGGCTCCGCTGTCATTTCTTTTTACTGTAGCCACCCCTTTTGGGTGGTGTTCTGGCTAACCTCATTTTGTGCAGCAGCACCCCTGTGAAGGCAGTGGGAAGGCAATAAAAATCAAAATTAATACGAGATTTAATGTATACATAAACCCACACCTGGAATGGCTGGTTGGTGCTACTGTTACTACAGGGCTGCCACTGGGGATGGTCTAAATGGGTTGCTCTAATGCAACTGCTTTCTCTTGGCTTTGCCATGGAGAGGAAATTATACTGTTACACACAATCTGAGGTGAGTTCCAGTGACAGAGTTAATTTTTTTTTAGTAAAACAAAAAAGAAATAACCCCCATATAGCATGGTGGACCCCTAGTCTGACTTGGACGGTCCATTTCTTGTGCCATTTGACCGTCGAGAGCATAGTGATGCAAATTAGGCTGCGAACATTTTTCTTTTACCTTTTCAAACGTATAATTAGTGACTGTAAATGGTGATCATATTCAAATGTGGACCCTTTTGGGCGAGAGGGGGGTCAAATTATCCCCCACAGGATGGATATTAAAATTCAACGCGGCACTCGGACTTTATATTTTAAATAGTGCCGCGGAAAAAAACTTCGCTCGTCTCCCTTAAAATCGGGGTGCATCTCTTAATTATGGACACAGAGCCAATTTGCGTTGAACATGTCTCCCAGCAGATAATTATAATCATTATAATTGCTTCAAGCATTTGTTTCATGCAGCAAAAGCTATAATGTTCGCACAGATCCTCAGTAATAAAGGCTTTGGCTCTGCACTTGGCTTCTGCCAAGCTGTTATACAGTGACTGGACGTGAATAATCAATAGGGAAATTGAAATGCAGGGGTAAATACATGGCTGTCTCTACCCTATCTTCTGTACTGCCAGTCTCTTTCTCTTGGTCCCTGGGTACAGCGCCAGAGACTGATCAAAGACTGTGTCTGATTCACTCTGAATCATCAAGGAGAGAAGACAGGGAGCTCTGTGATTACTGAACGTTGATGTCAATTTCACTCATTCAACAATGCGGAGCTGTCACACGGCAGGTATGTTATGTACTCTGTCTGATCACCTGGGAGCCAGTCATGCCAGCTTTTATTGATCATGAGGGTTATTCTTGCATTTTTCATGAGGGGAGACATTTTGTGATCAAAAAGTGCCACCGGTTCAGATGCGCTGATTGCCTTGAAAGGCCTGGGCTTGACAATTCGGAGATGTTCGCACTCGTCTGCACCAACCCCCTTGGCTTCATCAAATGCGTTGTGAGGGAACCTCGCAGAAGATCAAATAAAAGAGCATTACCGTCTGCATAACGTATAAAGCAAATCTTTCATCTCAAGACTTTTGATATGGATTTTCGAAGGTCAAAGCTGAAACAGTAGAGAGTGCAGTGAATCGAGTTAAGGGATCACTGATATTAATCAGAATGATTACAAAATGGTAGGCGGTGGACAAATTACACTGAGATGTCATAGAATACCACAGAGTACAATAGGAAGTGTTGTGATGTGGTGCCACTATGATCACACAGAGATCCAGTTGTTTCTCATCTGTAAAACAATTTTCATATGACCTCCTCTTAAATATGAATCCCTTTGCATTAATTTCAATGATGCCAAATGTGTAGGTATCATTTTTATATGAACAATGTTGTTGTTTTTTTCCTAAAATGCAACTTCACTTGGTTTCCTTTTTTTTCCGTCTCTGGCAAACTGCTGTAATATTATTTGAAACAAGGGTGGATTTCCTTAAAACATTATAACACAAACTATGACCTAGAATAATGACATAATTTTTGTACATTTAACAACAGACTTTAACTATATTGCATAACAAACTTTCAAACTTCAAGACGTGCAGTATCTGATAGTCTGAACCAGTTTGAAAATGATGTTTTTATTGGTCAAAGAAGGATAACTTTGGAGACTGGGTGTAATTAAATTACTTTGAGCAGCCACATATCTCTGCTGTTTGTTGTTACAAATAAGAAAAAAAAATGTAAGTATATTTTTGACCTGTATCACTCGTGTTTTATTCATTGAGATTATGTCCGGCTCAAAAATGTCAAGCATAGCGCTAAGATGTGACTCAGCTGAGCTCCATGCCTCCTTAGCTTTCATCAAACTAGTTTTATTTATGGAAGCTCACGTTTATATGGGATGTGATTAGCTTGATTGCTACTTCAAAATGAACAATTACTGCTTACAAAAGGGTTTCTTTTTGAACCTATTTGATTAGCCTACTTTGAGAAACAGGGTAGTAAAATATATGTTCAACTAATATCAATGAATATTGTAGTAAACACTGGTTTTCTCCTTGCAATGGATTTTTATGATAAGCTGTGCTAAGCTAACGCCTTTCTATTTGCAACTTTAACTTTTAAATCAATTTATGGCACCAACCTGAACTAATGTAATCACTAATACAAGTTTTAATGGAAACGAATATATAAATGTCATGTTGATAATATAATGTATCAGGGCGTTTTTCATTATTATTGTTTAATTTAGAAATGCCTGACTATTTTAAATAGTTTTAAATAGAAAGATGTGAGGATATATTTCTAGTTACACAGGGAGGTGAACTGGCACATAAATATTTGATTCACAACAAATGAAATAAATTCTCACTGCTTGGTTGCTTTAAGGTTTTCAGGATCACGGCGAACGGAGATGTAAGCTGTTTTCCTTAAACAGGAGACGTACGGTAGTTCCCTTTAGGTGACAGAAACATTTGTTTTCCGTAGCGGTTCAGCTGTTTACTGAGCTCTACATGTATGAATAAAACATTCAGACCTGCTAGAGGAGGCACCTTGGCTGGAGGGTCAGCTGCCCAAAATGCAGGTGGAGTGCAGATGAGCACCCCATCACGAGAAATGTACCAAATTGCTAATGTGTGATGGAAAAAGCCACGGGAACTGAAATAGGAGGAGACGGCGTGCAGCGCTAAAGCCCTAAAATGCATATCCACAGGTGGGTTGCTATGGGGTTACACTCTTTTTGTGGATTACACCAATATCAGAGTTAAATGTGTAATCATACAGTGAGGCCACACTCTGGATCAATGTGGATACCCTTCAAAACAAATAGTCTGACTCTGAAAGGAGGCTCTTAGAATTATTCATAAGGGAAGGTGATAAACATCACGAGTTATTTGCATTTAATCTTAAAATGCTGATTTTTATGTCTATCAAACTAATAACTAATTTTGCTGCTCAGTGCTTTCCTGTGGATGGAATAAAAATGCACATGAACAAGACAATGGAGTGTAAAAACATTGCTTTATTGTTGCATTATATGCCATGACCATCCTAATCAGTGAACCTGGGAAACAACGGAGCCTATTTGGAGCCTTCATCTCAGGCATGAAGTAAACCAAATGGATTCGAGATCCAATCCCATAACTTTCCCTTTCTCTTAATTTCAAAACTACTCCTTTGATTAACTTTCTCTCTTCCATTCTTGTCTTTTGTCCCTTAGGGAAATAAAGAGTAGGGGCACATAAAACATGACTGACAGCTACGGGTGTATCAACAGCTGCCCAAACCTCCTTTTTAGATCCGCAGATGTTCTATTAAAAAATTAATCTGACTACAAGGAGAAGGAAAACAAAATGCAACGCCAGATTATATCTGCTTTCCGTCATTTTAAGTCATCTGCAAAACCCCCCCCAAAAAACATTTAGCTGCCATTTTAGTAAACTGTTTCTTGTTTAGGTTGACAAAATGAAAGCATTTAGCTGAGACGTGAGTGCTACTCGACCTAAAAAATGTATATTATTTTGGCTTTGAAAGTAAATTTGTGACTTAAGCTACTGCAAAGCATCTGTAACTTGTGTAAATACCATGACATTCATGGCTAGACTCTACCCAGGCCTCGCAACAAACACACTGCACTCAAAGTAATTATATTTGTGTCAGGGTCAGTTGGAAGACCACAAAATGCATCAGATAGGAAATGAGCAGATTTCAAATGAAATGAGGCCAAGAGAGAGCACTGCTCAGATAAAACCCTCACAGCTTCATAGGGCAACAGCAAAGCCTGGAGTTGTTGTCGTTAAAGGGATATATTATAATTTCTAAAGTGAGATTCTGCTAATTGTTGAAAGCAGTTCATATCTTACCCTACAGCAGATTTAGTTCTCTTAGAACCTTTGGACCCAGATCCAAAGTAGACTTTTAGCATCTTAAGATAACTTCAAAGCAGTTTATGCGAACACTATTTTATAAACCTGTAAAATGCCACAACCTTTGCATTGGGTGGCTATAAGGTATAGTTTGACCGGAAGACCCAAAACTCATCTGAGCAGAACTTTTCCGTATGTGGTGTTGGACAACTTTTGTGTGATTGGTATTCAGAGGAGGGAAGGAGTTTCTCATGGAGCATGTAGTAAATAGCAAGAATAGTCGGAACTCAAGTGAGCTACGTCAGGGCCTGTAAACTCCATATGTGGTTCTCCTACTCTACTGCTGATGCACGTGATGCTTTCTGTGATTATGATACTTAAAAGGTAGAAGGCTGTACGCCAGGGGTCCCCAAAGTCGGTCCTTGAGGCATCCTGCATGTTTTAGTTCTCTCCCTGGTGGTAGTAACAACCTCTTCGGCATGTCAATGTTCTTCTTAGGTCTTCTGACGAGCCATCATTGGATCCAGCTGCGTTAAACCAGGGAGGGAACTAAAACATGCAGGATGCCGGCCCTCCAGGACCGACTTTGGGGACCTCTGCTGTACACCATCAATGATATTCTGAACTGAATGTGTTGCTCCACGTTACACTCCCCCCTCCCAAAAAAAGAAAAAAATACCCGTCTGCATCAAAAGTAAGGCTGAGTTGAATGAATAAATTAATGTCGACCTAAGCTAATATCTTACTTTTTGAACCACCTGCCCACTCTGGATGGAAATCCTTTGTGTTTTGTTCTTAGTACATTTAAAGGTGGTGAACCTTCATTTACCTTACCGATATTTTTTAATTTCAGTGTTAATAAGCATCTGGTGTGAATGTGACAATGATTTAAAGGTTTATTAAGCTACATTTGGTTAAACAAGTGTAACATGACCTACTAATCAAGATTTCTGCTAAATTCAGCCGGCAAAGGAGTTACGACTAAAATATTAACTTCCTATAACGTGTGGACAGAACCTCACTTAACCTCACGTTGCAACAGTAGGGTATGTTTTCTAATGTACAATTGTGTGAAATTGGAAAACTCTGTCTCTTTTTAAAATAGATTGAACTTTTTAATGTAGAAGGAGTCATCAGACATATATTCATATAGATGTGAATTTTCCATTTCTCTCAGCTGTAACACACCTTTACATCTCTGGTCTGACTATCAGCTTTAGCAGACCTCATGCAGAGTTTTTTTTTTTCTTTCCAGGCTAATTAGGAATGTCCATCATAGCTAAATTGACCTTTATAAGTCAGTTCAGCAGAGCCAGCCTTTTAACTAGTGCAGAGAGTGGAAGAGCTAATCCTAGATAATTTATCTAGAACTTAATGTCATAATATGCAACAGATTAAATGAACTAACAGGAAGTTTATTAAGATGACTATTTATATTTCCGTTCAGTAACCATGATATACTGGCTGCTTAGGTAGAGGTATGCATATAAAGCCAAGAACATAATGTTCCTCACAGAGTGTTAAAATGCTTTAATAATATACAACCTCCAATACAAAATACATGTAAATTAGTGTGATCTTTTACTACATACTAATCAGAACAAAAAAAAAGCATGTGGACCATTATCATTTCAAGATATCATTTTAAATATTTTGTTTTGACCAATCCTGCCAGTATCCTAATGATAATACATTAACTATATTACCAAAGTTAAATTTTTCCTTGTATTTCTGAATTTTTAGGAAATTTTGGGCAATAAACTCTGGACAAAGGAGTAAGCAACACTTTCCGATGAAGGCTGTGACAGAGTGGTTCAGTTTCTGTTCACCACTTGTTCCTTACTCTTATTTCTGATTCACGTACTTTCTATAGTTGGTTATAATGCTTAAACTTAAACATTACTTTGCAACGTTGCTTCACTTACTATCCCGGGTTTGTTTGTGTTAGCAGTAGGTTGGAGTTTCCATCTATTTATATGTTTAGGTTGAAGCTACTACTTCTGGATTATTGGTTAAATTTCTTTATTTTGTGTCAAAGTATATTTATGGTATTTGTTTTCCTTTTTACTCACCATTGTTTGTCCCCTGTAGATCTGCAGCAGGGCAGGAGTATGGGAGGGGGCAGCCCAGTATTTCCTGCTTAAATGGCTGGATGATGTCATTGATTACCTTGCTGGGTTCTACCAATTAGAAGGTTTTCTTTTGAGTATTGCCTTATTTGTTTTTTTAAGTAACTTTTTGAGTTATCTTGTATTACATGGTTTATTTTGCAGACCATTTCATTATGTAGATGAGTTTATAAATTAGATTAATAATTTTATTCTTGTTTCTCTGTTTAGATTTCTCTCTTTTTTTACCTGTTTAGTTGTGGCTTGGTCCACTCAAGTGCAGGTGTGTTGCAAATTGGCTGTAAAAACAGTGAGTTCTTGGAAGCTCTGGATGGTTGTCAGAGTCAAAAGCAACAAATAAAAGTCATCAGAAGAATCTGGAACCGGTGGCTGATGCTGTTTTTTTTTCACCTTGCTGATCCTTGACCACACTACCTTACAAATGGTGGCAGCGGTGGGATAAAAAGCAATAGCGGGGCCATGGCTGGTTGGGTCAAGATGACCGGCTGTAAGTGACGTACAAGTGCTGAGTGAGCGGCTGGTTGTCTGTTGCCATGGAAACACACTACCTTACAAAGGCTGTCATTCAGTTCCATCCTTACCTACAGTTTTGGTTCTTTAACATCCCTGGGTACAAAATGAAGCTGTCTGTCTTTGGATGTTTTTAGATTTAGATTATAATTCAATTAACAAACACCAAGACTATGGCTGATGCCACCACTGATGGCCAACAATTTAAAGTAATTTCCCATAATCCCCTCATGATCTCCAATAAATAACATCTCCCAGTTGCTGTTTGCCAATGGCTATTTTAGTTTGTTTGAAAATATGTTGGAATTTTCCAAATGCTGGGTTTAAGCTTTAAGCTCCTTATTATGTAAAAAAAGAAAAATATGAATACTATAAATATATGAGATGCAATGTTTTGACATGATTTGCTTAAGTTACAAAGTGGAGGTAGAAATTTACTAAATAACAACACAGGCACTACCTGGTAAAGAGGGGGATTGACCAAGAACTGTTAGTGAGAGCCTACCAGGGATTCATTGAAAAACTCCAGTTACATGCATTTCTATGTATTGCTTTTGATTTTGCACCCCTGTTTTGAATTGCCCATGTGTATTATTATCAAGGGTTTGAAATTCACAGTGTTCAATCAATTCAGGACAGGGTACAGGGTTTTGGGGTGAAGTCAATGTCTTGTATGATCTTACTTAAATTCGAGGATCAACTAAACATGTGGGAATAAAACATTAGTGTGATATGATATGAGAGCCTGCAGTTGCTTTCAAAATTCCTAGCTACCTTTACTAGAAGTGTATCTTCTTGTTTCAGTTTCAAGCTTCCAGCATGCTGAGGTGAGTGAAACATGTGGACAATGAAACTAATCACAGCTACGGCAATTGTATAGCAGTAAAACAAAAAGACTAACCTGTATGATCCATTAGCAACGATACTAATGTTACGTTTTGTCGTGTATATATTTCTTTCCCTGCAGCTGTCAGGGAAAGAGAAGTAAGAGAGCAAGGCCTCAATGTTTCTTAAACTGTGGAACCAAATAATTGGTTTTATCACAAATATGTCAGAATTGTGGAGATCCTGAGAAAGAAAATTGTCAATACCCAGAAACGTGAGGCAGTTTCTGTGAAGACACTCAAGAGTGGTGTAGCTTCAAGCAAAATCACACCTCTAACTTTTTTTAATCACACCCTGGAGGGGCATGTTTGACCTGTGCAAACATGTCGGACTGTTTGAGCGTGGGCTCCACCGGTCAGCTCGGGTCATCCTGTCTGTTCTGGACCCCCTGAGATCTTCTTTTAAATGATGTCTGTAGTACTGACGGGGTTTGAAGCATAACCCACCCTTTTCTCTTCCCTCACAACAGAGAAGAAACTCCTCTCGCCTAATTTAATCCTCCGAGCATTGACAAGGAGCCAGACTGAAGTGCACACACACAATTTTTTTAAAGTCTTTGTTGTATTTTAATGTACATTCTCTGCTGTTTTATGTTTTTTTAGAATTTTTGCCGGTGTTTGGCAAATTGATTTGTGTTTATGTAAAGCACAAAAATTTACATTATCGTGGGAGAATATAGAAAAATTCAATCTTTAACTTAAGCACATAAATCAAAAAATAAGTAACAGATTCACTGGTGACAATTCTTTTGAATGACTGTAACCAAATGTTTTATTTTAAATTTGTATACTATTCTTTTTTCCATTTTTTTTTTTCTCCGAAGAGTTTTTTTGCGGCGCTAGTGGCTCGTATTTTTTCTACAGTAGGCAGACAGGAAGGAGGGTGAGGAGAGGGGGGAAGTCGTCGGGACCGGGAGTCGAACCCGCGACGTCCGCGTCGAGGACTAAGGCCTCCAAACGTGGGGCGTGCTAACCCCCTGCGCCACCACAGCACGCCCCCTGTATACTATTCTTTTAATCTGGTCCAATTTTCTAGATACTTCTTAATAGTCTGATGTTTTCTTTCCCTAAATATAACACAATTACAATTTCTTTCACACATATGCTATAAGACTTTTAGACATAAGCTATAACAATCCCTGCAGTAATAGAAATAACGCATCCAACAAAGAGTTTTGTGTCTTACAATTGCTGATAAAAGGCCTTATCTGAATTTAGCCAGACACTTGATGATCCATATTGTATAGACTGATGAGACAAAAGTTTAACTTTTTGTAAGAGACCTGTCTGTTAAATCTTGTGTAAAAGTAACATTGTATTTCAGAAAAAAAACATCATACCAATACCAATATCATACCAATAGTATAATATGGTGGTGGTACTGCGATGGTTGTTTTGCTGCCTCAGGAAAAAAAGAGAATCAAAGATCTCAAGCTAAGGCCCAATTAGATTCTGCAGCAGGATAAACAAAAAAGACGACAAAGTCCCGAGCTGATTATGATTGAGATCCCGTGCGTGGCCTTCAAAGGGCGGTTTTGCTCTAAAAAATTGCAACGTGGCTGAATTACAACATTTGTGCCAAGAAAAGCTATCTATAATTCCGTCACAGTGCCGTATAACCCTGGATTTACTCTGCATACGCTCCACTGAGAAGCCTAAAGGTGAAGCATGGGGAATGAGAGATCGTGCCATAAAGCCAGCGATAAAAAGGGTGAGTGGTGTCATATAAATTATTGTACTTCTCAACTTCCAAAATTAACATCTTTCCCTACGTTGCTCTCTCACTTCATCTGCCTTGACCATTACTCTTTTTGTGACTTGAACAAGAGAACTTGGTTTCAGAATTAAATCCATGTTTTGTGCGTAGTCGTTGTCATAAATAATGCATGCAAATGGGTTTCAATGGAGAGTTTGAACTGTTGCCAAATGTGTGGCCTTGTCTTTGTTACATTGTAAGGCCCATTTTTCCAACAAATCCTACATTGTGAAGACCCACAGAAGAAGTTCTGTTTTTGGTTGCGGGCTAGGATTAGGACTAAGGTGTGAATTGAGTTTAGGTTAGGCTTAGGGTTAAGGAATGTACTGGTAATGTTTAGGCTACGGGTCAAGGTTAAGCTATAGAAATGTATGGAAATTGAATGGAAGTCAGTGCAAAGTCCCTGTGAATATGGAAAGACATACTCTGTGCACGTGTGTTTGGTTGTATGGCTCTGTATTGCCAGGTACAAAGAATAAACTGGTGAAAAAAAAAAAGTCTGTAAACTTGGCGGCCCACACTTCGCTACTAAAATACAGTTAAAGCTAAGAAAAAAATATTTCTGTATACTGGCAATTTTATCACCTCATAGCAAACAACACCTCCAAATATAAAGTTCAATAACATTTTCTTGTGCCTTCCCACCTACTCAGTTATGAGGCTGAGCTAGTGCGAGACTGGATCATCTGGAGAATCTGTGGATGTCAAATCGCCTGCATGTTTGCAGTGTTAGAGGAAAAGGAGGAGATGCTAAGCTGTTGCTGACTGAGAACAACGCCGAAGATGATACGGCACAACAAAGAGTCAGGGGTTCGCATCAGCTCAAACCTCCCATTTTGGGAGTCACTAAAGACCCGCAGCAGAAGAGATGAGAACTGGCCCTGAGGCATGGCTGTGTTCATATCCAGAATAATGTAATCTGTTTTAAAACAACAAACCTCTGCCTTTTTTATGTCGTGTTTTTTATTCGGCTGAACGTGTCCCCCTAGAATGCATTCTTTTGTACAACAAGCTCTAAAAGAAGAAACACAGGCATTTTTAACATCACAGCTTTTTCCTTGTCAGCTTTCATTTCATTCAGATTAATGTTGAGCTGACTATATCTGCATGACTGTACAATATGCGAATCTGCAAGACGGTTGTGTAGAAAAACTTGAATAAGGCCCATAAATGTGAAAGATGATGATCTTGGCAGTTTTTTTTTGTCATTTAAAATGACACATATCAAAAACTTGCTGTATTTACATTTAGTTTTCAACTTGCATAGAACTCTATTACCTTCTGGATTAGCTGCATAAAATTATCTTAGGTTTCAAAAGAGACAATAAAATACTTGGAAAAACATTGAAATAATCCAGCAAAAAAAAATTTCAACAGTCACCTCAGTGCATTTAATTAAATTTACCAGAAGATATTTTTAATGTATGTTTTTTAAGTTTTTTAAGTATCTAGAGAATTTATTAGTAACACATAACTTCCTGTTTCTCTGGCTTACGAATACAACATGACAAAGAGAGAAAATAGAAAACGCAACAAAAGTATTTAAGAACATGAAGCATCAAGGAAGTTACTTTACTAAACGTGTTTATGTGTATAATCAGGGAAATAATTGAAACGTTTCAAGGACTGACAGAGGCCCATTTGCCTTCTATATAGCAAAAACAAGATAATCCGCCATTCAAATAATATAGACGAGTTTCTTAAGAAAAGGTTCCTACAATTGATTCCGTGACAATGAAGGCTACAGAAGGACTTAAAATTGGAAAGGCTACTCTTAATTTAATACAGACACTTACACCTCAAATGTGCGTCTTCACAATTGTCTTAATGCAAGTCATTTTATAAGGACTTGTATTTTAGTCCAGAATCTAAAACATAAGGAGTACACAACCTTGTTTGGTTGCTAATTACGACAGTGTGAAATCTTTCTCATCCTGGAGGAGTTGATTTCCTTCTCCAGTGCAACCGTGTTAATTCTGCCATTTGTCCACCTTTTTCATTCATGTACTTTGTGTGAGCTTTGTGCAGAGTTAATGAACGACATTGTGTTTTTTTTTTTTTTTTTCATCCACCGTGGCAATGTCCTCAATGTAACTCAGTGAGTTATTCCAAGTTGTGTTCCCCATTGTCATCGTAACAGTGCTGTTGAGATCCAAAGTTGCCACAACTGCAATGACCTGATCGTACTCCAGCTCGTCGTCTGAGGTGAGAGATTGTTGTCCGGAGGCGCATTTCCCCAGAAACCCGACTTGGAACCGCCGTGACCTAAAAGTAACGCTCTCTGTTTTGTTTTGTTTTGTTCTGCTCAGATTGTGGTCTGGTGCTTGCAAAGTTGTGAGACAGCAGGAAGAATTAGGAGTTAGAATTAAGGCCATGAAACCCTTTTTCTGGCAGCTTCCGATGACCAGATGAGCTCCTGCCAATTGTTCAACTTTCATTTCGTTTTGATTCAAAGGTAAGAGATCCGAATTCATGTAGCACTTTTGTAGAACGGACCACTCAAAGCACTTTACATTAGAGCCACTTTCGCCTAGTGCACACAAAACATTGTAATCCACTTATTAAAGCGACATTATGTAACTTTCATGCAAAATGTTTCATACAGTCACAACATGGTGGCAGTTTTACCTTAACATGTTTTGTATAAAGTTACATAATGCAGCTTTTATATGTGGATTACAATTAGTGTCATTTGTTTGTCCTTTAGCAGTCTCTATTTATTTTGGGGATGTTTATGTTTTCTTTGATTTGCTGGATGATGGAGAGTTGTTTGCAGCAAGAAGGTCCCTGGTTCAAATCCCTGTCTGGGCTCTTTCTGAATAGAGTTTGCATGTTTTCCCCCCACCAAGGCATGCGTGGCTCCTCTCAGGCTACCTTCCATGTTGGGTTAATCGGTCTCCATTGACTGTCCTTAGAAGTATGGTTCTGTGTTCACCAGTGGTGGACGGAGAATCTTTCCTCATGTCTTGCACGTGTTTTACTTTGTCATTTGTAAGTGAGTAGATGTCGGTTGATTTATAATGCGTTTAATTCTGGATTTTTTATTACTTATCTATGCTTGAGCTGATTGTAATAAATTTTGAATCCTTAGGAATATCCATAAATCTCCCCATTCTCCTAGTGTGTAATAAATACGTCTCCCTGGAAACGCAATGTTCATCATTGAGATCGCATGGTGTTGTCAGACTGATTTATAAACAGGGATCTAATGTATGTAGCTTAACTTGAGCACGTGTACAATAGGATGGATGGCCAGAGAGAGAGAAGAAAAACTGCATGCATTTTGTTTTTGAAGAGTACGCAATCTCTTTTTACTCATCTTCACAAAATGGATGCTGGTAAATGAGAAGGACACTGCTTCTTTTTCTTCCTTCGTTCATCTGCGCACGTGGCTGCCTTCGCGCATTACCGTCACATTGGTATCTGCACATAAATCCAGGTACTTGCTTTTGTTTACGCGCGTCGTTTCAGTGCACGCGGCCGTGTGGGTGCGCCGAGCCAATTTGCATCCATGTTTTACTGCCATTCCAATCATTTTTCACTCCCAGGTCTAAGTGCGTGCTTTTCTGGCTTTGCAGCGTTGTGCCAGCAGCTCAGTCCCTGGCTCTCCCCTACCATCTTTTGCTTTTTATCATGCATGGCACACTGCTGGTCTACTGCAGGCACAAAGCACTTCATCACCACAGCCTGCAGAGAAAACCAGAGGCAGATGGGAAGATGGGCTCAAGGTTCAAGAAGAACCCTATTAGGACAGGTTATCCTCTCAGCTGCCAAGCTCGGCACCTTGTTTCTTCGTCACCCCGTGATGTTCTGACTTGTTGGATAATAGGAAGCAGCATGGTACATCCTTACATTTTAAGATTATTGGCAACAAAATTCTTGGCGATAAGGGGACAGATCAATGTTATTTGAATTCACTCAAACCAGCAGGCCTTTCCCTCCTTAAATTCCAGCCTGAGGGGATATCTTTAGCTAACAGCCTTGTGGAGAGGATTCAGCACAGGATTCTGTCAGAGGACATCTCCGCTGAGGAAAAATGTTGAGCTGAAACAGAGGCAGCGGGGGAAGGAGACTGTTTCCTGGTGTCAGCTCTAACTGGGCTGGGACTATTGCAGCTTCTCTCAGGTACACCGATGTCATCCCTGACTGCCTGCTGCGGAGAGAAACAGTTGCACCGAGGTGTCAGCTTTAAGTGGTTAGGGGGGAGTTTTGTCACCGATCACCCATCAGTATTTCACAGCGACTTGTCGGTGAAGTGTTGTTTGAGCTTCTCCCATCTCTGCCTTTCCATTTTCTTTATATATATAAATATATATATATATATACAGTATATGTATATAAATATATATATGTTTTGCTCCATCTTTCTTCAATCCGCACCTTCATTGCTCCGCATCTGCTCTTTCCCAGGAGAGTGAATAATCTCGCTCAGTATCATGGATAATGGCTGCTCTCTATGACGGCGCTGTCTCTCCAATTCATCAGGCCTGACCTTCAGGATGCATCTTGATGAGAGCCGAAGGTAATGACAGCCCTCTGCTCACCAACGCCAACAAGAAGGTGGGGAAGAAAAAAAAGAATACAGTGGAAGACCATAATCAAATCAAGTTTGGATCCGACGTGATTGTTCGATCTGATAAGATTGTTACTAGCGATGACACAGACAGAGAGAGTATTGGCTTTCTGCTATTTCTTTACTAGCCCTTGCAGCTCCAACGCTGCCCTCTCGGGGAGTTGGGGTGGTGGGTCTTCTCAATTCAATTGCCTGGAATAGTTTTCACCGGCATCTGAAGCTCATCTCTGGGAGAACTCCGAAAAACGAATGGGTCCATGTTTTAAAAGAAAAATGTGTATTTAAAAGTCCTAGCGTCCCTGCAGGCGACGGGACCGGCGAGAGGAAAGCGGTGACTGTGTGGCGGCACAGGGCTGATTTCCACGGAGACTTCTCTATTGTCTGTCTGGGTGTCTGCTCCACGCTCCCTGCCAACTTGCCGGCAGAGACAGAAAGCGCGAGCAGAGTCGCTGCCTCATAAAGGACATTCTCTATCCGCTGCCTGGTTCTGGGCTGCCGTTCAACCGTAGGCAGGCGGCTTCCTGCGTGTGTGGGTAGAACAACTCTATATCATCTGCTGGTTTGAATAGACAGCGCTATGTAGAACAGCTTAGTGTACCGTTTGTCGAGGGCCGAGCCAACACATGTTTGACAGTGATCGAATGTTCACGCTGCGTGTGGAACCTCCTACTCAAAGCGGTGAAGGGCAGCTCCAGCGAATCAATACGTATCAGTTTTAAAGTGAAGAAAATGATGATAAATGACTGAGTAGTAGTGGGGGGGGGGGCAGGGGGGGCGACTGATGAGCAATAGGCTGATGTCTTCCGAATGAATACAACATTTTTCTCCCCGGCCGCACACTCAGGTGCTCGTCTTTATTTCACTTTGGATCGTCTTAAATAGCGATTAGCAGGCGTCCTAATTAGTGACAGGATTAGTTGGGTGCTTGCATAAGTAGTTGGGATTAACTAACTTGATCATTTGTCACTGTGTTAGTGCACATGTCCATCTCCAGCAGTGATGAATAATTTCCTTCTGTAGAATAATCGCTGATGGCACAGACAGGAGTCTTCTATCTCTGAGTTAATGAAACCAGCCTGACACATCATTCTGCCAACACTAACTTTTATCTCCTGTCCTCCTGCAGACTGCAGTAAAATGACAATTATTCTTCCGAGGAGCGTGTTTGTGTGCGTGTTGCATGTGTGTTTATGCCCATTGCCTATGTATGCGTGAGGAGCCCCCTCTATTCATCAACATGTCACCTGTAATGGCTGCTAAATTAACCATGTGTTTCGGGGAGCAAAGCTTGGCTTGATAAATTTCTCTGTGGCAGTAGGTGTGTGGTCCACTCCCATCCACCTCTACAGTGACCTCCTTCGTTTGGTGAACGGACCGTCCTCTGCGCTTCCTCGCAGTAAATTTGAACTACACCAGTATGGATTAATCATAGCCGGTTGATCAACTCGATAAAAGAAGAAAGTCAAGGTAAACAGAACTTTATGAGGCCGGTGGTTCTCAAACAAGTACAAGTACGACTCGTTGTGTTTGGGATGCCTTTAGTGGTCCTCAGATGGTATTTGAGTATATGTGCAAAGTAAATATGAACAAATTAGTGTTAAGGTGAAGACTTTCAAAAGTAACATCCAGAGAAATCAGCTGTTTGGACATATTGACTTTTGCCTGAAGAGACAGATGTCGTGATGAAAACCTTCAGAACTTCCAGCAAAAATGAAGCGAATAAACCAGAAGAATGTCACGCTTTGCTGCATTAACATTTCCGCTTTGACTCGGATCTAGGAATGACATCAAACCCATTTGCAGTTCAAAACTGAAAAACTCTTGGGAATTGGTAACATGGTCAGTGACTTGGCTAACTGCTGTTAGCAATACAATGAATTAAGCTACTTCACTGCAGTTTGTATTTTTAAAGGCTGTAAGAACATGTCCAATGAATATTAGCCCTATTTATACATGTATGTGTTGTATGAAGTGCTGAAACTCTGCTTGGGCAAGTGTAGGGCACCAAAGACAAAGAACCAAATTGTCGGAACAATAAATACACATTTTGCTTTGGCTATTATTAGATCATTAGAACTTTATATGTCAAGTTAGCAAAAGTTTTTAGTGAAGAATCATGATGCTCTTTCTACTCTTTCCTCTTGATCACAATTTAAATAGAATTTTAATTATAAATACCTAATTTCCCATCAGGTTAAGCCAGCATTTTGGTTAAGTATACAATAGTTTCCAATAAGCTATTTTTTAAAATGGTTTATTTTAAAAATAAGTCTAGATAGTTTTGCACTTCTTATAAACTGGCCAACACATTGATCTCAGCATTAACTAAAAATGTGATAATGAAATCAAAAAACCCAAACAGAATCAGCAAGTCACTGTGACCTGATGTAAATAAGAAAAACTTATAAAGCTAGCAGCAGCTAAAGGAAATTTTCTGCTATGTCATGCCAAACATGAAATCTTTGTCATTCCCTGCTTTGCGATGTAACGCTTGGGAGTTCGACAAACTAATCTAGTTTTGCTAATTGCTTTGTCTGAAAGCCAAGCTATGGTTGACTGTTTTTTTTTTGTGTGTGTGTGTCTGTGTGTCTTCAAGCAATGTCAAACGACCATCTTTGTCTTTGTCAGAGGCGGGAATAAAATCAGGCACAGTTGGCTGACGGATCACACCGAATGCTAGAGGATGGGGAGTGTTACTTCACACCGCACATGACCACAGGGTCTTTCTGCACTTCTGTTTTCACACATCTAATTCTACATGAACCATAGTTAAATCTTCAGTGATTTCACTTGCCAGGAAGCACATCCATGACTTATTTGGGGAGCCTTAAATTACTGGTCTTCAAAAGAATGCTTATTTCTGTTCTTCCTAATGATGTTTGTTGTATTTATAGTACAGCGAAGGCCAATAAAGATGTGTTCTTTAAGTAGTACAATAGTGAACTTTTTACAAAGCACCCTTTGGTACAACATAAACTCATCCAAATAAAAGGTAGAAAAAAATGAAATTAAACAGTCTGATAGGAGGGGGGGAGGGCAAGAAAAGATGAATATGCCACACTACAGTGATTTTGGCAAAGCTTTAGAACAAACGACTTGGATTGAGGTGAAAGAAAAATAAAAGAACACGGTCTGTAACAAAAAGAAAGAGCACAACAAAAAGACTTGTATCCTGGGGTGCAGATTGATTCTTATCAGATGATACATAGACAGTGACCTGCAGGGAGAGCTTATCTTGGCTCATGCTCTGTCTCTGCAACATTTTGATCCTACTGCTGTAGGGTGTGGACCGGTTGGAAGGAACAGAAGAGGAGTAGCTGGCTGGATGAAGGGGTGGATGGTTATGATTCATGAAGCGGCGGCCTTATGAATCTTTAGAGGGAAGAAAAGGGAAAACAAAGGAATACAAGAGAAACTGGAAGAAAGGTTGAAGGAAAGGAAGCGCTGCGTCTGTAGGTAGATGTGGGGCAGAACGGGGAACGAAGGTAGAGAAGGATGGCGCGAGAGGGAGAGAACCTCCCTCTGCAGGATAATCAGGGCATCATCAGCAGATGGGAGGGCAGGGAGAAAAGAGCGAGAGGGACAGCTGGGGAGATGGAGGAGATAAAGCGCATACAACAGAGACGAGGGAGGGGAGGGGGGGAAGAGATGCAGAAAAGAAACATGGACAGTGGCCAGCATGTGAAAATTGAAAACAGAAGATGAAAAACACTGCGAGCTCAGATGCAGAGAAAACAAAGGCGAGAGAGGCTGACAGAGAAAGTTTGTGATGAAATGTTGAGCTAAGCCGGCCGACGCATTCACCGCGGGGTCAAGGTACAGGCCACCGCATATATACTCAGGATCAATCTAATGGTAGGAGGACGGAGAGGAAACAACTGCTGCATGTAAGCTTCCTGTAATCCAGCCTGTTGCAGCATTTTCTCAGGGCCACGCTAGGAAAATGAAAATAAAATAAAATTATGAGAAAGTCAAGACTTGTAGAAATGTAACAAACATTTATAGAACGACTTTTGAAGATGAGTGAAAACTTTCATTCAAAGCAAACCTCCCACCCATAGACTATTAGAAATCGGTGAACACTGCTTTCAAAGCTAACCTGTGAGGTCCCTGCAGTTTCTAAGGTAAAATTAGCTAAAAAGCTGAAACTAGCTAAAAAATTAAGCATGACGCCTAATTACTTAACACCACAGACACTGCTGCATCTACACATGTCGGCAACTACCGAACCAGAGCGTTGTCCTGCAGGGGCGTGAACTTTATCTACTAGATACAACTATCAAAGAAGTTTTTGATTGTTTAAAAAAAATGATCTATTGATTCTATTTCTGGGTTATGAGAAGCTGCGTATGAAGATCCCAGATGTACACTCCGTTTGACAGTCAGCTTTGACAGGTGGAGGCAAGATGGATTGGTTGTGGAATTACAGACATGACTGTCAAGCAAGACACCAGGCATGTTTTCTTTTTTTACTTTTCAAAAATCAGTGTTTTCTGAATTTAGTTTAGACTAACGTTTTTCTCTCTCTCTTTCTTTTTTCACTTCTGATCCATTCATTGTGGTATAAAAACTTTTAGCTGAGTTAAGTTTATAATAGATACAGGATATTTAGAATGAAAAAAAAAATAAAGTCTCTAAATTCAGCATAACCCCAACAATTCTTCACACAATGCAATGCAAAAGTATTTTGGAAGTATTTCTGCAGATACCTTGAACTTTTTCCACATTTTGTTTTGGTACAAAAACAAAATTGGTCTGTCTCACAAAATCCCAACACAATACACCGACAGCAGAAAGAAGAAGAAAAATAAACCCGAACAGTGTGGCAGGCCTTTGAACGACCGATGGATGAATGACTGCCGAGCGCCCCATTTACGGGGCTTAACAAGTTTTCTGGGGGAAACCTTGTACTATGTGATTACTTCCAAACATCCATTAGAGTTTTGTTTTTAAAACTTTGAAAATCTCTCCCCACTGACGTATAGAGGCCTAAAGTAAAGACATATATCTGGCCAGACCTGCTCACATGGCAAAAAAGGGACTGATGTTATTCTAATGCTGTTCTAACCAATTTCTACTGTCATTTATTCATGTTATTGTATTTTATGTTCCTTTCGTCTTTTACCTTTTCATATTTTTCTGTAGATGGCCATTAAAACAATTTGCCTCCCTAAAACAGGCCTAGTGACGCCACTGTTGGTCTCTTAACAAACTTCTGAGGTCTTCGCCGAACCCCCACATTTCTCACGTGTTGGATAATTAGTCAACAGAGTCCACCTTTGGGTGACATATTCTCAGACTTTTGAAGGTAATTGGTTTTACTAGATTTTTATGTATCAGCACAAAAGGGGCCGAGTAGAACTGCATCTCATTCAGCTTTTAAGACGTGTTTTATTCTGATGCCTCTTCTCACCTCGTGTAGTTTTGTGCAAAATGTTGCAAAAAATTGTTTCCCTTCAGGTATAAAAACATTTCTTTTTTTTCCTGCTTTCCAAATTAATTACAGAGATCGGTGCTGATTCACAGACGCTGACCTTGCCTCCCAGCTCATTACTTCTTCTTAAGTAGATCCAGTTCACCATCAATTAACTAACTTTTAATGAAGAGAAGGGCTGTTGAGCAAGACCTACAACTGTTCTGATTGTAATGTAACACGCCACTACCTTTACTGCTCCTCATGATGACCTGGGAGCCTATCATCGCAGGAGAATCTAGTTTCAAGAAGCGAGCCGTAATAGTTGTGAAGGGCAGGCTTGGCGGAGCGCCACAGAAGTGGAGCGGGAGAAAATTCCCATCCTTAAGAGCGTAATTAATGTGTGCAGTAAAACGTTAAATCTATATTTTCCTTTTCGACACCTCGGGCGGCCGAGACGCTTGTGATGTTAAACGGATGCGTGTAGTTTACATTTGGTATTACAAACGTAACGCGGGGCTATTATTTTTAAGCGCTTGGTGGGGACATAAAACAGACCAACAAAACGGTTATTGATTGGGTCTGTGATTCATACACACATATTCAGCTCATAGTTACCTTTTGTCCTGCGGTGTCTTAAGGCCTTGGTTATGCTCAATGTGTAACCAAGGCACATTGAGCTACTGTACATGTATGTTAAAGAGGCTAGCGAAGAATTTTAGTTAGAGACAAGTGTTTATGGTTTTAGATTGAGCAGCCTTTACATTAAAAATATATATTGAGGGAGTATTGTGCAGCGTTGCAACATGATAATTAAGCATTTACTTCTAAATTATTTACTCAACATAATATTATTTCGCTATAATGAGGAATCTTACAATATAACTTTTTAGATTTGAGAGGCCATAATCACTTGTACTTCAAAGGAGTCAATACTGCATGTGCTGTCATATATACTGTATGTTCACTCTTTTGATAATTAATGTGATTCATAATAGTCTGGCTGTAAAATTTTGATTGCAGATACACATGAGCACCAAACTTTTTTTCAGCCACGTTGCCACGTGGTTAGACAGTCCAATGTTTAATATTTAGAGTTTGCGGTCGACTTAAAAAAAAAAAAAAAAAAAGAAAAAAAAGCTTTAACCATAAATTTCTGGCCGCACATGGCGCACAAAACAAGTGCACACCTTTAATGTTTCTGCAATATAAGGAGCTTAAACACTTTCTGTCTGAATTAACATATTCTTGCCTCTGGATAAATGAGATGGCCAGCTGATTCCACTTTTGATCCTTTTCAGAAATGTGTCTCTGTTGCATTACAGGAGGGCCTGTATAGTTGCTTCTTTTTTCGTTTCTTTTTTTTTAAACAACCCAACAAGGACATAAAAAAAAATAAAAAAAACAGACAGAAAGCAAGAAGCTCAAAAAGGAAGAACCCAGCGCTGATGAAAGGTGTTGAGACAAAAGGACGGCTGGTGGTGGGACGATGCCGGCGTTCTTTTTCCGAGGCAGAGCAGCTTTCCGTTTGTTCCTTGTGTTCAGAGATGCATATTCTAGGATGCTGGAGGAGTTTTATAATGTACCTAGTAATGGAAAAAGAGAAAATAATATGTGTTTTTGTGTAGGCATTGCTGCTGTACAAGGCTGACGACGTGTTTGCATTAATATTAATGGAAACGCATAACTATTTAGGTAGGAAATGCTAGCACAGGTATGACTATACAGCTGATTTAGATTAATGTCCAATTTTTGGAAAAACTTAAACTTCTAATGACATGGATACTAGTTTCGTGTGCGAGGTCAATAGAATACTCTCTTTTTATTCTTTTTTTTCATAAATTCATCTTTAGACTGCAAAATTGTTTGGTCTGCAAGTTCGAAGTTGTAGAAGTAAGATGAATGAATTTATATAAGTCTATTTTTTTCACTTAACATATGGCAAATGAGCCTCTTAGTCTTCAGATATAGCTTGCAAGTACAGGAGGCAAAAACAGGCTGTTGTCAGGAAGCCAAAGGAAGACGGAACATATGTCATGTATATTAACTAAACAACAAGTTGACAGGGAAACAACTTGAACTCATTTAAATGTGCAAAAGGTGAAACAAAGATTAGACCCTTATTTTTTTAAAGACATTTCTGGAAGTATATAATCATCTTCTAGTGCTGCATAAGAAAACAGATTTTGCGGTAGTACACTTCCTTGAGCTTAGAGGCTCTGAATATGGCCAACAATAATTCAAACACAGAAAGGAAAAGAACCGAGTGAGAGGCTAACTTTAAAAGCTATTCTTTCCATTTCACGGATTGTATGTTTTATTTTGCGGTTTGAACAAAAAATATGGAAAATTTGCCAAAAGACCAAACAAAAAAAAAGTCCATGTTCCACTTTGGCAACAGAATTTGTTTGAATTAAGACGCAAATATGAAGTCAGAAAACCTGCAAGTCTGGCAACTGTGAAGCAAGAAGTCAAATAAACCAGCTTGTCATTTAAGAAAAATAAAAAAAACGACACAAAACAGCCTTTGCAAGCACACATCTCTAAATGGGTATCTGCTTCGTTACGTATTATTTAGATGGAGATGTGGAGTTTGCAATGGCAGAGCACAACTCCGAATAGTTTCCAACGGGAAACGGATTGTTTCTTGTTCTAGAAGTCCCGTCTAACACCACAAGAATGCAGAGAGAACTTTGGCTTACATGAGATTTAAGAAAGTGCTTGAATATGTGGCTATTTTTACATGATTGTAAATATACTTCTACCATATGCATCTAATATTTAACTGAACATATAAGTCAGATTTTTTGGTATTTTGTCGGCCGAGGGTGATTAAGAGCACACGTGATTGGTGGATCGCTACCTAGCATTTAAAAATGATGGCATCTCTTTCACCTTTTGCTTATTTAAATGAGTTCACAGAACCTACAGCTCATACTTTCCCCCCCACTCCGAGAGTTGAGCTAAAATTGTGACAGTTAAACAAGAACTGGTGTTGAACTGCCTCGGTAAAGTTTTTCAGCACTCAACGCCTTGAGTTGTTACTTTTTCCATTAGTGCACAATCGTTCGTCTGACCTTCCTTGTCACCCGGTTTCATTGTGACTGCCTATTCACATGTGACCCTGCAGGTTCCTTTTCGTCGTGTTTTTACAGGAGCAATGCTGACACGTGCCCTTCTTCTTCTTCGAACAGGAAATTAAAAAGTTATCCGTAAAGTTTTGAGTGGGGAGGAAAGTAAAAAAATAAAAGTCTATATCTGTGAATACAGTAAAAGTAAGTAAAAGGTACCTTCACCTCTTCATTTTGTAAACCAGTGAATAATAATGGATTTGAATGATGGTAATATGAACATTTTACATTTTACGTAGGAGATTACAAAGGCTTTTTCTCTTTTTTTCCCCCCCCCATGGCTGTTATTTGCGCGCTGTTATCCAGAGACCTTGCATTGCCTTTATGTTCGCTCACCTTCTCATCAAGAGCAGACAGCTTCCTTTCAGTTTTGTGCTGCGCCGCTGAAAGCTTGTCTGGAAATTTTTCTTCTTTTTCTTTTTCAGGCTGGTTGTTTGAGATGTCATCCATTAGGCTTTTTTTTTTTTTTTTTACAAATTACAGCCTCTGATATTATGTCAAAATTATGAAGGTTGTTAGGCAGCAAAAGTACCAGATTCAAGATCACAGTCTACGAAGAATCCATCATAGTTCCTTTTTCTTTTTTTTGCTGTTTGCTAATGGGAGAAAAACTGTACTTTGGATCAGTAGGGGTGTAATCCTGGCAGTTAGAGCCACGCCCCTTTAAAAATGCCAGATTTTTGTGATGTGAAAATATGAGAGCAAGAAAATCCATTTTAAATAAATGCCTTTTCAACCTTTCCTGTGCAGTTCGGCTAAAAAGCAATGTATTAACTTGTTTGCAAAAGTAGCTTGTTGTTAAATCACCCTTCGATTATAAAGCAGAATTTTGTCATGCTTGGTTGTGAGTATTAGCATGTCATATTTTGACTTTGAAATATTTACATACTCTACTTTGCCAAGTGATTTGACCAACTTTCTGTAAGATTAGTCCTGGTCTATTTGGGCTATTACCAAATATTAAATGTTTTTCAGGTGAATCTATTCAGTTGCTGTGATCCAGGAAAATGACATCTATTTTCCTCCTAGGGTTTCTAGCAGACACTGTCATAATCTGTGGGACTTTTATTTGTCACTGTTTGTGCTCTATTTTTGGCACATTCTTTAGCTCTGACATTTCTAATGTTTATTTATATTCGGCTTTTATTTGTCTTTCACTCCTTCTAAAATCCTTCCATTTACCCTGTCTTGCGATAGATCTGTGGTCTTGTATTGCGGTGCTGGTCCTCCGTTGTCTAACCATTTGTTGTTTTCACATATTGTTAAGTTCTTCTTGATGCAACTCCAATACAAATGCTAAGAGGTACCCGAAGGTTTCGGGTCCAGATAATCTTACCCAACTTGTTTTCAGCCAAACGTGTATTTTGGAGATGTGGCCCAAATGGTTGAGTGGTTTCATCAGACAATCTCCCGGAACATTTTTGGAGATTTGACCCAGGTAGAAAAAGCTTCTACTCTACTTATAGAGCTTATACATATACTTATGTATTTGTTGTCCAGACCAACAAATACAGGAGGTTATGGTCACATGTGCAACAATGCCGATACCTGAAATACTCAGAAATTTTAGAGGCTTCGTCAATGTTGCTGTTGGCATCTTGTTAGCCTTCCTGACCAATTTCATTCTGATTTTTTCCTTAGTTTTGGTTCTTACTGTCTTCGTTTTGCTGTAGCTTTGGGTTAACAGCATATAGAAGCAAATATCAGAAAAACTCAAGTAGGACGGCTGAACTTTTTCAGGGTAATCCAATGCATTATATCTGATTTCAGGTGTGTACCCAGGTGGCAATTGGTTCAAAAGTTGCTCATACAAATTTTTCTAAAGTTGTTGCAGCCTTTCTATTTTTGCTTATCTTCTACTTGACAGCATATTTGCTTATTTTTCAGTTGAATTGTACAGTTTAGAGGTCAAAATGAAGTTGACCTGTCACCATAATTTGACATAACCTTACTTTTTATATTACTTAATTTCCAGACATCCTAGTTACTCTTGGTTACAGGGGACTAAAAATTGCATTTTTTTTTGGTCTGACTGATGAAAATCTTGACAAAGACAGACTCTATTTAGATGCCTCCTCTGCCAAAGCTTCTGCAAGAGACTTTGATCATGGCTTTACCATGCATTGTAGCCGTACAGAAAGAGAAAAAGCCACCGAATTATACACCACAGAAATGTCCTCCAACTTTTATTCTCACATCAAGCAAAGCACGCATGGCCGCTCATGCTAAACAGAAGAGGGAGGAAATTTGGCAGGAGTCTGCTCTGACTCAAAACCCAGATGAAGAAAATGAAGAGCGGGTCGATTTTGAAAGCAGATTTCAGACGACGTTCAGTTTGTCCTTCAATGAAGACAAACGGCTACAGTAGGAGGAGCAGGTTCTGCAGTTGCAGAAGTAATATTGGTTGCTGTGTGGAAGATCTGCTCTTTGTTTTCCTCGCCTCGTGCAATGACAGTATTTTTTTTGAAAAGCCTGTCAGCGTAGATGTGGTGACACTTTCTTACTCTTGTTTTCTTTACCGCTTTAGTTGGCAGAGAGGTAGAACAAGGACAGGCGGAGGAATAGCGTTCTTTTTGGTCTTTTCGCATTTACTTTTAAACAAAAAGAAACATATATATATATATGTATATGTATATATATTGCAGTGTTCATGAATCCTTTTGAGCTGCCAAATTGACAGAGGAGGAGCCATGCTTATCAACTGGTCTGACGATTTTAAGATTTTTGTAGGGTAATATTAGTTTACGTCTGTTTTCACAAACTGCGATTTAGACACATTCAGGGTATCAAAGGAAATTCGTAACCATATAAACATTTAACTGCACTGCAGTAGGTGTTTTCACTGGCTTAACTGAGTACAGAAAAGCCTTTTACGCCTCTGTACGTAGGAGAAGAGGACAAAACTACCAGTGAAATGCAATTAAGCCAACAATTTGTTTTCTGCTTTCTTTTGTAGCCCAAACGTGACCCCCTCCCCCTCCAACTTGTGAAAATGCCTTTCAACAATTTCCAAGCTTTCCAATATTAATGGCTAAAACCCATAAATAAACAGAAACATTCGAATGGCAACGAGGAGCACGGCTCGACGCGAGCGTCCTGGCAAGCCGGAGCCGCTGCATTTCATTTTGTTTGTTAAGCTCTCTGCCTTCGCCAAAGCGAGTCTCTGCGTGAACGCTGCTTTTGCCCTGCGTTTCTGTGCCGTGGTTTTCTTTCTGCATATTCCACGAGAGAGGTCACAGCTGGAGGCTAAAGTCTGCTATTCCATGCGAAGAGGCTGCTTGTTGAGGTCCACAGGTTGCAGCTGTGATGAACTCTTTCACCTGCCGCAGCTCTGTTTTCTCGAGCTGAGGGCTAAACAAGACACAGATCGGCGTGGCGTGCAATGAAACCGCATTAAGTGAGTTATCACCCACCGAGACGGCAGCAGAAACACTCGAGAGTGATGCTGTTTTTTTTTAATGGGAGCTGTCGCTACAATCAAAAAAGCGGTCGTTAAAAGGGGGAGCTGGTTACTTCATCCCTTTGCCTTCGGCCTATCTACAGTTTGGGTTGATCCACACTGAACAGGGCAACATTTTTCTACAGTCTACTTATGTTCTCCCGGAAGGAAATGTGCTTTTATGACTGCTGTAGATAATGTTTGCCATCAAGAGGTTTCTTAGATTTACCTTAGTTTTTTTAGGGGTCATAATCTGTCATATTCTATGAGGGTCAACTGGGTTTAATACATGGAAATAGGCTGTAATATGAAGTTTTCACATGCATTATTCATAAAAATACCTTACCACGTTGGAAAAATGAACACATTAAACATGATTTAAGCACATGTGTACAAAGTGGTTTCAAAATGAAAGCAGGAAAGGGTGACATGGTAATTGACCTCAAGCAGCTTAAATACATTAAATAGCCTGTGTGTTTAGCTTTGTGACAATGAGCAAAAGTCATGTGATTTTTGTTGAAATCCCTGTAAGTTGCCAATCAAAAAAGCAATAACAACATGTGGTTAGCTAGGTTAGCTGGAGCTTGATAAGTCAAATAATTCCTCGTTTAATCCGATTTTTGTTTTGTCTACGTTTTCTCTTGTTTGGCTTTTTACAATCTTCTTTTTGTTTTATTTTACATTGTATTTTTATACTAAGATTCAGATACAGGTCAATGCCATTGTGTCTGACAAAAAAAGAGCAAATCGTCCGCAGAAAGAAACACCAAAACTGACTGTAGTTATCTTAAGAGAATATTTTTATCTTTAACATGAAATCAGCGCAAAACAAATTGGTGTTCAGTAAAATTGTATAGCTTGTCTTTGATAATAATGAAAATATATTTTTGGTTGCTGTTTGATTATTCTTTCAAAACCAATTCATGCTGTGCTTCAGCTTTGCAATAGAAAGCTGAAACTTTGTTCCAGATTGAACTTCCTCTGAGCCATGAGCTCAGTTGACAGCCACTGATCTATAATGTGCCTCCTTGTCCCCTTTCTACCCGTCCTCAGACAGATTCACCTTCATGGGCAGGATTAGCCTTTTTCTAATTGGCTATGCATTACCAAAGTGACACAAAGTCAGGACACACGATTCTGTCTTTTTTTGTGGGTATCTAGAACAGTTTTTGTTTTATTTTGAGAGCTACCAAGGACTACAAAGTACCACTGAAACTCATGTTCTTCTCATACATTCATGCTATCAATGCCTATGGTTTCATGCTTTCCACACTTAGTCAAATGTCATTGGCATTATGTTTGGTCCAGATCTTCACATCTTTTCAAAGAATGACTTGTACTCTGGATTCCTAGTCCCAAAGCATGACTGCTCAGTAAACTGGTCTCTGTAAGGGTTGTTTGCCCTGTGTGCCTCTGTGATAGACTAGCAATATGTTCAATGGCTGTGGCCCTAGAATGATAAGCGGGCATAGGCAGTTGATGTATGTACAGTACAGACCAAAGGTTTGGACACACCTTTTAATTCAATGAGTTTCCTTTATTTTCATGACTATTGACATTGTAGATTCACACTGAAGGCATCAAAACTACGAATAACACATGTGGAAATATGCACTAAACAAAAAAGTGTAAAACAACTGAAAATACCCCTTATATTCTAGTTTCTTCAAAGTAGCAACCTTTTGCTGTGATTACTGCTTTGCACACACTCTGCATTTTCTTGATGAGCTTCAAGAGGTAGTCACCTGAAATGGTTTTCACTTCATAGGTGAGCCCTGTCAGGTTAATAAGTGGGATTTCTTGCCTTATAAATAGCCATGAAAATAAAGAAAACCCCTTGAATTAGAAGGTGTGTCCAAACTTTTGGTCTGTACTGTATGTATCCTTTTACTTTCACTTCACACTTATCCTCTATCAGTGATTGTTCTTGCACAGATGGCGGGATGGCACACCAAAAATAAACGGCTGTGGTTTAAGCAGGACAAACTTCCTGCACAATATGATGAAACATGTTTTCCATTATGTGCGCACAATGGTCTACACCTGCGCTTGATGTTAGCCTTTTTAATTTCATTTATTTCTCACCAGAAATGGTCTCTTTCCTTTACATGATATTTTACAGATGGTCTTAAAATGTATTTTCCTTTTGTCGCCATAGCTGGTAGTTCTAATGGTTTTTGTTGTTAGGCATTCAATTTGTATGGAAATGTTCAGCGACCATTATGACAGTAGGTAAGGGAGAAGACCAGCGAAGACATGAATGTGTGACAGAGTGTAGCAACAGTTTTTCCCTTTTTTGTTTCTCTTCTCCTCCACTTATGCAATGTGATATAACAGCATGATGTACAACTGTTACTTTGGTTGTTTGTCAAAACACAAAACTAATAAAACACTGTAAAAGAAGAAGAAAGGTATTTCCTTCAGTCTAAAAAGTTTATCTCCGCTAGGTGAATCACTTTGTGTCGATAAAGTTCATACATTAAAGAACAAACATCTGCATGTTCAAATCAGGCTTTCATTAGCTTTCCTGATTTTCCACATTTCCGTCAGGCAGAGGTAAACCAACTCTCAACTTGTGATGGACTATTGTATCTGTTGTCTCCACCATTTTCACAGGGTAATTCAATCCCTTTTATGGTTTCCCTTTTGATCCTTTCTGGGCGTCTGTAAAACTTCCCATTATCCGAAGATGAATGTTGACCCCAGGTAGATTTGGCCGTCCGCTGACTGGCACCCCAACAAGTCAATGAAGCCTCAGCAGATGTCAATGAGGGGCCAAATCTCAATTGAACCTCTCGACTGTTGCGCTTGTCTCTCGCATATCAATAGGTGTTTGTAGCTCGGCATCAACTTTAATGAAGTCCGTCCCTTTCTCTGCTCAAACCTTTTAATCTTTTATTGATGTGTCTTGCAGGCCTTGTGATAACAGCTTATAAGTCACCTTTATAGAGACAACAAATAAAGCGCTAACTACAGTTGTGGAGGGTCCGTCAGTGCTAGTAAAAGATAAAAAAACCCAAACAAACAAACATAAAAAAAAGCCTAGTAATAGGATTCTTTTGGGAGCTGATGGGTGAGCCTTGCTTTACGACTATTGAGGGGGAAATTGAGGCGAGATTCGAAATCGTTTTTGAGATCTTTTTTTCCCCCGTTTCCATCTGAAGGGTGTGGGGGTTTGTTTTGTTTTGTTTATGCTTTTTTTTTTGTCCATCACTCATCATGAGCGCTTACACTGTCGTCTTTCCTTTTGTTTTAGTTGTTTTTGTTTTTGTTGTTGTCGGTTGGCGCGCAGGAGGCCTGGGTGGGACTGCAGGTGCACCACCATAAAGAACATCTGCATCCACGTCTCGCTCTCAAAAAAAAAAAAGAGAAAAAAAGGCAGGCATTAAAACCGAAAAGCTGAAATGGAATGGCGGCCGTCCTCAGTGGGCATGTGGGTGTGTGTGTGTGTGTGTGTCTGTGATGCTAGCTGACCCCTTCATTGTGATGTAGATAAGCGTCACCCCGCAGCCGCACCTCAGGTGATTAACCGCAGTGTGTTTGCGCAGCATTGTGTAAACAAACAGGTGTCCTGCACTCCCTCTGCAGCTCATTATCCCTCCACTCATTTAGAATTGTTTTGTTTTTTTTTGCGAGTGTTGCATCTTTATGAAACGAATAGCCAATATTTCTGATGGAATAATACACTCGCTCGTGCTTACAGGTTGCTGTTGTGTGCATTGGAGTGTGCACTGATGCTCTGCGCGGCTATTTCCAATCTTCCCGGTGCTAACGTCTCGGGTCTCCGATGGGGTGTGTGAAGAGAACACCCTACGCCTCCTGTGAAATGCAGGTTAAAGATTCAAGCGGTTCGTGCAGAAGGACCTGAACAGGACGCTACGGCGTGTTAACGTTTGCTTTTACATGCACTAGAACAAAGGGCGACTGAGGGAAATGATGCAGAAGACAAAACAAAGTGACGTCTAACGCGGCTCATGGAGAAGCCAGGCAGAACGGAGCATTGTTAAGGAAGCGAGGTAGGGTGTCACCGCAGGCTGTGTCGGATGCATTCATGAGTGCACCGTCTGATGCTTCCCCTCAGAGCTTTTGTGCGAGTTTGCAGGGTGGGTGGCTTTGCGGCGTGCTGCAAAAAAAAACCAAAAAAAAAAAAACCCCACATCAGCATCTTCTCCTCTCTAGCAACCAATTAGCTCAGATGTTCAAAAGGGAAATTTTTAAATAACTTTTTTCCCCCCATTTGCATGTTTTTCATTTGCTTATCTCTCATTCAACCGGCAGCGCTTTTCTTTGCCTCTGAGACTTTCTTTCTTGAGCTTCCCCCTGATGTCACACCTGCAAGATAATTGGATAAACTCAATCCAAAGCAACAAAACAAAACAAAACAAAAAAAAAAAACATGGATACCAAGACAGTCCCCCCCGTTTAACCACTGCTGAGATGGGACTTTGTTAGGCGCATCCAAGGTAAAATGTGAATATGCTATCTCGGGGGATGCAACAAGGTATTTGCATTTGTTTGATAATCTAGCTAAACCTACAACCAAGATGCGGTTGTTCAAGCACAGAAAAACAAATCACACTTTTATTGTTTGACTTTGTTTCTTTAGAGCTCTGCAGCTCCTCCAATGTTGCCAGTGGCCCCTTTGCTTCCTCATTGATTAATGGTGGTAGTTTTGAAATAGGGCTGCACAATACTTGCTAGCTTATAAATTCTAAGTGCCATGAACTTGAGTTTTTAACCCAAATGTAATATTTAGCCAGTTTGACAGAGGCTCACAGCAGCAAATAGTCATACCAGATTCAAAGTACATTGTTTAACTGCTAAATGCCACAGTGATGAAAGCACAGATGACTTTAAGTATTTGGAGTGCATTAGTTAATGTATATATATAAATAATTGTACATCATTCTTTGTCAATTAGAGTTGAGCTGCATTTAGATTTCATTTGGTCCGAAATTATGCAAGGTCGCCTGTTTAGAAACCTTTAAACGTTCCTTACTGAACGCTCAGGTGAAGTTGGCGCTGAAATCGCGCGTGATTTCGAAGTCTCGCGAGATTCCGCGAAGGCGGCAGAATTCACTCTTGATAGTAAACACAGCTTTCTACCGGCCGTCCTTAGCTTCAAAGGTGACGCTAAGTGAAGCTGAAGGCTGGAGAAGTAAAGCAGAGCTCTCTTTAAGGACTTAAAAACCTCTTTTCAAGACACGGACCCAACGAGGTATATGTTTTACTTTGTTTTATCTTTGTTTATCACAGCCGAATGCTATTTTTGACTTGTAGCTTTCATGTTATGCTTTATATGTATTTTTTGTGTATTTTATTTTAAGTTCTTGCGGCGTTGTGGCGTGTGGTGTCCCATGACGTTCTGACATGATGACCATGATAATGGAAAGACGATATCAATTAAGACATACTCGTGAGTAAACGCCTGTTTTAAAGAGCCCACCTGTGTCTGATGTAGTGAAGAGAGGGGGTGAAAAAAATCTGAAATATTTTTCAGCTATGGTAAAAAATTATCTAAAATTGTGCAGTTGTGCCATGTACGGAAGTTGAAACTGTTTTTTCTTTTTGTTATGTTTTTTAAGTAAAGACTCTGTAGACTCAGAGAAAACAAAAAGTCACATCTGAAGTATAAATACACAGTTACAGTAACTCTCCAATCATCCCAACTGCGCTCCCTGTGGATCAATTCCCTCTGAATCTTGATGAATTATTAATGCCCACATTCAGTGTTTTTTTTTTTTTACTGAAGAGGAAATCATTTGACATGGATTTTTTTTTTTCTTAACCTCCCAAAGAAGTCATCAGCTGTTTAAGGTGTCAATATTACCTCTTGACATGGTTCCACTAGAAATAAGCGCTGATCAGGATTCCCAACGTCGTGACGCCTTCGCCTCGACCTTGAGCCGAACGCTTAACCCCAGCATGCATCGATGCATGAATTTCATCATCGGGATCATGTCCGAGCAGCACGCAGAGTAAGATGATAACACACAGCTGAATCCTATGACTTACCGCAAGCAAAATGAGAGCTTGAGTAGGGTTACATGCCTCTACTTTTGGTTTCATTACGACTTAATTAAAATTTAAATGTAATTCAGCATCTTCAGAGGCAAAATGAAAGAGGATTCCCTTTCAAATGCCACAATGACTCTGCGATAAAGTGACTGGAGCGATAAACGACATTGTTAGCCTAATGTCAAGGGATGCTGCCAGTGCTGCTTTGCGGCGCTGACTGACGGCTGTGTTTGCGGGGAGACCTCAGCCAGGAAAGGATGAATAGAGCACAGTTAGCGTTGCCAGCCGAGATCAATAGGCTGCGCTCTCAGGTAAGCACTGTGGCTTCACCCTCTGGGCATTTCCTGAAACGATGATAAATGCAAGATGGTGGTCGCTTTGAAATGGGATATTTTTTATTTGTCACATTATATCATGTCATATCAGTGATTATACAGGCAAAGGGACGGAGGAGCGGAGGCCACTGCGAGGCATTATTTCATTATCTCTCGGAGCAATGTTTTGCACAGCCTCGGCGGACCTTGATAACGACAAAGCAATATCAACGCCAGGATATTACAAATCCACGTTAAAAGTTTTCGCACGTCAGTTCTTGTTCCGAGAGAGAAAAGTAAGCCAGCCGTGCGCAGGACGTGTCGGCGGTAAATTTAGAAGTCCCCTCCCAGAAGAGTCGGTGTGTTTTCGGCGCAGTTAATAACATAATATAATTAGACATGAATTGCACACGGAAGAGGAGAAAAGAAACGCGGGACACAAATGTCACTGGAACACGACTGGCTGCCTGTCGGAGAAGTGAGCCAACCACGCCGGCTCCCGGGGGAGCTATCACCATCTGCGGTGACAACAAATGGCTTTACTGGCTGGTCCCGTATAGCAACCACAGGAGGAGAGGGGCTCTGGGAATGACCTGTTAGCCAAACACATCACCACATTCAGTCTGTAGCCTTATTAATCTAATCAACAGCTCATTGAGTGCTCCTCGGAGACAGCCATCACAGCATGACAGAGAAACCAAAACAGACAATGACAGCCTGGTCTATTGGAAACTGTTTTCAGGATGAGTTCCTTTTGCAATTACAGAGTAAAATAGATAAGGGATTTAAAAAGTGAACTATGTTGCTCCGGAGTGATTGCTTCTGAAGTTAAATACGGGGGGAGCGCTTGTTGTTTACTACGCTTGCTCGTCTTGCATTTGCGTCAAATGGAACAATGAGATCTCGTGCAGCTCTCTTGTTGATACAGAGAGAAAACAATAATGCATATTTAACAATAATATATACTGTATATATATATATATAAAAAAGAAACTTAAAAAATTCTAATTTGTCAAAAAAGAGAGAAGAGCCACACTGAAGTGACAGAAACAAAAACATGAGACTTGACACAGACACCCAATCCTTGAACTCATGTCTTATGCACTATATTTATTGCATGTTGCCAGGGTTGGAATAAGTGCAGGTTATTTGACTAAATGATTCATCTTGAGCCCTCTGAGTTACTTGTAGTGTGTACAAATGGTCGGTCGTCATGGTAATGCTGAATACAGTGAATTTCTGTAAAGGGCATCAGACAGTACATGTAGATAATAGGAATAAGTGGGCAGTTTTCAATTCACTACAGAATTGTAGTTCAATACAGTTTAGATGGTCACAGAAAGAGTAGAGTTTTTTGGCTACTCTTCCAAAAAAAAAAAACATCTGCTGTTTTTAAGACATTTATCAAAAAAACTAAATAAATTGCTTAGTGGTTTAAATGTTAAATCTAGTGAACAATTAAATCATCCTCATGTTTATATTATTGCTGGATATTACATTTATATGCTATTTACACAGTAGATGACAGGAAGAGGCAGGGGTTTGTGCATCTTTAATGTTCTTGTCTGAAACACATACAGAGAAGAGAGTAACTATTGAACAGTTGCCTTTTTCCACTGCTTTATTTTCATATCAACTAGTTCTGCAGACTAAAAATGTCTTAAATTGCCCGATTTTGCACAAGAAGATCACTTGTGTTGCACCGCCTCCAAAGTCCATTTCCTCTCTAACTAGGCCCGGGTTTCTTTGTAAATAATCACCCAGGCAAGCACAAGGATAGATTGAATGATCATTAAAAGAGCGCTCGCAGAAGGCACTGCGATGTCCCTGGGATTGGGCTTGTTTTGACGCAGTAAAACAAGACCACATTGGTCTTGGTCTCTCTCAAAGTAGCTGTTCAGCCCAATCTGTTATGAAGATATTAACAGCTTTTCACAATTTAACAGAACCTCACATCTAAATATCCCTTTGAGACAGCTCGGTAAGGTGAGCTTGAACAATTTTGATGCTTTCTGATGGTGCTTGAGCGATTAGGATTTGCGTCAGTGGAGTGATGATAAATGTACCAAATGTTTATTATTGCGTCTTTGCATTAATGGGAGCAGTTCAGTTTCTTCACAAAGACTAAGACCTTCAGTATGGAGATCTAATTGTACAGCACAGAAGCTTAACTATAACCTTGGTCCTTTAGTACAAAACATCCATGCCCTACTCCATCCACACATTGTCAATCTAAACCCTCTACTATTATACATGCAGCTGCTGAAGAAGACAGTACTAGGTTAGTTGAAGACAGATTTTTTTTTTTTTTTTTTTTTTTTGAGTCTGCAGGCTCGGTTTTACTATTGCCATGTCCTTGAATGGTTATCTCTGTGAACGGGCAATTACTGTCCTCGGCACCGGTTTTTCCCTTCCAGACCTTTACCAGACATGACACCTAACAGGACGGGATGGAAAAGACAAATCAATACAAAAGGAACACGGCCAGCACAGTGTAGCAGAACAGAAAAAATTGGGTGTTCAGGTTGTTTCTCAAGTGACAGTGCGTGACCTCGTGTTAACCTTAACTTTACTTGGGTTCATTGTTCACACCTCTTCCTCTTTTGTCCACTATGCACAGACGAGGTGTCAGAAAACACAGTGAGGAACATTGGTCAAGATTTTTTATTTTTTTTTGTCATTTAGTTCAAGATTTCATAATAAAATAAAACAATGACAAAGCTCTGTATGTTATTGTAGAGATCCCCAGGAGTTGGTTAGGAAAAACTTGATTTATGATCTCGTGGTCAGAACTTATAGTACTTGACTCATAAAGCCAATAAATACACAATATAAGCATGTAGTTGTATGTCTAAAAGTTACTTAAATACTCATGAAAAAGGCCTGTCCAAGCATAGCAGAAATTGCAAATATATTTCTGTTTCATAAAACAAAACTAGGAGATGTTTTTTTTTTTTTTCTTTAGCAGTGATAAGCACAGCAACACTACAAAACTGACAGAAGCTAACTTTTACTTTCATAGAAAAGGAAATGTTACAAATCTGAGAATTGGGAGTCACAGAAACGTCAAAGGGAATAGTTTTGTTTTGAAGTGAGGTTATGTGGAGTAGCTGCTAGTGGGCAATACTTGGGGGGATTCCTACTATCTGAAAATACTGTAAGTAGCAGTCTTAAACATTTTATATCGGTTCATTCATTCTACATCATAAACTATTGCCCACTACCACTAGGCTCCTCTGTGGACATTTTGATCCAATGCAATTGTTTGTGAGAAAGAAAAACTCAATAAAGATGGTACCAAACAATCAATAAGGAAAGAAAACAGCAAGTCAGATTAAAAACAGTTCTGGACGAAGTAAAGGAGACTTGATGCTGTCATAATTGAGCATTTGGAACCTCAAGGACACCATCCATCCATTTTCTAACACCCTTGTCCCCAGTGGGGTCAGGAGGTGCTGGTGTCTATCTCCAGCTAACGTTCCGGGCGAGAGGCGGGGTTCACTTATCATTATTCTGTGGAGGAGGGACAGTACAGTAGTACTATATGTGCTGCAGAGTCAGAGAAAATTCTGGTCACTTTTTCTCTCATTAAAAAAAAAAAAAAAAAAAAGTTGGTATGGTACCAGTAATTGGCCTGTGCCTAGTGGGAAAAACCAAAAAGACTTCAACGTATGTGTTGGTCCTTAAGGATTTTTGTCTGTAGAAACAACCTGCCGGAAAGGAAGTGAATGTAATAAAACAAAAAAGTGGCGTTCATTTTATCATGTTTTAACAATTAGCTTTTAAGAACAAATTACTTTTGAATCCGATAGGATTTCTGCCTCTTCAGACTTTCAGCCAGGAGCAGTTTGGACCATGGTTGGTTTATGTTGAAATGACAATCCCTACCACACCAATTATATCTGCGTTTAACATCGTATTACTACGCAATTATCACATATTAAGAAGCCACTTTCAAAAAACCATCAAAGCTGTTTCCTAACCAAGTTGTGGAACATTTTACTCCAAATGTATTCAAACTGCATTCAAATGTAAATCCATTTGTAATGCGAGTAGACTTAGTGCTGTAAAAACGGCCACTGTTGACCCCATAACATATGCACCAGAAGCAATGCTGGCTTTCAGTTGACTGATTAAAATTATGGCATCACAGCGCAGCATTATGCAGCATCCACCAACACAAGTGCCCCTGTTGTTTCTGCTGGTATTTTAATAATTGTATATTACACAGAGGACACCGACTCTGTTCTTTTTTTCTAGCTTGTTCTTTGTGTTTGGTAAATCCCTAAATTCTCCAGCTGGTCTTGCTGTTTTATCCCAGAACTAAATAATGTTTGTTTTTTTTTTTTGGCCAGGGTTTTATTTATAGAGTAATGAATGGGAGCTGCTGCTGCCTTTCAATAGTGCACACAAAAACAGCCACAGTCACATTGAGGCTGCTCCACAAACAGCTCGAGGTGAACAGAACTCTGCTCACAGAAACACACCTGTGAAAATAATAATCATTATTTAAGTGTTTGTACTTACGGAGCTCATCTTCATTAAAGCACTATTTCTACTGCAATAAAAAAAACTGCTGGTAGGCCCATTTGAGAGCGACATATACAGTCAAGAGTTGTTTGGATTCAGCCGAGCCACGCGGTGACTGGAATTAAATTACTATGTGACGATAAATGAAATATTAATTTGTTGTTAGAAAACACCTAGTCCGCTGGGATCTGTTCGCTCCAACTTCACCGCTGTGTTTAATTCCACCTAATTAAGCCTGTTTTTAAGGAATGGCAAATGAAATTTCCCAAAGAAAGAGTTATGTGACAGCAGCATTTGAACTTGCTGCGTGTTTTGCAGCATCATGAAACAGATTTTCATCAGCTAATTAGCTATGAAGAACGTGTCTGAAGTAAATAAAGTACTTTTAAAGTAAATTTTTTTTGAGATGAGGAAATATTCTCAAGCGAAATCCACTCGAAGTCTAGTGGATAATAAACCTGAAGTACCCTTTTCAATCATATTAAAGTTAAAATAAAATAACCTTTTGCAAGCACATCAGAGGCTTGTAGACCCCATCGGCTGTAATGGATATTGGCATCGCCGTAGAGGCGAGAGAAAGGAGAGATCACCAGGGTTCCTTCAAAATTTCATGAAGAAACGGCAGACTTCTCAGACTCAACTTTTCAGAGTTCTCAGTCCCGTACGTCGATTTAAGAATTTATATTAGCTTTAAATGAGAGGCATACAAGAAAAAGCCCAGAAGCTGGAAGGAAGGAAATAAGAAAAGATTCAAAGGAAGAAAAGGAGGACACATGAAAGAAGGGCAGAGGTGAATGAGGTCAGACACAAAAAAAGAAGGAAAGAAAGAAAGATGAATGCAATTGATCGACGCCAGGTTGAAAAGAGGTATATGACAAAGCGATTGGAGAGCAAAACAAAACGAAATATACAAATATTGGGAATGGATCAAGGAAGAAGTCCAGACATCCTTTTGCCATCTGAAGCTGAAATTTTGGGAAACTTTTTAGGAAAAAGACTTTCAAAAATTAAAGTAAATATTACTCTTTGATAGTACAGAGAAACGCAAGAAAATATATTTTTTATAGCAGTTCGCTTATGGCTTACACAGTAACTCCAACTTGGAACTGAAAGGTATTTCTTTTTGGTTTTAGCCTGTAGTGACGCTAAAGGGAAACGATACAAACAAATACCTTTAGCTGAAAATCCATTCCAAATGAACTGCTTTAGAAAAAAAACAGAAAATCCAAAGGACACTGTGTCTTAATTCCAGTTAATCAGCATAGACAGTAACTGAGCAACACTTAGATCTGATCTACAGGCTAATGTGTTCATATGTACTGGAAATGGTCCACTAAAAGCACAACTGAATCTGTTTTCAATAACGAAAGTGTACTTAAAGCTACTGGGCCCCTCTGCTTTACTTTGGCAGAAAAGAAAAACTGGGCATTTGTGACCTCTTTTCACAAATTTACCTCTTCACTCAGAACTAATGGGAGAAGGGGGCTGCCAGGCAGGGCGCAGAGAAAGAGCCGGTGAGAAAGATGGGCTACCTCCTTGTTTGTTTTGGTCTTTTTTAATGGGATCCGCTGGGGTTCTATGCAACATAAATCCAAGAAGAAGAGCAAATAGAAACTGTTTCTTTCTTTCCCCCCGTTTCTTAACGGCAGTTTCTTCAATACTTTGCGTGGGTTCTGCATCTTTTTTTTTTTTTTCCGGCTTGGATGAACGAGGGGCCCCGCAATGTCACTCGGGTCACGGTCCTGTCCGACGAAGCAATAATGCATGTGACAAATGTCAGGGAATCTGGTGCCGCTCTGGACCTGTATGGATTTATCGATCCCCCACCTCTTTTGTTTCTGTTTGATTCACCAAAGCTCCGACTGCATCTTCATGCCCACTGGCAAAGTCATAAATATTTCCTTTAGTGTAAAGCTCGCCTCAACGTTTGTCTCCGTCTGCCACCTCTTCCTTTTATGTGACCGTCCTCTTCTTCTTTTTGAGTAGATTAGTTTTGCCTCTGTTGTTTCGGCCTAGGCTAATCTTCCTCATCAGCACAGCTTTTACTCCCCTCCTTCACTTGGAAAGGCTGTTTGTAGTAAAGATTGCAATCTAACTGCTAATCTTTAAGGCTTTCTCTGGAGCAGGGCACTGGGCTTATAGCTGAGTGATTTGCCGCAGATGTAAAAAAGAAAAAAAACAAAAAACTCTCAGCAGTCTTGAGAAGTTCTTTACAAGCCGAGTTTGAAGGAAAGTGTTCCTACACACATTCCGAAACGCCAGCTGTCACTACCGGAGTTGTCAAATGCGGAGCCAAAAGGTGTGTCGGGCTGTATTTTGTTTAATGATGATGCTCATTACTTATAACTTCTGCCACTGCTCCGCATACAGACAGCCAATTATTTGAAAAGAAAAGAAAAAAAAAAGTGCAAAGACATTTGCGTGCAAAATATTTCCAACTATTCTGCCTCTACTGGCTGGAAAAGCAACGTATATCTGTCGTAATGAGGAGCAAACGGAGCTTTACCGCCGAGCCGCCTCTCATCGCCAACGTAGCACAAAGAGATTTACTAATACAGGCTGTCAGCGCAGCCAGTTTTATACTCGTCCCAGTTTTATACAGCCGTACAGATAGCGGTCCCCGGACAGCATGCATTATACACATCTAATTAAGTCTTCACATGTCTATAATAAACTGCATTATGCCTCTGGGGCTAGAGGGCAGGTCACGAGCGGGCACTGATTGTGCCCGAGACAGTCAATTTTCCGTGTGTGTTTATTCACGTGCGCTTGTTTTTCTTGTCTTTTTTTAAAGAATCACGTCTATGATGCCTACTTAGCGTTCAGTAATTAACCTAGAGTGAATCAGGGCAGCACTGTAAATATTTGTTACCCAACTGGGAGCTGGAGGACGGAGACATTCTCCACGGAGGATGACGTTAAAAGGACAGGGCGTTCGGAGAGAGAGAGAGGGAAACTGTGGGTTTTTGAAAGCGAGCGACAGGTTGAGACAGAGCGACACCGAGACAGAATGAGAGCGAGAGAGAGAGCTAGAGCTGGGCTGAGGAGGGCATCCAGCCAGCTGCTGGTATGCTTTGATTGGCCTGTGGAGAGCTTCCTCTGTCTTTTCATGGCACCAGTAAAGTGTGGCGCTCCCAGTAGCAGGTGGCCGCTGCCCATCGGTTACCTCCCTCGGGAAAGTGGTTGGGGGGGGGGGGCTGACGGGTCGGGCCGAGATAAAGATCATCATTCGCTCCACTCTTCTTTATTAAACACCTTCACGGTTTGGCTGTTCCGCGGCTAACCGGGAAGAAAACGGAGAGGGCGTTTCACACGGAATACGTAATCAGCACATAAAAGTGTGGAAAAAAAACTATTTCTAATGGCACCGGGCTTCAGTGTACTCGCTGTTGTTTTCTCTGACATCAAAGGCTTGGAAGACCTGATGCTACAAATCAGAGGCGGCTTCAAACAGCCCACACAGATTTTACACAGCGCATTTCAGGCCTTGGGGGTGGAGGGTGGGGGCGGCAAGTTGTGTGTGTGTGTGTGTGTGTGCGTGCGGGGAGAGGAGGTTGGGGGTATAAAAGTGTGCGAGTACTTGCCTGTCCTTCACCGAGCCGAGCTTGGCAGGATGTGACGGATAAGGGTACAGTACACCGAGGAAAGGAGAGCAGGCCTGTAAGTGCTCTGAGTGCTTCTCCCCCAGCAGCTTGACAGCCGGGTCCCGGTGACCGTGTTTGTGACAATCAGGCTACCTCGCATCATCAGATGGTTTAGCTGTTGCCATGGAAACGCGCGGCGCAGGCAGCACGGGCCAGCCTAGTCTCCATCTCCGAGTTGATACTCCTGATGTTTGCTCTTTGCAAAGCCAGGAGGAGGGGAAAAAAAACTGTATTTCCACACAAGAAAACTCTATTTACTCTTATCCTCTCTTTTTCTCTGTCTTGCACATCTCTCTCTGCCTCTCTCTCACTCTTTTCTCTTCCTCCTCTCTATCTCTCTTTCTCCCTCCAGAGGGGCGCAATTCAATTCTGTGTATACACTTCAGAGAGGAGGAGTGCGAAGGCACATTTAAGCCTCCCTAACGCTTGTGAGTTTTTGTACCAAATGTTACTCATTTTCACTGGCTTTGAGTCTTGGAAGTCGTACATTTGCGTTTCTGGCTTTGCCCAGTTATTCAAATATTCGGAAGCTTATTTTTCTTGGAATCGGAGATGGAACTGGAGGACGGAAAGCTGCAAACTCTTTCCTGTCTAATTTGCCTGAAAGGGTTCCTTTTTTCAGTTTAAATGATTAGTCATCCATCCCTTCCTTTCGTTTTCTGCGCCCACTTTATCCTTGGAGACAGCCAGGACAAATAACCATGCACACACATTCGAACATAGGGGCAATTTAAAGTGACCAATTAACCTAACACACATGTTTTTTTTCTGAACGGTAGGAAGAAGCAGCAGAGGGAGCCGTTGTAAAGTGAAATTTTACTCGTATTAAAAAGAAGGTCTTGCACAGTTCACATACAAAGCTTGCTTAAGCACCTTACATAAGTGATAGGCCAGTTAGCGAGGGTAGCGTTGGACTGCTCAATATATTGTAAATATATAATCATCGCAAAACCACTATGCTTAAAACAAACATAGCGAAGAATTGCCTGGACTGCAATAACAGCTTGCTAATTATTTAGGACCAATGCTTTAAGGCTTTCTGTGCCTGTGATATATTTGGTATCAAAGCGTTTGATGAAGCATAAAACATTTCAGAAGGTAAGTGCGCGTGGTAAGGTGATTAAATCATTAGGGAATTACAACTACTTGATTGAACGCCAAAACAGCATATGATGACAAGAAGCAGCTTTTTTCTTTTTTTAAAAAAAAAAAGACATAAATAACTTACAAGTAGCTAAATAAACTTTCCATTATTGGAATTTATGATTGCCATAAACCCAAAGCAGGAAGATTAACAATGTTTATATTTGTTCAGTTATTGCAAGCCATATTTTTACTGCAACCAACAGTTTGCGTTATGAAAAACTGCGTTGTGTTCCTTGGTGAATGTAGATTTTAAAGCTGCAGCATGTAACTTTGAAATCATTATTATTTATTTTACATATTTGTTGAAACTGTCACTTTGCCGTGACTTTGTAATGTCTGTTAAAAAAAAAAAAAAGATCCTCTGCTTTTTCCCAGTGCTAACAAGAAATAACCAATCAGAGCCAGGAGGCGGGTCTTGTCGCTGTCAAACAGGCCCGTGTGCACGCTCTCCATCCCTCGCTCTCTGCTACCACTTCAGCTTCTCTCTGTCAGCAGAGCTTATCGTATATAACCGTGAATAAACAGCTTCTCTGTAATGGTGAGTTGTTTCTCCACCGTAAGCACATTTAGTGCTGCGTTTATGAGGTTGATTGACAGCGCTAAGATGCTCCTCCTGGCTTGGGGTGGTTGTTTTTGTCTGGTAGCGGTCCATTTCTTAAGCTGGCAATAGCAGCACAGGGTGAAGGTAAAGGACCTGCCACGACATGGTGACATTTGATTAAATATGTAAGGAAACCTTTTATTTTTTTAAAATAAAAATTATATAAGAGTAAAACAGAGCAACTTTGCTTTTGTCTGTTCAGCCTTCCTGTTATCCACTTTACATCTATCTCTCTCACAGCCTGAAAGGCAGCACAGGCATGTCTCAACATAATAGAAGAAAAATAGTTTACTTTTTGTTAGCTTTCTACTGGGGATGCACTGATTTTGGGGTCTCTAAAGGTTATGCTTCTTGTTCCTGATTTTGGATAATTTCCCTTGAAAAAATAAAATTAGACCCTATCTTAACTCAAACTGAGGGTCTGCCTAATTTTTTCCTAGGGATGTGGTACTTTGTCTTTAACCTGCAACCATTGGATATTGTTTTATGGAATGAGAGTCCTAATTATTTGAATGTTTTCCGCATTATAATTTGGTCACATCAGTTTAAACTTGTCTACGTCACTGTTTCCTGGTTAACTTTGTCGGTAATAGAATAGTATTTTAGGGTTTTGAACTGTTTTGAGGGAGAAATGAAAGCCACGACTTGCCTGGTTTGTTAAAAAGATTTTAAGTTGAGAAACAATGTGACTGCTGTCCTCTGTCTGTGTGGTTTAAGCTTTATCTCTCAGGCTTTATTCATTAAAGTCTGTGACTCTTGCCAACTGTCTCCGACATTAAGGTGATCTCACTTCTTGAGCAGTGTATTCTAACGCTGGGTTGTTCGCTTTCTCTTTGTCCTTGCTTCAAAAGTGAGACAAGAAATTTGTGTCTGCAAAATTCCTTCAAAGTTTTTTTTTTTTAATGGTTATACCTTTTCATGGAGCTTGTAGTGAAGGTTAAAAATTACAAAGTATAATCACTGTGAATAATTGGTTGTAGTTGCATTGCTGAAAATCACTGATGAGGGGGCCTCTCACGCTCTCCGGGGAAGTTACCCCTCTCTGTCTGTCGTCTATATGGCTGGCCATGTTTTGGACCCACTGGTGGAAACTTTCATTAAGAAAACACATGGGTATATTAAAGAGCTCAAGGGAAAACATTTTGTTTTATGGGTCTCATCATTAAAATTCAGCTTTTGTGTTGGCACAGTCTCCCGACCAATGTTAGCAGCAACACTTAGTACGGCGTGTTGATTACTCAGAAAAATATCCGACTCTTGTGTTTCCAAACAACTGATCACAGGTCAGAAAATTCTCAGATTCAGTTCGACATTCGATCTCTGTGCGTCTGTGATGAAAATTCCACGTGACCTTCTTGCTGCGAGGCATCAATATTTGTAGTGGAGTAGGAGTTTAATGGCACCTTTACACGAGAGGAACATTTGCTCGAACTAAAGTGCATAACTCTACGTTCTGCCAATCCAACTTTTAAAAGTGACTCCCAAACTGAGGAAGGTTTTTTTAACGTCCCATTATCAATAAGAAAGAAATTCAACAATTGCAAGTGAAGAAACTTTATGCCAGCAGTGAGGAAACAAGGCCAGGTTCTGGGGTGATTGTTCAATACAACTTAGAAAAACTCATACTAAAACACAGTTCTGAGCAACAAAAGGTACCTTTCACTTCTTGTTTCATTTAATAAAAAAAAGAAAAACATTTTAAAAACTGTCTCTTGGAAAGCCAAATATGTCAATATTGATTGTATTCAAATATGTATGGATTTCATTGTTATCTTATGCAACTCCAGCTGAATAAAACCAAAACTGAAGAGGAACAATCAAGTGTCAGCAAGCAGTTTAAGTTATTATAACTACAAACTAGAAAATTCCTGAAGAAATTTAACCGGGGCCTGCCAAAGTGTGCTGGTTGGTTTAGACACAGCGTTCTGATGCTAAAAATTAGCATCAGTGCTAAGCTAAGCTAAAAAATTACACAGTAGCATGTGGAGAATCAGAAGAATGTTGACTAGCATGGACTTGCACCATTGAGTATGTTAAAGTAAGTGTATCAGTTGAAATTAGCCAAAATGCTAATGTTAACATGCATGCTGTGAGTAGCATGTGGGGTATCACTAGCATGTTGTCTTACATTCACTTCCTCCATTGAGTATACTAAACATAGCTAATGTATTAGAAATAGCTAAAATGCTTATGTTAGGGGATCATAGTGGAAGGAAGTGAAATGCTAATATTTGTGCTAATGCATTGACTTGCGGCGCAAGGCAATACACTACAGATAATAGATAATGCAGGCTAATATTATTGCACCGCCCATGGCGGTGCACTAACCTGAGAGGAATATTGAGGCTTTTATTTTGAAATTTTCAGTAAGCTTCAATTTAAATGGCAACACTAATCCCATGTGTAACAGTGGTTGGGGTAAATCAGTTATATAATGCCCAAAACATTCTGCCGTGTCTGTAGTTCCAACATTCAGCCACCTTCTGCATTCAGTCACAGTTCTTCCATCATTGTAGTTTCTTAGCTGCCAACTCAGCCCTCCTCTGTAGTAACAGTTATAAAATTATTCAACCAAAATTATTTCTTTGTAGCTCTTCAACAAGCAGGCAACATTTCTTGTCACATTTTACAACAGCAGCAGCAAATGCCTGTAAGTTACATTTAAATTTTTTTAAAGATATTTTTATGTCATGATTCAAAATTTTAAGCCTGACAGAATGATGAAAACCCCTACTTAAATTAATGGTTTTAATATACCATTGCCAGTCTAAACTTAATATTTAACTATTAAAATAGTTTAACTGTTTTAATCCCTAGCCTCCTGAAATATAAACTTCTGATGTCCGTCATGATTAATCATTCGCCTCGAATGATTGACGCTGTTGCAAAGGGTTAATAGTTTGAGTCATGCAGAACTGATCTATGTCAGTTCTACATAGATCTATGTCATAGATCAAAGAACATCTAGGGTTATAAATGCTTCCATCTCAAAACATCAGGTATTTCACAAGCAGTTCTTGGTCTCTTAGCACGGTGTTTTTCAACGATCTTAATATGGAGCAAGTCTTGGCTACCTTTTTTTTTCCCCTGACTTTTGCCACTGGATATATGATCACCACTGGAGTGAGGAAAGTTTTCAACCAGCTGCTTCCAGGTATTGAATTTGACACCAGTAGCTACCAGGATGAGAACACAGATTATGATGAGTTCGATGAGTGTCTTTTCAAACCGTCTCCGGCTGAAGAAGGTTTCTGTGAGAAAAACTTGAACCATCAGAACGAGTGCACCGTCTCTGACGCGTTCGATGACTATCTTTTCAATCCTCCAGCTGGGAAACCAGAGAAGGATTCCATGGATTCTCTGGCCAGAGAAAATGCAGCAGAAATTTGCATTGAGATTTCAGAGGAGTGCTCTGTAGAAGAGAATGAATCATCGAGTCTCTCTGAAGAGCAAACAGTTCAGTTTACTGTCTCCTGTTCAGAGCAAACGTCTGCGGCTGCAAACGTTTGCTCTGAAAAGGAGACAGTTGAGCCCAAACTGTCTCCTTCAACTTCTGCTGAAGTGGCATTAAAAGACCGGACCCAGGAGAAAAGATCGGTCCGAGGGGATTTTGGCAAACGTCACGAGTATCCAAAAGTACCAAGACCACCAATATTACCAGGTTGTGACGTTTGCAATGAGGAGAGAAGACGTCTTGCTGCAATGAGTGAAAGTCAACGCAGACGTCATACAAAAAAACCTTGTTGCCCCATATTTTAATTCACATAATGTTCCTCTGTCACACTCCTCTTGATTTTAGTATGGCAGGTTTGCATCTTCTCCGTGTGAATGAATGGGTTCTCTCTGGGTACTCCGGCTTCCTCCCACAGTAAAAAAAGATTTTGTGCACATTAGATAATAGATGGATAATGGATTTTTTTACTTGTTTCTAATAATAATTATTTTTCTTAGTAATAATAATAGCAATAATAATATGAATACTAGAAAATTCCTGAAGAAATTTAACCGAGGCCTGCCAAAGTGTGCCCGTCAGTTTGGACCCAGTGTTCTGATGCTAAAATATAGCATCAATGCTAAAGAAAGCTGCAGTGTAATCAATAGCATTTGAAGAGTAACATTCATGTTGACGAACCTGGACTTGCACCATTCAGTATGTCCACATACTGAATGGTACATTAGCATTTGGCTAAAATTAGCCAAGTGCTGTCAGTAGCACGTGGGGTATCATTAGAATGTTGTCTTAGATTGACTTCCTACATCCAGTGTCGTAAACATGGCTAATATGTAAGAAAAATAGCTAAAAGCTTATTTTAGGGAAAAGGCTAATGCTAATGCATTTTCTTTTGTAAGACAGTGGCCTGACCTGAGAGAAAAAGATAATGCAAGGTAATATTATTGCACCGCCTATGGCGGTGCACTAGTGGGAGGCAGTGAAATGCTAATGTTTGTGCTAATGTTAATGTACTGCTTTGCTACACAAGGCAGCGCACTAACCTAAGAGAGAAAGATAATACAGGCTAATATTATTGCACTGCCTACGGTGGTGCACTAACCAGTGGGGAGTATTAAGGCTTTTATTTTGAAATTTTAAGTAAGCTTCATTTTAAATGTCCAAACTAATCCTGTGAGTAACAGTGATTGGGTTAAATCATTTCTATAATGCGCAAAAGAGCAATTACCTGATGTAAAAATTGTCAAGGCTTTTATTTTGAAATTTTCAGTAAGCTTCATTTTAAATGGCCACACTAATCCTGTGTGTAACAATGGTTGGATAAAATCAGTTATAAAAAGCCCAAAAGAGCAATTACCTGATGTAAAAATTGTCAAGGCTTTTATTTTGAAATTGTCAGTAAGCTTCATTTTAAATGGCCACACTAATCCCATGTGTAACAATGGTTGGATAAAATCAGTTATAAAAAGCCCAAATCACAAATAGTTCTAAAGGCCAGCTCAGTCCTCCTCTGTAGTAACTGACAGTTCCTCCATGTTGTAGTTCTGACATTCAGCTCAGACCACTTTTGTAGGCACTGAGTGTCCGCCATGTTGTAGTTCTAACCTTCAGTCATTGTAGTTCTAAAGAGCAGCTCAGCTGTTCTGTGAGTGAGACAAACAGGGAGAGACAGAATTCTAATAGTTTGAAGTAGTTAGTTTTTCTGAAAGACCGTAGAGGATTATTCAGGCTTTTATTTTGAAATTTTTAGTAAGCTTAATTTTAAATGTCCAAACTAATCCCATGAGTAACAGTGATTGGGTTAAATCAGTTATATAATGCCCGAAAGAGCAATAGCGTATTAGAGGGCTATTTGTCTTCTCCGATAGTCCCGCGATTCATATCTCTACCTCACTCACAGTATTAACAGCGATGAGAGAAAGATGGTGTGTGCCGAGGTCTGAAATTTTCCGGAAATACATGGAATTGAATCAGGGAGAGCGTCAGTTTACCCTGGCACATGATTTCGCTCTGAAGCACCTTGACAGAAAACTGTAAGCCCTAGCGAAATTTTGAAAACATTTTACCGGAGCAGGCATTCGTATCAATGTCATGACTGAGTTTGATACCAATATGGCGATATTTGTGGGCGTGATGGCGATTTCAAAATTTTGGGGGGGTCAAAAATTCTCTTCATTTCACACTCTAATGGAGCGGCAGTTGGTGTCAGTTACACTCTGCGTTTCGGCAGTCGGAAATTTTGCTCGTTTTTCGCTTTTTACGTCGCCATCGTAACTCCGAATACCACTGCAAGTAATAGCTCCCCTCCCCTCCCGGCATCGGGCCGCATGTTTTCATACCACTTTTGTGGGTGGGCACGCAGCGGTACGAGCCGCATTAACGGAAGAATGCACCGCGGAAGAATAATAAATAAAGAGGCGTTCTATTGGGTGTAGAACAATAGGTGCCTGCCATGCAATGCATAAGGAGAGCAGTGGCTGACTTGCAAGTCAGTCACTGCAGTGAGTCTCCTTATGCATTGCTGCGGGCAGGCCCCAATGAGTGATCAGGCCCGGAACCTGAGTGAAGTGATAGACTCTGACCTGAACCTTCAAAGTCACATAAAGACAGTTACAAAGTCAGCCTTCTGAAGAACATTACCAGGATTAGATTAATGTCCCAGCAAGATCTAGAGAAACTCATTCATCTTTAGTCACATTAGTTACTGCAACAGTGTCCTCACAGGTCTGCCTGAAAAAATCAATGAGACTGCTTCAGTTGATCCAGTATGCTGCTGCTCATGTTCTGACTAAAATCAGGAAGATGGAGCACATCACTCCAGATGTCCCTACACTGGCTCCCTGTAGCTCAGAGGATAGACTTTAAAATACTGTTGTTAGTTTATAAATCACTGAACGGTTTAGCACCACAATACATTAAATATCTGCTCTTGTATCAACCCTCCAGGCCTCCCAGGTTTTCTGGTTCTGGTTCTGCTCTGCATCTCCAGAAACAGAACCAAACATGGAGAAGCAGCATTCAGCTTCTGTGCACCACAAATCTGGAACAAACTTCTAGAAAACTGTTAAAACAGCTGAAACATTGACTTCCTGTAAACCAAGGATATAACTGCACTGGTTTAGATTTGCTTTTAACCCATAATAACTGGAACGTTGGCCAAAATATTTGATCTGTATTGATGATTTTAATGAATTGACAACATGTAATGTCTGTTACTGGTTTCACAATTGGTAACTGTGTGATGTGTTTATGTTAATTTAACCCAGAACATGAATCAAATCTATAGTTGGAGCAACAAGATCCAGAGGATTTGACTCAATCCGAAGCAGGAATTAGAACAAATTTAGGATCCAGAGAAACTTATTAGCTTATCTAGAGAAACTACTCATTACCGTAGTTCAACATTATCAGAACAAGAATCCGGAGAAAACTCTGCTAGTTCATAAATCATGGACTGCTTCTCCTTAAACCAGGGGTTATACTTTTCTTTTTTCTTCTTTTGCTCTTTCCTTTGGTTTGTTGTTTTGTTGTATTTCCTTCAAATTCATGTAAAGCAGTTTGAATAGCCTTGTTGCTGAAAATGTGCTATATAGATAAAATTACCTTATCCTACCTTATGATGTTTTCATGATGCAAAATACTGTTTCTGAAATGTGTTGTAAAAATAAACTTGACTGATTTCTAATGCAGTACTTATTTTGTGGGTTTTATCCATGTTTTTGAACGCCAATCTGCCAATGGGACTCGAGATGGAAACTAGCCACCTGGCTATAATCTCATGTATTAACATGATAATCTTCATTAACATGGATTATCCCATTTTTAAAATTAACTTGAACTGTTTACTTGAAATTGCATCAAGTCAAGTGTGAAAATAAATAGCTTAAGTTCAAATCCAGCTGCTTGCAGTTTTCAGCCAGCTGCCAGTGCAACAGGCGTCTTTATATCAGCAGAAAAGTGATGGTACAAACGTGTTCAGATGAGTCTTAGTGACTCATAAGGGTCTTCCCTACCAGGTGTGTCTCTACGGTGCATTCAATTACTACACAAACCCTGGATTCTCCATATGTGGGGGGGAAAAAACACCTAAATGACTGAAAAACTTTTTTTCATTATCAGAAAATATCAGAAGCCTTATTAAGAAACTCCTACAACCTTGACCATTTCGAAGTGAGTTTATTTTTTGTTGTATAACGACTTTATTTCATGAAAAAATCTAATCACAGCTCTTGTCTCACCAGTCATGTACTGGTCCCTCACTAAAACGTACCAATAAAATGGAAATACTGTGAAGAAATGTAAACGATCTGGTTTCATTACTGACTACAGCAAAAAAAAAAAAAAAAAGAAATGAAAAAATCGAACATTTTGGTTTATTCTTCTCAACAAGGAAATTGTGACTTTAAAGTTGAGGTATGTATCTAATCATGACTTTTGTGTGTGGGCGTGTGTGTGTGTGTGTGTGTGTACACGCCTACAAACAAAGCCACCTGAACTGAAAATGATATTCATATATACCATGGGGGTTGTTCTGGCTGTCCAAAGCCAAATATGTATTGTTAAGAAAAAGTGATTGATTTTAATGCTTAATACAGTTAGTCTTGCGACATGTGTAAAGGGATGGCCAACGCTCTTGTTTGGAACAGTTTTCTGTTGAGCATGGGGAAGCAGGGCCTTTTTCCTCCCCCGCTGACACACAGAGCAATAAAATTTACAGGCCGATAGGGGTTAGAGACTTCTTGGCGCCTCGGCCCGTGTCGGACGGAGATGGGCACGGAGTGGTCCGCCCTTTTGCTTGGACAAAAAACAGACACCTTTGCCATAATGAGGGGAGTTTCCAAGTTTTCTGAGTCCCTACGGAGTTTCTAATAGGTCAAAGAACGGAACGCCTTGACTGCATATATTAAATAGGGAAACACCTCTTTACTTTAAGAATCCGTGTTAGGAAAAATCAGAGAGAGAGAGCGGCCGCTATTTTTGCCTTTTTTATCTGTGTCTTATGTTTGTCTGTGTAAAGAAAATAATTATTGTTTGGTGCTTAATATAGCTAATCCACGACATGTGTAAAGGTATAGCCAACACTTTAATTTGGAATAGTTTTCTGTTGAACATTTGGGAATTCAGCTGAAGAAGCAGGCCAAAGCAGGGCCTTTTTTCCTCCCCCGCTGACAGACACAAAGCTATAAAATTTACACTCTGATAGGAGTTACAGACTCTTTGGCGCCTCTCCCCGTACCTGGCGCGGCCCAGGACGAAGTCGTCCGCCCTTTGACTTAGATAAAAGCCAGACATCGGAGCTGAGATAGGGGGAGTCCCAGGATCTCTGGGTGTTGAGGGAGTTTCTGATTGGTCAAAGAACGGAACGCCTTGCCTGCATATATTAAATAGGGAAACACCTTTTTACTTTAAGATTCCGTGTTAAGAAAAAGAAGAGAGGTTTTTTTCCATCTTTTCCTCCACATTTTGGGCGCCTTTGTCTGTCTTTTGTGTTTCGTGTTGTCTGTTCTCTTGTCTGTATAAAATGTATATCTCTGTACCTCTGCAGCTTTGTTGTCGATTGCTTTGTATGAGATTAAACTCCGTGATCTGTGACGTCAACACGTTTTGTTGTTGTTTCGTTTTAACAGCACGCGGTTGCGGGTCGCTCATGGAGAACGCCGCTCGATCCCGGGCAAAAGGAAAAGAGGAAGGATCCAAAGGTTTTGTCCAAAGCTAGCATTTAATGATCCTCATTTTTTAATATCTGTCTTCCCCTTTGTGTGTGTTTTTTATTTTTATGAAAAATGCATATCTCTGTTCCTCTGCAGCTTTGTTGTCGATTGCTTTGTATGAGATTAAACTCTGTGATCTGTGACGTCAACACGCTTTGTTGTTGTTTCGTTTTAGCAGCACGCCGTCGCTGCACGTCACCCACGGAGAACGTCACTCGCCGAGGATCCCGGGCAAAATTAAAAGAGGAAGAAGGAGCCAAACGTTTTATCCAAAGCTAGCATTAAACTACCTCTTTTTTTAATAGTATGAAGCGCAAACCCAGAAGTGGTGAATTAACCACAGTTCCTGTATCAGACATTGTAGCTATTATCCGGTGAAAATAAAATGTCTGGTTCGCCGCTTAAACGATTCTCTTTGTCATTCAAATGAACTCATTGTACAACTTCAGCACCGTGAAGGCAGGGCAAAAAGAATCGGAAAGTTGTCCAGTGTATTACTCAAAGGTGAGACAGACTGTTGGAACAAAAGCTTTGAAAGGCATTTTGTAGCACTCCCTACTCCTCTCAAAGGTTATCTCTCTCATCTGTCCTTGAGCTTTTCAAGCAAGGTAACTGACATTTGGTGGCACAAAGTTCATCTCTTTCGAGAGATACGTTTATTATGTATCGCGAGGAGGTAAGCTAAAACGGCCGTCCGTGTGTAATTAGGATTATAGTCACATTCAAACAGAGTGCTTACTCGGCTTCATGTTGCCGAGCTAAGCAGCGAAAGCTTTTCTGCTTTTGGATATGAGCTGGCAAAAAAAAAAAAGGGCAGGATGCAGGCTGGCAAGAAGGGCACCGTGTCACTGCCGAAAGCTCTCGGAGGAGCTTCTGCGGTGAGCGAAGCGATGACATGCTTCACGCTCTGCTGAGTCGTTCCCCGCCACTGTAATAAACCCAATTATAACCTGGACTAATTGGAATGGCGCTTTGTTTCTTCGGTTTTTTAGGGGAGGGGGTTTGGCTTTCTGTTATTTCAGAAAGCTGACAGCAACAACTCATGGAAGGATCGATGGCGGATTACGAGGCTCATGGAGCTGCATAGAGAGGAGGGCTCAGACTGAGGCTGCGGCTCTCATTAAAACCCAGCCTGATCTGGGCTAGGCTTTGGAAAAAAAGAGAGAAAAAAAATAGGTGGCTGAATAAAGGCAGGAAAATACAATGGGAGGAGGGATGGAGAGGCAGGAGGAAAGGGGACGGAGGAGAGAGAGAAAAAGAAAAAAAGTTTACTGGCCCCTTTGGACATGGCTTCTGCTGGACTCTTATAAAT